>NC_065548.1:44561142-44873642 GCF_022605725.1 Anthonomus grandis grandis
TTTACAATTTTTCCTTCCCCGGGAATCACGCGAAGAACTCGAAGACATTGTAAATATTTAATGTTTGTCAATATACAGCAGGTATTAAATAATTAAATAACATAAGACGCAGGAAAAATGCTTTTGATTGTAAACCTATTTACTAAATCAGACTTACTTAAATAAGCACGAAACGCAAACAGTTTTGCAGTAAGACTGGTAAATCACAAAATAAAACCAGAACACCTGCAAAAGCAGATCGGTAATTCCCCCGGTTTTTAATTTTCAACGAAGACGAACGACGAATGACGAGCGAAATTTCGGTGATTTCCCGAAGGCAAGGCAATGATGCTAACGTTAAATAAAAAAAAATTAGTAAGTAGGGATGTCATTTTTTGGTGAAACACCGGTTTTTTAGTAACCGGTTATTTTATTATGAAATAAAACTATCCGGTTATAACTGACATAAAACACCGGTTATTGCAAATATCCGGTTCTTAAAAAAATATTATTTTCTCTATGGTTTACTTGGTAATATATATGGTGATTTTTTTTTTCTCTTCTGCTCTTTTTTGTTGTGGATTAATGGCCATTTCCATCAGGCACATTGTATACTTAAGTTAAGTGTGACTTAAGCTAAGCCGAGCTTAAAGATAGAAAATTTACATTGCATTCGATACTTAACTTTTAAGTAAACTTAAAATCTGTTTGGTGGAAATGGCCAAAGGTTACGTTCAGACAGAGGCGAATGCGATTTTTTTTAGCAATTTTTTTTTAATTGGTCGGATTTGAATGGATTATAATGGAAATAGTGATATCTCGGGTCTATAACCGTATACCCGGTTATAAACAAAGTGAAAAAATAACCGGTTATAATCGGAGTTAAAAAATAATCGGTTTTAACCTTTATTATTTATTTTATTGACATCCCTTTTGGTAAGGCAGTAAAAGTTTTATTTTTAAATTTTTGCTAAAAACTACGTAAAACTGCTAGTTTTTTAATATTTTGTCAAAATAATATTGGAATGGGCGTTTTTAACCATAAACAATTTCAAAATATTAATCCTCTGCATATTACTAACGGAAGCTAATAAAAAACAATAAAAAACAAAAAAAACGCGTTTTTAATTGGTTTTTTTTTTAACGGTTTTTTTTAATTAAAAAAAAACGTGTTTTTTTACATCACTACCTGGAGGACTCTTAAATCTTTTAATGTTTGTTCACATAATGATTTGAATATTCCGGATAATTTACTTAATCCTAACGATATAAACTCATTTTTCTGTGAATTTTTGTAGAATACGTCAGCCTGTTCTTCTAAAATTAATTTTTACAATCAAAATATTTTCAACGACAATACTCAGCTTAATTTTAATTTACCTAGTGTTACTCAAATTAATAAAATACTAAATGGTACAAAAACAAATGCTTCGGGGGTAGATGGAATTAGTGCCAAATTACTTAAATATTGCAGTCCCTTCTTGGATGTTTACATTGCACACATAGTCAATTGTTGTATAGAACAAAATTATTTTCCTAATCAGTGGAAATTATCAATAGGTAAGCCACTTCCCAAAGTAAAAAATCCAACTATGGTGATCTAAGAATAATTAGTATATTACCGGCTTTGTCAAAGGTTTTCGAAAGGGTTCTGTACAATTAGTTGATTAAGTACTGCGGTGTGAATAAAATTATCCCGGAGACTCATTGTGGCTTTAGAGAGGATTTTAGTACTGATGTTGCCCTAATTTGAGTTACTGATGACATAATAACGTCAATCGATAAAAAGTTGTCTACTGCTTTGATTCTGTTAGACTTTTCGAAAGCTTTTGACACGATCAACCACCGAAACTGAAATTTTATGGGCTTTTGGATGGTTCGGTGTTGTTGATTAAATCATATATTTATAACAGATTTCAAAAAATATTTTCTAATAATTTTTTTTCCAAAGAAGCTAGATTTTTTTCAGGCGTACCTCAAGGGACAATCCTGGGACCATTATTATGCATAATCATTAAAGTACTGGAAACTGAGAGCTTTTGCCGATGATACCCAGGTTTATCTTCACTTCAATCGTCAGGATTATTTGCATGTATCTTCTTTAATAAACCAGGACCTGAATTTACTTAACCAGGCTACTTCTTGCCATAATCTAAAACTTAACCCTCTTAAATCAAATGTTATGATTTTTGGACCTAATAAAGATTTTCTTAAAAATAATTTAAATATCTTATTTATTGATGTTTCTCTTCCCAAGATGGATCGCGCAAAAAATTTAGGCATTGTCTTGGATACTGAGCTTGGGTCTCGCGAATATGTTAAATTGTTAATTCAGAAGTCATTTTTATTGTTGAAAATTTTATATAATAGTCGTCAGGTTCTTAGTTTTCATTTGAGGAAAATGTTTTGTGAGACCTGTCCAACTTCAACTACTGTGATTTTATATATGGTCCTTGCTTAGACATTCCAGATAAAAATCGTATTCAGAATGTTCAAAATACTTGCTCACGGCTAATATTTGGATTACGAAAATAAGATCACATTTCACACACATTTAAAGAGCTTAACTGGTTGAGGATGGACAGGCGCAGAGAGTTACACTTAGGTACTTTTTTATTTAAAGTTGTATTAAGCCCCTCCCTTCCCTCCACTTTACGGAATACATTTTTTTCCTCGTTCAAACATTCACACAAGAGTGATCCGATTTCCTGAGAGGATGACACCTCCTCGTCATTTGACTGCAATGTTTCAACGTTCTTTTACATACAATGCTATTAAACTCTACAATAACCTAACAACTGAATTGTCAACTTTAGATCAGAAGTCATTTAAATCAAAGTTTAAGAAATATCTTTTACATTTAACCTTCAACCCGTAATTTCGGCCTTTAATTATTTATTTTATTTTTGGCCATTTTTTAAATTTTATATTTAGCTATTTTATATATATATATATATATATATATATATATATATATACAGGGTGACAATTTCAAGAGTAGCCATGGCTTATAATTTTTAAACCGTAAAAGATATAAAAAAATGCTTAAAACCGTTTCTATAGTAACAAGGGGGAACCAAAATGATGAATTTTTTAGGGATATACTATCATCCCCCTAACCCCCAGAGCCACCCCCTTAAAAATTTTAAATTGGAAGGGTAGTCGAGTGATACCTTGTTTGAAAGGTCTATTAATTCCCTATATTATGCGACCCTACTTATAATAATCAATGCATTTATTTTAGAGTTATGCCAATTTTAATATTTTATTAAAGGTTATTTAAGTGTTTTTTAATTTCTTATAAAATTAACATATTTTGAAAATGTCATAAAATATTTAACATTTGAACATTAGTACAAATGGTTAAGAACTAGGAAAACACTCTGCAATATTGCGTTTATTCTATTTTTAAAACAATAAAAATCTGCATTGAACTTTAATTATTTTATTAAATGCTCAAAGTGGCATCCATTATTTTGCAAGCAAAAGTATAATCTGTTTTCAAACTCTTGACGAACATTTCTAAAAACTTCAGTTGTTAATAATCGGCACTCTTGTGTAATTCTTTGTTTTAGCTCCTCAATGGTGGCAGGCTGCGTTTTGAAAACGACCGATTTTAGGTGACCCCAAAGAAAAAAATCGAGAGGGGTGAGATCTGGCGATCTTGGCGGCCACTCAATAGGTCCTCTTCTACCAATCCATTGGTCTGGATAATGATTATCTGGCCACTCTCTAACAGGCAATACATAATGTGGTGGGGCCCCATCTTGTTGAAAATGCAATAAATTTTCATCAAGAACAAGATCTCCATTTTCATCCCTTTGGTTTTCCAATTCCAACTAAAGGCTCAACAGTTGTTTCTAACATTTCAGCATAAATTTCTCCATTTAGATTATCATCAATAAACAATGGCCCAATTATATTATTCCCTAGAATTCCGGCCCACACATTTATTTTTTGGGGATATTGGGTGTGCCCTTCCCTAAAAATATGGGGATTCTCATCACTCCAGAAACGGCAGTTTTGCTTATTAACGTTACCATTTAAATAAAAAGTGCACTCGTCACTGAAACAAATGTTTTTTATAAAACGTGGCTCATTTATTATTTTTTGGGTCATTAATTCACAAAATTCGATCCGCCTGTCTGGATCGTCATCACCAAGTTCGTGAACAATCTGTAGCTTGTAAGGATGGAATTTATTAATTTTTAATATCTTTCGTACTGATTCACGAGACACTCCTGTGGCAGCTGCTGCTTGACGAGTCGACATACCAGGATCCATAGCAAAATGCCCAAGAACCTCAATCTGAGTTGCTTCATCCAGTATTCTTGGCTGATTTTTCTTTATATCACCTACAAACCCAGTTTCTTCAAATTTTCTTACCAACTTCTGGATGTAATAATGCCCAACCTGCTTGTCTGGGTGCCTCTCATTAAATATTGTGGCACTTCTACGAAAACAGCGATTTTGAGAACCATAAATAAATATCATTTCAACTCTTTCGGCGATCGTATAAACCATTGTAAAAATAAAACTAGAGCAGTGAGAGAACTTTAAATCACAAAAAGAACCACGATATTACTAACCAAACGAAAAATTGAACATTTTAAGGCAAAATTTAAATAAACAAAAAACAACAAATATTTCGAGAATGGCAGGCATCGAAAATTTTCCTTTTTTTTACATCGCCAAATACCATTCCGACAATTCAATAATTTCAGTATAAGTGTACTATTTATTGGAGTTTTGTTTTGGCTTTTAACAATTCATTTTAGTATCAGAATAAATATTTTTATTCTGATAGTAAAATGAATTGACTAACATTTAAAAGGACATACATATCTCGGAAATGGTTGCATTGATTTTAATGAGTAAGACGGCAAAATATAGGGAATTAATAGACCTTTCAAACAAGGTATCACTCGACTACCCTTCCAATTTAAAATTTTTAAGGGGGTGGCTCTGGGATGATAGTATATCCCTAAAAAATTCATCATTTTGGTTCCCCCTTGTTACTATAGAAACGGTTTTAAGCATTTTTTTATATCTTTTACGGTTTAAAAATTATAAGCCATGGCTACTCTTGAAATTGTCACCCTATATATATATATATATATATATATATATATATATATATATATATATTATAGCTTAAGTTTATTACCCTTGAGTAGGGTAGCTGTCTTAGCTAGACTGCGCCCTGCTTCTCGGGTACTTAATTATAGAATGTTATTATTGTTAACTACATCTGTAAATAAAATACATTTATTATTATTATTAAAGTCCGCTCTGCCTACAACTACTTTTGCTGTGTTCGATGTCCTAAATGTCACTGCTAAGCTCGCTGAACTAGATCGCTAAAATAAAATATCTTAAAGGTTCTTACAACATCTTACTCGCTAAAACTATGACTTAAAGGCCAGTAGTATATTATGAAATCTTTACTTAAAATTCTAGATTTAGCTGATAAAGAGGCGGAATTAGCTCGACTCCGAACTCTAAGACCAAATTTAGATGCCAAATTCGATAGAGCTGAACTCGAAAGATACAGAGCTGCCCAACTGCAAGCAGAAAGACTTTTGGAGGCTCGGGAGCAGAGCCATAGACAGCAAGTGTCTCGGCTTGAAAGCCAGGTAAGATTATAGAAAATATCTATTAGTTTGATTTGGTTGAATGATTGGTTTGATTTGTGATATCAGAAGAAGTGAACAATGCTAGATATTGTATGCTTGTTAGAAAAAAATACATTTAATTGAATTTTTTCAAAAACACCTACTCGCCGGATTTTTCTACAATTTAAATATGGCATTTGCACTACTAAATGTGTGGGAATCAATTCACTTTGCAAAATGTCTCTTGAAGTGGCAGCCTACCTAAAGCGTCCTAATCTTCAGTGGTCATAGTCTCAGGGGCTTTTATGCGATATTTATAGCTGATTGTGGAAAAGAAATTACAAATACCAAGAGATTGTGCGGGTGGAAATCTACCACCGTTGCGGAGGGATACAAAGAAGATTCCAAAATGAAAAAAAGAATATATGCAACAAAAATTTTAACTATAAAGTAGCTCCAAATAGAAGAGCAGGAAGCTGGCTCACATTAATCTGATGACTCCTGCTTCAAAATACCTAGAGTGCTGTAGTCCGTGCCCAACCAAAAAAATAAAAAACCAAAGTAAAAGTTGGCCATAACCTTATCAGGACACTTCGGTTCGTCCATGGATGGTCTCGGTAATCCAGAAACAGCATCCCGGTCCCAGAAATATCATGTCAGAGGTAGACCAATATGATGTAACCTTTGGTTACACCATATAAATACTCAGCTTCGCTGATGCCCTCTGGCTAGCTTGTACGGGTTGGCTTGGGGGGTTTACGGTTGGCTCCCTATATACCAAGATTGGGCTGGTAGGGTGTGGGTCTAAAAAGGTAGTAAATTGGACGCTACACACGATTTACAAGATAAATCCACTGACCTACCAACATACCCCCGTGTGTAGGGACAGTGGGATAAATAAGTTTGCTTAACAATAAAGAGATATTTCAATTTATTTGGTACCTTCGTTTCCTGGTGGTCTGGAACCTACTTGGTATCCTAGGATAGCATGAATATATAGTAGAATAGATATTGCTTGAGTATATAGCTACTGCAGAATATATACTAGTATTACAGAATAGATAGCAGCCGATGAATTTGCCTGTGGATGACCCCTTCTTAATTAAAAAGAAGCTCAAAAATATGGGCCGGCACAAAATATGGCTTGAACGTTCGGCTGTTCAGATCAGAAAGAAAGCTAGACGTAGTCTCTTTAACAAAGTCGACAAAGACTTTAACAAAGACACATGTCGATTCACCGGAACTCAAAAAATGACAAATATAAATAAATAATAAAACAAATTTAATGTAAAAAAAATTAAGTTTTGGCCCACCTAAGCCTGATGACCAAATAATCAAATTACTGTCTTTTTCTTAAATGGCACAAATTATCAAAACCAAAGAGATATCTAACTAAAGTCCGGCGAATCTACATTGTTGTGAAACCAAAACTTATTAAAATTACAGTAATTCCGTCTGATCCACGAACTTATAAATATACCTGGACTGCCAATTCAATGAAAAGTAAATGACCACTACTAGGAGGCCGCCATTTTGTGTGATTGTGTCCTTTCGATGTTGGTCACTCTGACAAATTTCAGTTGTGCCAATCGTAGGGAAACAAAACGAATCGTAGGGAAACAAACGACGACAAAGTTTTGTTTTTGAGAGGCTATGTTTACAAATACAAAATAGAAAGTTACATTTAGTTAGGAATTTAAGATATTTGCGTTAGATCTGTAATTTTTCTTGTACTTCTTTAAGAATTTCGTTAAAATTTATGAAAGTAAGTAATCCTCCCCTAAAATGACAAAGTTTCAATTAACTTGGGATAGATGCATGCACTTTAGAATATTTGTTTTATAATTCTAATAATCTTATTAATCTAAACTTAAACTTAAGTCTTATCGATCCTAATACCATAAAAATTATCATCTTCATTTAAATGTTTACTTGTATTTACTCAACAAATTTAGTTAAAAACACTTATTTTCTTTCTATTTTTACTATTACGACTTTTACTTTCCTTCTATGCACAGTATTTTTACATTAATAGGTAAAACCATCTATAAAAATCAAAATATAGATGATTTTATGAGGGTTTTTAATTAGCAAGGGTTTATATAGTAAAAATAAACAACTCAGTTTATCTATCATAAACAACACAGGCTGACAATTCACAATGATTCGGTTTTGAGAAACAGTAAACTAAATACGTTTAAATAAGGATGGTGATACATTATCCACGTATTAAATAAGGAGGAAGCATATGCAAGCGTCGTTTATAAATCGCCAAAAACTAGGCAATCCGCTATAGTCACAGGTCAAACGTCAAATTCATTATCCTGAAGATTATCCAGGATAAACTGAGCAACGACACGTCACTTCCGTCTCGAACCAAGCTTCCGTTCGGAGGAGTGATGGAACTTTTGGAGGTCTGCCTACGTAATTCCTATTTTCAAGTGAAAGATAGGTTTTACGCTCAGGATGAGGGTCTGCCTATGGGATCATTGCTGTCTCCGGTGGTAGCCAACATATACAGTGCTTTTCTTTGAAGTCCCCCCCCCCATTTATTTTTTGAACGGGTCAAAAAAAAATTTTGAAACTTGGCATAAGTAAATTGGTCTATAGATACTATTTTTCACTGTAAACTAGGTAGTTGTAAATTCCAAGATGGCTTACCTCATTTTAAAGGTCTCAATGAGTACTTTATAACCCTGAAATATTAGACCCATATCTTAACTCGTTTCAAAATGGCGGCCTAATAAAAAAGTATTTTTTTTTATTTTAACGTTTTACATTTTTATGATTTTTGAATAGGTAAAAATCAGTGTACGAAAATAAATGCGTCACTATTTTATTTTGACATAAAAACGACAGTTCTAAATGTCAAAATAACACATAAGCGCCATCTTGAATAAATACATTAAATAGAAATCTTGTGTTACCTCATTTAAAAGGTTTTATTGAGTACTTTTAATATTTATTACATGGGCTCGGTGGACTCCGTTTTGACCTGTCTAAAAGTAACAGCCAAAAAAATACACTGTTGCGATTTTATTAACATTTTTAATAATAATATACAAATAATTTATAATTTTTGAATTTTGGATTTAAAGATTAACTTTTTGGTTTCTAAAGACTTACTGAACCGCCCTCGTATGTCACATTTCACGTTAAAGGTTATTGAACATTATTTAGACATTCCAAAAACCAAATAGCTATTAAAAAAACTCGAAAAAAAAATTTAAGATATTTTTCCTTAACCGGTAAATTACTCTTGTATCGGTCATTGTTAGATATTGTTTAGTGTGTTTGGTAGTTTGAATTTATTGTTTTTTTCAAAATGGTTAATTCTCGTCCATTGGAGGAAAAAGTAGAAGCAATTTTTATTTATGGAGCAACGCGTAATTTTCATGAGACTGAAAGGGTTTTCAACGAACGTTTTCCGTCCTATTTGCCGTAAATATTTAAGGGAACTTGTAAATAAATTTACAACTACTGGTACTGTCCAGGATAAAAAACGCCCAGGCCATATGTCTATTTCAGAAGAAAAGCAAAATCCCCAACATTCTACTCCAACTGTTGCTGATATCTGTGAAGTTTCAACTTCGACGGCATGGAGAGTTTAAAAAAAAAATAAGTTTCGCCCATACAAGATCCAAATGGTCCATCAACTGACTGAAGATGATCCTGAACGAAGAGTGCAATTCTGTGAAATTATGGCAGAGAGAGTAGAAAGGCAACCTACGTACGTGCGCAACATTTGTTTTAGCGACGAATGTACTTTTTTTTTAAATGGTAATGTCCACAGACAAAATTGTCGATATTGGAGTGATACGAATCCACACATTTTTCGTGAAACCCGATCTCAGTATCCGCAAAAAATCAATGTATGGGCAGGAATATTAGGGAATCATATCGTAGGGCCGCTGTTTTTAGAAGAAAATTTAACAGGTGAATTGTACTTAAATATGCTGGAAAATGCTATCGATCCTCTCATAACAGAAATTGTTGAGGCTAATGTACATGAATTTGACATGGAAATTACATTTCAACAAGATGGTGCTCCTCCGCATTTTGCCAGGAATGTGAGAAATTATTTAAATGATAATTATTTTGGTCGTTGGATAGGTCGTCGGGGTCCTATTGAATGGCCAGCTCGGTCACCAGATTTAACGCCGCTAGACTTTTTTTTGTGGGGATACCTAAAGCAAAAGGTATACGAAACAGAACCTGCCTCAATTTTTGAGCTACGACAAAGAATCACTAACATTTGTCAAAATATTGAGGCAGATGTATTTGAAAATGTTCGACGTGAATTTTCAGATAGGTTATTTATGTGTCAAGAGGTACAAGGAAATCATTTCCAGCATCTTTTAAATTAAATATTGTTTTTCTTTTGATAAATTGTTTATTTGCTAATTGTAAATTAGTATTTCATTGTATTCTATTAAAAACGTTAATAAAATCGCAACAATGTATTTTTTTGGCTGTTACTTTTAGACAGGTCAAAACGGAGTCCACCGAGCCCATGTAATAAATATTAAAAGTACTCAATAAAACCTTTTAAATGAGGTAACACAAGATTTCTATTTAATGCATTTATTCAAGATGGCGCTTATGTGTTATTTTGACATTTAGAACTGTCGTTTTTATGTCAAAATTTTTATGTCAAATAGTGACGCATTTATTTTCGTACACTGATTTTTACCTATTCAAAAATCATAAAAATGTAAAACGTTAAAATAAAAAAAAATACTTTTTTATTAGGCCGCCATTTTGAAACGAGTTAAGATATGGGTCTAATATTTCAGGGTTATAAAGTACTCATTGAGACCTTTAAAATGAGGTACCACACGACCCCCCTTTCTATTTAAAATTTTTTCTCAAGATGTCGCCCAGCCGCCATCTTGGAATTTACAACTACCTAGTTTACAGTGAAAAATAGTATCTATAGACCAATTTACTTATGCCAAGTTTCAAAAATTTTTTTTGACCCGTTCAAAAAATAAATGGGGGGGGACTTCAAAGAAAAGCACTGTATATGGAATGGTTTGAGGAACAGGCAATCAGCACCTCACGACAAAAGCCAAAGATGTGGCTGCGATACGTTGATGATACATTTATCATCTGGGATAAAGGGGAAGAAAACTTCTTACACCACCTGAACAACATGGTGCCAAGATTCAGATTCACCATGGAGACGGAGAAAAATTCGACGCTGCAGTCCAGACATATTTATTAAGTTCGTGGTCTGATCTGACTACCTGCCCGTAAGCCGTCAATGTCATACCGGTCGATAAGGTTACCATAATAAGGGCTGGGATTCTAAAATCACGATTCGACACGATTACTCGATATGACTGATTCTAAATAAAATTTTCAGTCGTGAGTGTCTTGCGGATTGCCTATTTTTTAACGATTTGTCGACGACACGCTTGGGTATATCGTATACACCAGACGATATAGCTTCTTCCTTTTTTAATACGTGCATGTGACAGCATCCTTTTTTAAACATATTTGTTTCATTTATTGTTTACCAAAAGTCATACCAAGTTTTCATTAGTTTATCAAGAAGCTTTCTTAAACACAACAACTAATAGATTTAATTCGACCCTATTTTCCCCAACCTTCTGTTAATAATAGAGGCAGAGGAAGTAGAGTTATCATTGAATGGGCAGTTTTAGTGTCAAGATTTTATGCCACAGATTATTACCAAAGAAGCATTGGACAAGATTTTAAATTTGGAATTAGCGAAACTACTGCAAGTCGTTGAATCCATAAAATTACTAAAATTATTGACAATCACCTTGCTGACCGATTAATTTTTCAAACATAAGAGATGGGAGAAATTAATAAATTAACATTCATAGAGAGATCCAATTTCCCTTGTGTTATAGGTCCTATTGATTGCACCCATGTTGCCATATTAAATCCAAAAGTGGATGAACACAACAAGTTTTTGTGATTTTTCATGAATTGAATTATTATTTTCCAATGGATAGTGGTAGATTTAAACGACATTTTTTTATTTTAAAGAAATAATATAGACATATATTTAAATAAAAAAACACGAAGGCGAAAAAAATTAACAAAATAAATGAAAATTCTTAGTGTTTACTGTTTATCAATAGAAAAGACAATTGACGTTTCCATCTGTCAAATATTAGGGAAAATAACAAATATATACCAAGAAACCTAAATCAAATCGAATAAAACAAGTTTAGCCGACGATTGTAATTTAGAGTCACCCTTGTCTCAGAGGTAATTGTGTACTATAGCCGTGTGAGCCTTGATCAGCGTCTCAGTCCTATATAAATTATATGGAACGGAAAGAGCGCGGCGCTGACACTAGTATTGGTTTTTGAATTTGCATTGAATTTGACTCGAAAGTGGATCTTAATGGTTTCAAAAATAAGTCATTCATAAAATCAAAATATATAGAAAATAAACATTTTTATTGATTAAAATACAGGATAAAAGCAAGAAAGATAAAAAATAAATGAAATACATCCAAATTCAAACATTTAAAAATTATTTGGTACAGTTATGTACCTGAAAAAGGCGTCCAGATTCTCTTTGAAGCTTTTGATAACAAATAGCGCATCGACGTCTGCTACTAACATCTTCCAAGGAATGTTGACGCCTTAAAAAGTTAAAAGGCTTTCAATGTTTTAAGGTTGACGCTCTTCCAAAGCAACATTTTGCCTGGGTTGCTCAATATCAAGATCTAAGAGACTGTTTACGATCTCCTGCTTGAACTTTGTAATGGACAGTTTTTCATTCACTACTTCTTGATGCAAAATATGTGCATTTACCAAAGCACTGCCAATAAGAAGCTCAATAGCAAGCTTACGGTACCACTTCACCCCTCTGCGTAATGAAGTGGTAAAAGACTTTATTTGATCCGAAAGATCAATGTAGGCTTTATGTTTGTTGTAGTCAACAATCCCAGCAGGTTTTCGAAATTCTTTATCATGGTTACTAACTCATCAGTGTGTTCTGTGGATAAGGTAAGCGCATCTCTTTGGTCCTTCCACTTTTCGACAATTAAACCTGAGGTGCTTTTAGCTGCCTAGGTTTCTCCTTTCCTGAGCTTTTTGTTAACAATTTGCTTAGGATGCATTTTTCAATTTGATCGAAGAGTGCCAACTGAGTGAGTGTTCTTGGCAAGTAGAGCATCTGCTAAAACCACACTTGTATAATAATTATCTGTAAAAATAATACGTCCTTTATCAAGTAAGTCATTTGCAAGAGGGGGTACTACTTTTTGTGATGAAGATTGGCCCTCTACCCGATCTTGCTCACAATAAATCAACATACTGTAAGTATATCGCTTTTCGATGCACAGCTTATAAAGTTTTATTCCGAACTTGTGCATTCGGAGGAAAAAGGATGCCTAATACGTACGACTCTGCTTCACGAAATGACAGGCTCGGGCAGGTGGAAGTGAGACGCAACATTTGTTGCACACGGCCATTGATTTAAGTTTTATGTGTTGAGGCCGCGTGACCATACGAAGAGTCTCATAAAAAAATTACCAAAAAGTTTCTAATTACATTTTATTTTTGTAAAACAAAATATTCATGAGTGTTTTAGAACACCACAATTAACTTTTGAAAGAAAAAAAATATTTGGCCGGAGGGACTGAGTTTTATTCAGCATTACGGCAATCAACCTGTTAATATAAATGATAAATTAAATCTTATCTAAATAACAAAATCCATAGTTATCTTAACAATAGAAGTAAACACCTTAAACACTATTCGTAGAAGGTTGCCTAAAACCATTGTTAAATAGCTCAGTACTCAATGCCATCTATGCACACTCAAGGGAATGGATTTATAAGTTATTGACATGTTACATTATAAATTAACACTAGACTTAATCGAAACAATAGTTCCTTGCCTCACTTATTAAAAGCACAGTTAATTGATGTTACCTGCCTTATAATATTAAAAATAATGTCGACTCAAGTTGATCGAGTCAGTTGCAAACAGTCGACGACACAGATTTGGAGCTTGGTTGACCTTGCCGACCAGGCCAATCTCTCCCTGAAATACTTAGAAACGATTCGGAAGTTCCAAAAAGCTGTAACCTGTATCCCGGTTGTCTCAGAAATACCCAGTTAACTGATAAACCCACAACCAAGGTACTATTGGAGCAGAAACAATGCACACTATAATAAAACTTAAAAAACTACATATTTAAAATAACGTTACATACACATAACACACTATTACTTATTTATGGTAAATTCTCTGAAGAGACCTCTTTATACAGTGATACAATTTTTTATGTTAACAGGCAAGTTGTTAAATAGAATTAAGTCTTTGTATAGAACTGAATTATGCATTTGGGTTGTGTTATATCTAATTCAAAATAATCATCCATTATTCTCAAAGAGACTTAAGTATATGAACAAATGGGGGGGAGAAAGTAAACTCAAAGTCCAAGTCTCATAAATCAAACGTCTATTTAAAGGTTACGCGTTTCGCCGCATTAGGGCATGTCTGATGATGCCCTAATGCGGCGAAAAAGTAAAATTAACAAAATTAAATAATACGGAACGCTAATTAACAGAAAAGACATACCTATCTAAATACAAAAAACTGCACACTGACTCAAACTAAGATAAATAAAAATAAAATAAAATAAGTTTACACCATCGCGTGTATCGTTATTGACTAAAATATGAATTGCAAAACGCCAAATATCACATCCAGTAAATTTTTTACATATTATTTTATAAAAAATGAAAACAAGTACAATTATGAAATGAAAAAAATATACAAAAAAAAATTTTTCAAAAAACACAGGGATCGAACCAGAGACCATTGGATCTGAAGTCCGAAGCATATACCTTGTCGCCAAACCGGGGTAATGATGTAGAATGCGAGTAATTACGTTATATGAGACAAGATTAACATTTTTTATTGGAGATTATTGAAAATGAGATTAGGTTCGAAATTAAAGATATCATTGACACAATTTAATATTGGGCTTCTCTTAGCTCTTGTAATCTCCAGCTTTTCGAGGAGATCTAGTTTTTTACCTTTTCCACACTCATGTAATATAGTTACATCATCCGACACCGAAAAGTTATGACCAGTCGATAAAAGATGATTTGCAAAGGCTGACTTTGTTTCTTTAATATCGGTGTCCTTACAATTGTTGAAAAGACTTATATGTTCTTTCACCCTAGTGGAAATTCTTCTACCAGACTGACCAACATACACAGCAGAACACTCACCACAATTCAAAGAATACACCCCAGATTTTAAAGTTTGCTGCATTTTATCCTTTGTGTTTATCAAGTGCTTTTTCAAAGTGTTTGCAGTTTTAAAAGCTATTGAAAGATTAAGATTATTTTTAAATAGTTTTGCAAGTTGGAGAGATATTGAACCAAAAAATGTTAAAGATCTGAATTTGTTAGGATTTAAAGAATTGGAGTGTAAGATGTGGTAGGAGAATTTATATTTATTCATGTATGCGAAAAAAAGTTTATTTATGGTAGAAAGTGGAAAACCATTATTGACTGCAATCTGCTTTATTATGTTAAATTCTTTATAAAAAGATTCCTTGCATAGAGGAAGGGTGAACATCCTATATAACAAAGAGTTAAATGAAGCAAACTTGTGGGTATGTGGTGAGTTAGAAGTGAATTGTATGATGTTGTCAGTTGTGGATGGTTTCCTGTATATACCGAATTCGATTTTATTATTATTCCTAGTTAACAAGAGGTCTAAGAAAGGCAAACTTTCGTTGTGCTCCTTTTCTAAGGTAAATGAAATTCTACTATGTAGACTGTTTGTAAAATTTAAGAAGGTGGACAATTCATCGTCATTGCCTCCCCAAACAATACAAATGTCGTCCACATATCGTTTATACGCTATTATATGATCGGCGAAAGAACTGTTCATAATTTTGCACTCCAAGTTGTTCATAAAAACTTCACTTAAAAAAGGGGAAAGGCATGATCCCATGGCTAAGCCCTTCTGTGTATACATTTTGCCATTGAATTTAAAAAAGTTTTGATCTAAAACAGTTTTTAGTAGGCAAATTAAGTCTGAAGAAATCATCCTGGGTAGATTAAAATTTGCTAGTAAAGATTCCATTAGTTCAATGTAGTCAGTGGGTGGTACACTAGGAAAAAGATTTTTCACATCTAAGGAAATTACCATTGCATTGTCTGGTATATATATGCCTTTTAAAAAATTAGCAAATTCGACGCAATTCTTAGTGGAAAAACAAGTTCGGAAGCCTGTTACCTCTCTCAAAACCCCATTCAACCATGAAGAAAGTTTATAGCAAGGAGAATCCACAAAAGATACCACCGGTCTAATTGGCTGTCCTTTATGAACTTTAGGTAGCCCGTAAAGGAGAGGAGTTCTAGGGTTCATAGGATAAAGAGCCTCCTTTCTAATATTAAAAAACTCCAAGGTTAATAAAGATCTATCGAGAACACCTTTCATTTTTGTAAAAAATGAAGTTATGGGATCCCTAGTCAAAGGTTGAAACTCATCGGTATCAAGAAAATCCACAACCCTATTCACATAATCTGTGCGTTTCATAACGACTAAGCAGGATCCTTTATCGGCCTTAGTGACAATCAAGTTATGTTGTTCAATTTTAGTTTTTAAGGATCTTAAGTGCTTACCATTATAATTAAAAGTTTTGTTTTTGTCTAATTTAGAATTTAAGAGAGAAATAATATTTGCTCTAAGGATATTTTTGTTGGTAATATCTGTAGTTTGTAGGATATTTTCAGCCTCGACGGCTAGCGTTTCTCTAATTTTTAAATCAACTTTATGCGAAAAATTAAATTTTAAGTTATGACTTAAAATATTTTCTTCATGGGCTGAAAATTAAACATCAGATAAATTCAAAAATCTTTTGTAAAAATTAAAATATGAATTACCACCCAAGTTCTGTCTAAATTCAGGTAAATTACGTTGTTTTAATTGTGTTATATCTGTCAACCAGTATGAAGTCTATACGATTTCTAGTATTATAGTTATGCATATCTCCAAAAAATCTACTTATGTAAGTACACTTATTACAAATATAATCAGGGAGCATATTACTACAAACCCAGATGAATAAGTTATTGAGTTCAACGTTCATAACCTGTTGCAGTTGACGAATGTCTTTACTCACCACATGCAACATTGTATTGTCTGTAAACAACACCATATTACACCCCCACACTATCTCCACCATATCGTTGATATACAATAAAAATAGTAAGGAACCCAAGACCATTCCCTGCGGCACACCATGCTTTACGTTAACACAGTCAGATGAACTATTTTTGTACATGACACGCTAAACTCTACCACTTAAGTAAGACTGAAAACACTTCAATACATTATGTACAAGGCCTAACTGTTCTAATTTCGTAATTAAAATTACTCACGGTTTCAAACGCTTTCTTAAAGTTCAAAAATACAGCAAGTACTAGATTATCAGAGTCAAGGGCCCTGAGAAAATACAGTTTTACCACTAACCAAAACTCTTAATTTTTACTCTCGACACGTGTCTCGCTAACGATTAGATGCATACGAAAGTTTAGCAATATTCAAAAACCAAAAAAAACATTCTTAAGAGGGATAAAGGTCCAATCTCTTATAGTCAATTATACAGTTAATGTTTAAGATTTGTTCGGCCATGCTTCATTGCATTTTTCCGCTCTAGATAATAGGCATAAGCTTGCACACAAGGTGCATTCAGTGATTGAGCAATTTAAGACACAACGATTTTTAGATTTTTTTTGGTATGTTTAAAAAGCTTACCTTAAATCCATTAAATTAAGACAAAAAAAATTGGATGAGCCATTTATTAACAAAAAAAACGAAAATTTATGTTGTATATGGAGCACGATTTTCCTATGCTTCTATTTACTTATAGACAGAAATATTAAAAGTATACTAGAGTATTATCGCGGACTGATGAAAATATTTTTACTTTATTCGTATAGTAAATAAAAAAATATAACGATTAAAAAAAAACACAACTTTTTAAAGTTGTTTACCAAATTGCCTCCTTGGCTCCTTTAATTTAGGAACGTTGACGTTTATAAATAACTGTCAAATTATTGACATTTGACATACAAACTATTCAGGAGAATCAAACGAATCACTACAGCGTTGCCGGATTGTGAAGTTATTTTCTTAGCTTTCATTCCTTATATATTAACTTATTACATAAAGGTCAGTTCGTTTACTTTGTTTACAGTTTTATTTCCATGTCGATTTTTTTATACAAGGACTTTATAATAATTTGTGTCACCATCTTATATTTTAATTATTGTCTCATGAGCCGTAGGTGAATGCGACAGCATGGGATTGGTTGGGTTGGGTTGGATGGGATCGCTTGAGTTGGGTTAAACACTTACCAGCCCTTACACTCTTAAATTTTATATATTATTATCAAATGAGGGAGGCTTACCAATTAATTTAAAAAAATATATATATATATATATATATATATATATATATATATATATATATATTATATAGTTACATGCTAAAATATAAACATTGAACAATAGGAAATTTACTTACAACTTGTAAGTTTTCCAAGAAATTCCAAGTAAAAACCTAAATTTATTCCTTCCATTAACTTTGTTAATAACTGCCGACTTTTACCTAAACTTTATGGACTTTTGTACAGTATTGCAACACTGCCGCATATCCTCGTGCAAAATTGACATATTGGAGAATTTTTACATACCAATTCAAAAATTGGTGAAGTTATTTAGTAAGAAGTTTTTTTGGTTTTTTAAGGTAAAATATGGTTCATCCAAATATTTTTTTGTCTTAAAATGGTCTATAGACCGTACCCTTTCTACTAAGCAAAAAGATTTTTTTTGCATAATCGTTGGATCTTAAATTGCTCAAGCACCGGCGCATTCAAAAATCCGTTAGGGCAATAAAAAAAATCTAAATCAAAACTTTAATTACAAAAAAAATAGACACAAAGTGTATGGATTTCGTCACAGTTTTACATGTTATAATCTCGGCCTAAAAAAAATATTGCTAACTACCTAGATAACTAAAATTTAAAAATATCCACCTATACTATATAATTACAAAAAAAGTTAAAATAGTCAAAAGTAAAATGACATTACATTGTTAAAAGAGTTATAATACTTAACCGCCTCATCGGCTACATAGCTATTTACATCATAAAAACATTTATTGGCTAGGAAGTCCTTTAACTTTGTTTTAAATATCGAAACGGCTTTGCTAATCTTTTTATCATTCGGTAATTTGTTGTATAGTTTTGCACCTATTCTTAATACAATTTTTTTAGAAATCAGTAGCCTGCTATGAGGCATGGACAAGTCATTTTTACGAAGTCATTTGAATGAGTTGGGTAATTCTAAAAACTACTATTAACAGTGAAGGAATTAAAATTTTTAAAAACATATTGACAAACTTCAAATATATACGGGATAGTCAAAATTCTATATTCCCTAAAAAAAAGGTCTACAGGAAGTCATCGGTGATACTCCGGGAATACACCTAAGAATCTGTCCCAGACTGGAAAAATAGTCACAACAAGGAAGGAAGTCTTCATTATACAGCACTGGTTTTTCTACTGCATCCTACTTTAAAATCCTGGAGCCCTAATTTGATATTTTTTATATGACACACATAGTTCATAAAATCTTAACCCAAAGTTGTACTAAAAGTTGTTCGAAATGCCAATATCACATCCAGCAGATATGCTGCCTACCAAATGAAATACATTCCACTACTAACTCGAACAATACTTATTTTTCAGATTAAATTGTTGCGAGAACAACTAAATGAGGAAATTAAACGAAGACAGCAGTATGTACTACGCAGTACAAAAGCAGGAAGAGAAATGCAGCAGCTTCGCCAAGCATTGGGCGATTCGTTGCGCACTGTTTCACAGGACCCAGCCATTGACGCGCTGCTTTTGGAGCACGAGGCTAGAAAGTTAGGTAAGAAATCACACTATATTCTGACTAATTTTTTATTCTATTTGAAAACTTTACAAGATGTCCCACTTTGGGTACTTTTGCGGGATATCTCCGTTATTTTTAGAGATAGAGAGTTTTGGTTTTCGTGACACTCTTCTACTACGTTTTCGTAAAACTAAAGATGCCGGCAACGAAGTTTTCATAGCCCTTTTAGTTTTTAAGATACAGGGCATTTTTGAAAATCTTGCATTTTGGGACCCCCCTCGTATTTCCGTTATCTTTAAAGTTTTTGTAAAAGTAAAAACTCATTCCTATAGATTTTTTTTCCGTAGAACCCAGTATGGACTTATTTTCCAAAACACGCAAATAAATAACAATTTTCTAAATTTAAATGATAAAATGCATAATTTAATGGAGAGGCCATGGCTGTTTATAACAAGAAACAAAAAAATGACAAATAAATAAATAAATGTCAACTATCTTATCTGGTTTTGATTGACATTTCTCTGTTTTTGATTGAGTTTATGCTCCAAAACCCATTTATTTTTGTTATTTGTGAATTTTGCCAAAAAAATAGCAGCATTTGAAAATTATGAAAAATATGATATGTTTATACAAGCTTCGGAACGCTATTTCCATAGGTAACTTAGAAGCCTTTTTATTACTACCTACAAATTTCTAATGTTATAATATATCCAGCGAGAAGCCAACCGTTTTTGGTATATTTGCTCGTTTAAAGGACAATTTACTTGAGCACGGATCTTTTGTGCCAGTGCGTCCTAAAGCATATAATAAAAAAAAAATA
Source organism: Anthonomus grandis grandis (assembly GCF_022605725.1). Classification (NCBI taxonomy): domain Eukaryota; kingdom Metazoa; phylum Arthropoda; class Insecta; order Coleoptera; family Curculionidae; genus Anthonomus; species Anthonomus grandis. Next base: position 44,581,478 of record NC_065548.1, read on the forward strand.
GGGAAGAAAAAGAAATAGATGTTTTAGGGTATATAGAACCGCGCAACACCCTCGAGCTCATGTAGAAAAATCGAAAAAGACATTGGAATGCTAAAAACTGACGCACAACATAAAAAAATATAAGTATTATTTATACAAATTTAACATAGTTCAAGATTTACATCGTGGCGATGCCGAATGCCGGATTCTATTTTGCCAATAGTATTTGCAGCGAATTGATGCAAAAAACTTATTTGGCAGACTCGTTATCTACCATTGAATACTTTTTTTCAAGTGCGAGCATTTTTAACCGACATAATACTCTAAACTGGCATTAGAAAATAGACATTTAATATTTGAAAGGGCACAACAAGGACGCATCGGAGTTGGAGTGTTTTATTTTGGGAAAATAAATAGTATACCGAATTTTTACAGGGAGTTTTCGAGCATGTAGGTACCTAGACATACTTGAGGAAGTTATTCCAGAACTTCAGGAAAATATCCCTCTAGCCCAATATAACGATGTCCATTTACAACAACATGGTGCCTGAAGTCATGGCTTTCGGCTATTAAGGGCATTTCTTAAAAATATCTCCTCAAAGATGGATAGGTAGCAACGAACCTCCACGGTCCCCCGATCTCTCGATTTTAGAATTTTTTATGGGGATATATACAAAATCAAGTGTATAGAAGACAATACTACAATCTAATAGAACTTCAAGACGCAATTCATTTAGCATTTCAATATCTGAGAAGGAAACAAATTATTATTTTGAATGCTATTCAAAGCGTTACAAAGATGTGCCAATTTTGTATCAGATAAGAGAGTGGTCATTTTGAACATCTCTTGTAAAAATTTTGTTTTGTTACATTGTTGTTTTGTTATATGGTTGTTTTCTTATAGTGTTTATTAGATTTATATATTTGTTTTTTATGTTCTTTTATTACAAAATAAATAAAAATGATGCTATTCCCCATTCGTCGTTATTAACTTTTTATTTATGTAAACGGAAGTGCTACTTTAACCCTAAATAAAACAAAGTTCCCAAAAACACCCGCAATTCATTAGCCAACCTGACAACTCTCAAATCCCGCCGTACCAGGCCCCCGTGTTCCCCTCGACGCAAACTCTGCTTTGCTGAGCTTGCAAGAAACGTGGCCCTGGTCTCGGATCTGGTGGTGGTTTACTGGTTTGCTGGTGGTTTACATTAATCCGCTTACATTTATTTATTATTGGTTACTATTTACTATTAAATGCATTTAATTTAGAAAAATGTTATTTATTTGCGTATTTTTGAAAGTCCATACTGTTATATATTTTTGAAAAGATAAGAAAATGCCAACTTTATGAACTATAAATATACAGGGTGTTCCGTTTAAAAAAACATAAGTTTGGGTTATAATTCAAAAACTATTAATCAAAAAAAACAATATCTACACCAGTGGATTCTACGGAAAAAAAAATCTATAAGAATAAGTTTTTACTTTTACAAAAACCATAAAGCTTTACAAGATAACGGAGATACGAGGAGGATCCCAAAATGCAAAATTTTGCATTAGGGGCATCAATGCAAAAATGCCCTGTATCTTAAAAAGTAAAAGGGCTATGAAAATTTTGTTCACGGCACATTTAGTCTTACGAAAAAGTAGCATAGTGTCGCGAAAACCGCAACTCTTTATCTCTAAAAATAGAGATAGAGAGTTGAGCGGAGATATCCCTCAAAAGTACCCAAAATAGGACACCCTGTACTATTGTATTATATTTTGATTGGCTAGTCGAAATAATTTAATTATGGTTATACTGTTATATACACGACCATAAGTACTATACTACTCAAACATTTAGAGATGACTTCTGGATGCGTAAACGAAAGAATGAAAGACTACGTGTGCTGTAGAAACCGAGAGTACAAAATTTAATAACTTCATCTCTGCACTGACTTCTCTCCGGACTAGCATCGAGGCTCTTGCCGATCTTCTGATTGCTAGTTTATTGGTTTTTATCTTTTTATTACTGGGTCGCATCAGAGTGCATCGAAGTTTATGGCTCGGATCGAAAGGATTGACCAAGCGGGAATTTTTTACTTTGAAACTGACATTTATTTAATAAATATGTTACGGGTAAAGATAGAATAACGGTTAAACTTAGGTTTACCCGGATAAACTGCGCAATACCCAGAAAACATGGGTAAATTCCAAAATATTAATAAAATTGTACACGTTTCGGGCTTTACCCGGGTAAACCGCGTTCTATCCGCCTTGGCGTGGTTAATGTTAAAAAATAACGCCATAAATGTTTGGAGAAATTAATTTAATAAAAAAAACAGATTTTACAAATCAAAGGTTACACTAAAACTGTATCCTAACAAAGTAAAAGATAATATAATCTATTTGTTCAAACAAGACAAGCTGCTGTGACATTTCGAGTTACAAAGATTTCCAATAGCTTTACATTTACATTTATTGGTCATGCATTTAGTTTTACAGTTGCATCGTTTATAACCTTGACCTCCTAAAAGTGACTGTTCGTTTGCAAGTTGTCTTAAATTTTTCTTTTCCGGTTTCTTTTCCATCTCAATAAGCTTCTCACTGCACACAGAAAATTGGTTCCTGGAAAACATTTCTTCGATAGTTCCTCTCTTGTTCGCTAGCTTATACGAATCGTCGTCAGTTTTCTCGATAACTGTCATGAGAACGTTTCTAAAGTCACCCCTTCCTCGATCAACGTCTGGAATTTTTACTCTCACTGGATCTCCAACAGAACATGGGGGAAACTTTGAATTAGATGAAGCTTTCATCTTCTTTGCTTGATTTTCTAAATTTCTTTTTGCGTCCAGTCTGTTTGACTGTATATTCCTTTGGTACAAGCAAAGTTCACACCTTATATTCCCTGATTTATTTAAATTGTCTCACTCTACACACTTGCTCTGATTTTCTCAAGTTTCTGTATAATTATTGTTGCCATTTTCCGTATTGCCACCTTCAGTAATATCTTCTTGCAAATTATCTGGTTCTGGGTCACTATCCATAGACTGGTTTATATTTATTTCTTGTTGAGGCTGTTCACCTAAACCAAATTCCCTTACCACTTTCTCGAGCTCTTCTTCGGTTCGTAGATTTTCAATAGCTTCTTTTGGAAAAGCTGATGTGGATAGGCCGACTTTAATATCATGCCCAAACATGGCGGCATAAGGAGCTTGTTTTATCCCATCATGGTATGCCCTATTTTTCATTAACTGAACAAATCTTAGACCTTCTGACCATCGCATGCAGTTTTCATCGTCCATCCACGTCATAAGCATGTTCTGTATATCTTGATTTGCTCTTTCCACGCTGCCTTGTGACTGACTGTGACGTAGTTTCCCATGGACTATTTTAAGGCCACTCCACATCGTACATAACTCTTCAATGACATGCGTTGGCGAACTCCCGGCCGTTGTCCGATTGTAGTATAGATGGGGCGCCGAAATTACAAAATATGTCTACCAGGCTCTTAGCTACTTCCTCAGCCCTTTTTTGACGTTAATGGACGTATTTGAACAAACTTAGTTAAGTGGTCCTGATACACCATAATAAATTTGTATTCTCTATCCGGATGGGATTGCATGTCAATTAGATCCACTTGACAACGGCTGTTCATCTCCGAAAAAACCATTGGTTTAACCACAAGTCCTTTTTTGGTAGATTTCAGTTTCTTCTGGCACCCTTCACACAAGCACAGATATAACTTAATAACATCTCGAGTTATATTCTTGTACTTTTTTTTACATTCGCTTTCCATACGGTGCTTACCGCCATGTCCTATAGCTAAATGTGCATCATGCAAAATGTCAAACATTTCGTCGTTTGTAACGTAATATTTAATGCTAGATTCACCTGACGATACTCGAGCAATAAGCTTTTCAACGCCTCTAACAGAACATATGTCAAACCTCTTTAACCGCCGATATTGTAGCGTAGTCTTAGAGTTTTTTGCCAACTTGACTGATTCTAACATTTCTTGGTATTGTTCATTATTAAAATAAAAACTATTTGTACTTTTCGTAGACACCAACTCGTTAAAAACTTCATAAAAACGCTGTGCTAAACGCGCACGTCCACTCTCTTCGGTTGCCATTTTAGAACTGAACTGAATGTGGTGAAAGATGATGCAATAATAATTCCTACATCCAACTTTACCCACGCAAAAGCGGATAGAAGCGCGGTTTACCCGGGTAAAATCCGAAATATGTGTAATTTCAATATTATTTCAGACTTTACCCATGTTTTCTGGGTATTGTGCAGTTTATCCGGGTAAACCTAAGTTTAACCATTATTCTAACTTTACCCGTAACATATACATATTCAGGTTAAGATATACATATCCATTATACATATCCAGGTAGTTCGCAGTGTGCGGCCCTTCACAGTTGGCGCATGTGGCTGACGGGTCTCGGGGTTTTGTGCACTCGGCAGTTACGTGAAGTTGGCCACACTTCACGCATTTGTGTACCGCCGTGCACCTAGCCTGGGCATGTCCAGATAGCGGGCACCTGTGGCACTGGATTCTTCTGAACTTGTTTCGCTAGGCTTCCACCCTGATCTTCATGCCTCTCAGCTCCGTGATTGAGAAGATCGATTTCTCGTCCCTCGGGAACTGGACCAGGACTAGCGGCGTTGGTTGTCTATTTCTGTTGTAATACCGGGCTGCTGTATGGGGGTGGAATCCCAGCTTCTTTAGGTCCTCCAGGATGGTCTCGGCTGGCCAGTGCTCGAGCGGTCCTCAAAGGACGATGTACAATCTCCTCCCTCAGGCAGGGAGAAGAAGTGGAATGGCACTTTGTTTTTTCTAGATGGTCCTGAGCTTTCCTGTAGTCTTCGATTGACTGTGGGCTGATTTTGACGCCATCGTGCGTGTTGACGACGTGGCCGTGGTTCACTCCTTGGCATTTAGGGCAGCAGTTACCTCCTCGTATCTCTGCTTCTCCCAGATGATAATCGGGGGTATTTTGGCCTTAGGTGGTGGCGGAACGGGCTCGGGTCTGGAGGAGTGTTCCTGAACCCAGCCCTTGAAGTGGAGAGAGTCTGGGCTTTGGAGGGTTGCTTGGCCGGCTGAGGCTGGGTAATGGCTGGCGTCTTCCTGGGTACCGTTTCAGGGTCGGATGTCTTCTTCCTTTTCCTCCTGCTGACGACGGGTTGGAATCTGTCGTGTTTGTCCTGGGGGCTTGCCGACGTCCTAGGGCAGGAGACAGGGCTCCAGCGGTGGAGGGTTGGCTATCTCGATGGACTCGACAGCAGGCGCTTCCAGAGGCAGCTTGCACTATGGGACTGGCCTGTACCGCAGCGGCAGGGGAGGGCAAGGCGGACTAAAGAGTCTTTATCCGGCTCTTAAGTGCCTTGGTAGTCTTATGGAACACCCGACGGAGAGCGTCCATCTCTTCATCATGCCTCCGTTTTGGCATTCCTTATGAGGACTATATAGTATTGCGTTAATTCCTCTTGGTTCGAAGTAAGGCCAAGTCTTGGCTCTCGGCCTCGTCTTGGGGGTTGTGCTCTCCTCCTTCGGAGAAATCTCAGTCTTCGTACAGGAAGGAAAGGTCGACTTGAGAGTCATGGTACTGACTCACTTAGCAGACAGGGAAACACTATAGATCGTTGCACTAGTACACACGGCACTGCGTGGAACTAGTTCAGAGAACACTTCAACGTTGAGTGCAGGTGGTCTGCACACAACGGAGGACGAACTCTGTATACTAAGCGCCTAAGCGGGAATCGGATTGACTTATATTTATAAGGTAGGAGGTGGGCTGGTATTGGTCACGAGTCTAATGACAGGCCCCGCCCCTCAGCACGGTGATAATGAGGCCCACCGAGAAGCGGTTGGGCTACGATGCAAACGAGAACTATTACGGTTGACTTACAAACGGAGCGTAAATTGTGAAACATTGATTTTTGACCCGTTTAGTGTTTATGGCGCGGAGCGACCTCACTATAGCAATGGAATGATGGTTGTTGTTGGCTGGAAAATTCCCTTCCAGGGCTTGTTTTCGCGCCATTTAAGGAGAAATTTGCGAATTTCTGGCTGGTTCGGTGCTTTGATGCGTTCTTTGAATTTAGTGTGTTTGGTGACAATAAACTCGTCTATAGTATCGATTTTACAGTGTTAGTTTTACAGTTCCTTATGTCTGTATTCCTCAGTCTAAGCGTCTTGTTTTGGAAGGACTCTAGATAGCTCATTGTTGATTCAGGGATTTTGGAAAAAACACAAGATTCATACAAGAGCTTAGGTCTGATTACTTGCCTATACAAGAGGAGTTTATTGTCGAGCACATCTTGCTCTTGCGGTTTACGAAGGGGTAGAGGCTTTGAACTAAACCGTTACATTGATTAATTTGTTTTTTGATACGATACACAAAAGTGTTTTTGTTGTCAAAATGAACACCTAGGTACCGAACTTCGCGTTTTCAAGGGATCTCTGTGCACCACCAAGTTGGGAATGTCACGGTTCCATTTTTTAGTTATTAGTATTGCCTCAGTTTTATTTTCGTTGATCTTGATTTTCCATCTCCTGACCAAAGTGGATAATTTATCAATGCGGCTTTGTATATAAGCAGTTATTTGGTCCAGGTATTTACAGCTGTCAAAGATACAGGTATCATTGGCGAATAATGCCAATTTGGAGTAGTGATCCTTCTTCGGTATGTCAGCCTGGTATATATTAAAGAGGGTGGGTGAGAGCCTTGGAGGGCCCCCGCTCTCATTTATTTATAAGGAAGTATACTATTATTAATTTGCGTGGTAAATTCTCTATCTTTTAAATAGCTTTGCGTGAATTTAATTATACCAGGAGACACACCGAATACTGCCATTTAATGAATCAATCCGCCATGCCACACCCTATCGAACGCTTTCTCGATATCGAGTGTGATCATATCGGTTGAATACTTAGCATTGAACGAGTCCACTAGGCTTTGCCGAGTGAACCTTGCAAGCTGAATTTCTGTCGATAGGCCCTTCACGAAACCTCACTGTTCTACCGGGATTATTTTCAGTATTTCTAGTTTCTCTTTTAGTCTACTGAGCACCGCTTTTTCAAATATCTTTCCAATAGATAGTGGTAGACTAATGGGATGATAGCTTTCCGGTTTTGCAAGGTTTTTTCCCGGTTTTGGTAATAGTCTTACTATAGCCCTTTTCCATGCGATTGGGAAGTGAGGCATTGATTGAATGTTATCATTAATTCCTATATTATGTTATCAGGTAGCATTTTAAGCATTTTATTATTTATGCCATCAACGCCTGGTGCTTTTCTATTTTGTTGGTTAGAAATTATGTCTCTTATTAAATAAGTTGCGGTCTGCATTTACATAGTAGTAGTAATGGTGGGGGGACAGTGTCCGGCGGGTAGGCCCAAGAGTCCCTTTCCGCCAACCCCTGAAACCCCGTCATTCTAGTCATTCTTCCCTGCTTGCTATGTCAACCTTAAAGGAATCTCCTAACTATACAATGTCGTCTGGCAGCAATGTCACAGCAATAGTCCGACGAACCCAGGAGGATGTTAAGCGCTGCACCTGGTATGGTTCTCATTGCACCTGTAATGCTGAGACCAGCCAGCCTTTGCAGTCTAGCTAGTTTTTGAGCATTTAATAATCTTTAGATCACCGAGTCGTACACTATTCTAGGTCTGATTACAGCAGTATGTAGCCAGTGCAGGATGTTGAGCTTTATACTTCACTTTCTCCCAATTACTCTTGAAGTTGCCACAAGATGGAAATTCCTTTGTCGACTGCCTCGTTAGCTTGCTGTTCAGGTACACGCCTAGGTACTTGACCTCTTGCCTGATGGCTTCTATTAGTAGAGACCTTAGTCCTGCAAGATTTCTCCTTTTCGTAAAAAGTAGAAGGTCTGTTTTGTCAGACAGAGATGCCCGTTTTTACGCACCATCTTTGGATGATCCTGCATGCGCTATGCATGCTATAACTGATGCTCCCCGAGAGTTTTCAATCTTATGATGATGGTGCCGCTTTTTCCTGGATTAATAAGCCAATCAGTTTCACTTTCAGAACGGTCTCTCGGGCACCACCCTCAGGATTTATGTGGTTGAGGGCCCACGTGCACACAGGTAGCATTGAGACAGTGGAGAAAGTAACTCCAGGGGTCAGTGCGCATCGAAATAAAACTCGCAATGTTGAATTAATAATATGGCGTGTCTATTGGTCTTCGTTACAAAGGTCTGCATCTGCATTACAACATTCTTTCTTACCTGCTTTCTAACAAACAAGAGGAGTGTCGAGAGGTGTGTCAACGAAATAGCAATGCACTACGCAGAGACATGGCGGTGTCTATGATAGATTTATCGGTCGGAAAAGGATCGTGTAGAATTTAGTCGGACGGTAATACGAATTGTCGAGTCCAGTTGTCCATTTATCGGAAACGGTCGGTAAATTCGGATATCCAGGTAGAAAGCTCCAACCAGACCCGGAAAATCAGGCGCGCGCGCACGGATATGGTTAACGTTTTTAACAAGTACGGAATAATCCATATAATAATTCAGGTCTAACGGAAATAGTATTGGTTAGGGTAAAGGATGAAAAGCGGTGTAGACGGAAATGTTTGACTAAGAGAGTCACCCTGTATGGTAGGTTATTATAGGAAATGCCGGATCGAGAGAACCGCATTCTTACCGCATCACTTTAAAACTTACTTTTAAACCGGGATCGGTAATGGCTTTCAATGGTCGGAGTGGCCCTGGGTCTTCGCTGGTTGGTGTCGGTAGACGGACTGACTGCGGCAGTATCGTGCGATTGTATTTGAACCTTTCTGCGAGGTGCGCGCTCGGCAGGAATTTGGTAATAATCATACAAAAATTACAATATGCAGTATGTGAGAAAACCATGGTTTAGATCTTTCTTAACTATAGTCCGAGTATATCTTTCACCCCCGATCGAAATTAGAATTTGGGAAACATGAATAGGCAGATGCCGACTTAAAATCCGGACTACAGGAGAAAATTCGACTGAATTTGACGGGTTCAGTCGTAACCCAATACAAAAAATTCACCTACTGACTCTAAATACTTAGTAAATCGAAGAATAACTTCGTTCGTATTTCTCTTAGAAAAACTGGTATAGATTTGGATTTCATTCGCGTATCGTTAAATTATACAATCGTTGACAATCGTCCTAAGACTTTTAAGAGGGATCCTCTCTCTTTAAACGCAAAAACTATGTTTTACCCAAGAGATAGATAGCTGTTGAAAACACGAACGGGCGAAAAAGAAATTCCAAAAAAACTTAATTTAGTGCATTGAAGTTCGTATCTGTCCTGTCGATTGCCTTGCTATAATCAAGCAGAATCTGTGAGGTAATATTACCCTTATCAGCTCATTTATATACCGGGTGGTGCGTTGCCGAGCGGAACATAGGAAAACAATACAATACAACAACATAGGAAACAAAACAATAGGTCAATTATTGACTTCCCTGCATATTTTATAGAAAAAATGTAAGATAACTTTTTGAAGAGACCAATCTGGCAAACCCTTGTGCAAAGTGCAAAAAATTTCAATAAGCCAATATTGAATTATTCAATTAAATGTGATTGCAAAATTAGCAAATTTTCGGTTCAGGTAAAACCAAACTATTAACTATTAAACGTATTGTCAATAAGTTCAAGTCCAAAGGTACCGTAATAAATAATTGTAAATGTTCAACTCAGGATATCGAAAATAGAGCCGAAGAAAGAGAGAACAGAGATCTTAATATTCTACTGAGTGTGGAGGAAAACAAGATGGTTAGTACGAGGGTTCTTGGGCAAGAGGTAAATAAACATCATTCAACGGTATTGCGCACTTTAAAAAAACACAAATATTATTCGTATAAATTCGAAAAACATCTAGAGCTGCAGGAAGGAGATGAAGAGCGAAGAATGGCATTTTGTTTTAAAATAATGGAAAGAGCAAATAATGATGGGATTTTTTTTTTAAATATTTGTTTTATCGATGAATGTACATTTACCTTCAACAATGAATTAAATGTTCAGAATTGCTGATATTGGAGTCAAGAAAATGAACATCGCTTTGTTCATACTCGGACACAATATCCCCAAAAAACAAATGTATTCGTGGGAATTATCGGACACCATATCATTGGACCCTTTTTTATGAACTATAACCTAAGAGCTGAAACCTATTTGGACTTATTTCAAAATCAAATTGGACCCGCCTTGGAAGAAGTTGTTCAGGAAGATCAAATGATCTGGTACCAAATGGATGGTTGCCCGGCCCATAATGCCCGTATGGTTAGAGAGTGCTTGGAAAATGCTTTTAACGGCAATATTATTGGTCCACGGTACCGGATACTTTGTCCAGCCAGGTCACCTGATCTTTCACCGAATGACTTCTTTTTGTGGGGTCAATTAAAACGTGTCATTTATAAAAGTGTAAAATTTGAGAATCTAAACCACTTAGAAAACGCTATTTCGTTAGAATGTAATAAAATTTTCCAAATCAACTTAGTACCTAACGAATTTTATGATCGGTTAGGATATTGTTTAGCTGTTAATGGAGGGTTGTTTAAACATTTGATTAATTGATGTTTTTATGTAATTCTCTATTATTTTTAAAAAAGTTATTTTATTTTATTTTTCCACACTTAGTAAAATATTAAGAGTTCTGTTCTCTCTTTTTTCGGATCTATTTTCGATCTTTTGAGTTAAACATTTACAATTATTTATTGCAATGTCTTTGGACTCGAATTTACTAACAATAGATTTAATAGTTGAAATGGACCAGATAGGCTGAATGGGAAAATAAATTGAATATTTTTTTAATAATCGATAATAATAATTGTTAAAGCCTTAGAACAAATAGTTTGCTGGTAGCTGGTGTCTGGTTTTACCTGAACCGAAAATTTGGTAATTTTGCAATTACATTTAATTGAATAATTCAAGATTCGCTTATTAAAATTTTTTGCAACTTTGCACAAGGGTTTGCTAGATTGGTCTCTTCAAAAAGTTTTCTTACATTTTTTCTGTAAAATGTATAGGGAAGCCAATAATTGACCCCCTTAAAATTTACATGGGATTTCCTATGTTCCGCTCGGCGACGCACCACCCGGTATATCATCTAGGACGCGTAATAAAATAGAGGTTGTACCTAGTCTTTACGAAAGCCTGATTAAGTAGAACTAAAGAGAGAATGATTCCTGAGATAAGTAGTTATTTAGCAGGATCTTAGCTTTAACACGCAGACAACAAACTTATAGGTCGTAACTCAGAAAAGGTTACTAGTTTATTATTTTCGGGTAAAGAAAGGACCATAGATGATTTTTACTGAAATTGGTTATTTGCTCTTGTTCGTAATCCCTTATGTTTTTTTCTCTGTTATCCTTTGGTTTTGTAGTTGCCCTGTCCCGAAGAAGCCAAAAAGCAGAGTTTTTTTCGTCTTTTCGTCTTACGTGACTACATCGGGATACTTCCCGATAATCGTTTTATCATTTAACTTTCCGTGCTAACTTACTTTCTTGAAAAATATAAATTGTACTTATGTTTTAATTCTTGCGTACGATATCTTTATGTTGATGATTGTTTCTGCAATCAAGTACAATTTTCTTTACGAAATATTTGGTTTAAAAAAGCCTTTCTTTCTATTTTTTGCAGATAACACAGTGTCATCTACAGCAAGCCTCCCGCCAGCCCTCAATTTGCCTTCGGCCTCAACTTACAGACGTTCAATGACTCCACAACCGCAAATGAGTAAGAGGCTGTGAATAAAATAAATTACAAAGAGTCGAAGATTCTGAGTTAAAAAATATAAAAATTGTAATACGGCCATTAAAGGTTTACTGACCTTCTCACGTTGTTAATTATAGTTAGTAAATATAATGTGTGCATTAGATAACAAATTAAAATATATTAAACACCCGGCATACTCCAGTTTTACTATTTGTTTGCTAAAAGGTTACTTACAAAATAAACAATACCACTGCTTCATATTTTCGGTTACCGAGAAATTGTGCTCATAAAAAGTTAGTAATATAGGTTTTAATTTATTTATCTAGTAGCGATTAGTTTTTAGCTGCATATTTTAGAAAATCGCGTCAATTTATACGTAATTTTTTCAAAAGTGGCATAGTAAACACGAGAACTCACATAGATTTACTAAATCAATTTGTTCTATCTTATGGTATTTTCTTTATCACAGATTATTTCAATTTCATAAGGTGTGAAAGAATTACTCTTTAAAAAAATTATAAAGAACCATCTCAATTCTTGCCAATTCAGGGTTATGTTATTTGCCATGCTATTAATTAAGGTTTATTCAGGGTATATCACAACAAACGTACTTAATTCAAATAAGGTAGATTCCGTCCAGTTTTCAATTTTTTAAGCATGCTTTTGAGATTAATAAAAATAATTTGACAGTATGATTCGTAATTTTATTTTCCTGTTAATTCGAAGCTTGAATTGAAATTATTTCGGTGGACAGTACGTAGCCTAGTAATAAAAGTAATGGTGGGAGGACAGAAACCAAAGAATCTTTCTTCCTGATTTTAGCCCATCCTTTGCATTATAGAAACGTATCATCCATTTTTCTCTAAGAGACCAAACGAAAACAAAACAAAGGTAAGAACGCAAAGTCACGATCTCATCAAATCCATATAATTTTTTAAAAGCTACACGTGTTTCGCTCCTATCGGAGCATCATCAGGCCTAGACCTATACAGATCACATTACAACTAACAACCAAAGGTTTGTTGTTAGTTGTAATGTGATCTGAGTGTATAATGAATCTGGTCTGAACTACAGTGACCTGTTAAGGCTCCATGTCCAGTGGTCCAAGATATGGGAAATGTGTCACTTACTTAGTCCAAGGTAGGGCTCGGGGATGATTGGTGGGAGACATGATTTATGCCTGGCTTCAATCTGCTGTGTCCCGGAAGCGTAATTCCAAAATATACTTAACTACAACGCTAGACGCCCTCCATTGGCTAGGCGAAAATATATTTACGCAGAACATCCCCGTCGAAAGCATACACGCCTATAACGCTAGTCGAAAAGGTACTTGAGTAGAACACCTCCGTCGAAAACACACACGGCGACAACGAGCGCGCCACAAAGTATTTGTATAATAATTGATCTACGGAAACTTTAACGCTGTCGCCTGCAATCCATTTTAACAAAATAAATAAAACGCTAGATAATTAGTGATTTGGAATGCGCACATTATTAATATTAACTTTAAATTTTAAATATCGCATTTCCAAATTATAAACGAAATATATTGTTTGCTAGTGAATTTTTGCACTTGGCTTATTTTCATTAATATTACTTGCTAGGGAATGTGACCTTTTCTTTGTAGGATGCCCACTTTGCATCCTTTGCGAACCTCGTTTTACCCCTTGACTCCTTCGACTTAAAGCGCTCGGTTGAACTTTTATTTTTCATCCATGTCCTTTGTAACTGCTCATAAGGAAACTATTCATTTGACTTCCTGTTCGAATCTGATTTAAGTGCGTTGCGTATTTCTTTAAAAGATGTAAACTGCAATTCTCATTTTGAGCTAATAACAAAATTCGGTTATGTTCAGCTATCATATTGTAAAATTATGATTTTTTGATCTAAAAATTAACATTACAAATTATAACTACCTACAGATAAAATATATTTTGGATCAAGAATGACTGCTTGTTAATAACGAAAAAGGAAATGAATATCTTTATAACAAAAAAAAAATACTACAGCCAAAGTAAAACGAGTCCTCCAACCATTCCATTCCACCTCCTTCCCATTGTTTTCTATGAAAAATAAAATATTCTTTTCTTGGCAGTACACTTCAATTTTTTATTCAAAATATTTGTATTGAGTATATACCTTCAGCATCATTTTTTTCGTCTAATTCTTTGGAACAACCCACTTTTTGTTCTGAACAATGTGGAAACACTGCTGCTGGAATGTTTTCTTCTGTTTCCTCTGCCTCTGTCATCATTCTTTTAAAGAAATGTTGGTGGAATTCGCCAGTTGCTAAGAAGGCCAAGTCTGCTCTATCATCAGTGCTTAAAGACGGACTTGTAAACATGTTTTTACCGATTTGCTTTTCAACTGCACAAATATGTTTGCAGTAGGCTCTTCCTACACCGCTTATGCAGTCGCAAAGAGCTAAATCCAGAAGTACTGTATAGAACATTTTCGGATCTGATGAAGCAACTAAGTATGTTTGATTGTTTTTTTTGCACCAGTAAATTTTCAGCTCTTCCCTATAATTCACTGAGCAATATTTCATTTGTATTATGCCGGTAATTGGCATAAGCAATTAGTCGCCTGAAATGGTACTTTTCAAGAACGTTAATAATGAATTCTAACAAAGCTACGGCATTGGATGTCTTGCACCGCTCCAAAACTATATCTTTTAGAACTCTTATGGAAGATTCAACTAAATTATTTGTATTATGTCCTCTGGTAATTAAAGCTTTTCTATAATGTAAACGCCATTCACCCTGCGCATTTCGCTCGGCATGTGAATCATCGGTCATAATAATATTAGGCGAGCCATTACCACCAAAATCATTTGGAGTGAATTTTTTCAGAAGCTGAAAACACGATGTATAATTCAATTCTGTTTGAGAAGTATGCAATAAGCATGCTAATGGAATGCCTCCAACTTTACTACCACCTATAATAAAAGTAACAACGGTCGATGTCTGGTCACATGATCCAGTGAAATCCACGAAACATATCTCTCCCGCAAAATCGACTAGGCGCTCTTTTCATTATAGGAGATATTATCAAGACCACGAAGGGATCTTCAACAATATACACTTCGAAACCATTTTGGGCATATTCCTTTTGTTTCTGCGCCAATTTAGAAACTATGTTTTCTAGTTTTCTATTACCAAAATGTTTACGTCTAGAAATAGAAATAAAATTATATATTTAAAAAATTATTCCTTTAGCCGTGGTCACGAATGGTACTCACCTCAAGACATCATACAAATAATTAATTTCTTTGTCTTTCGGATTTTGTTGACAATCGGCTAATATTTCAACAGTTTTCTGACTTGTTACATCCGAATAATTACTGTAAATGCTTAGGAGCTTCATTTCATGCATATTCTTCGCCGCTGTTGGTCCCAGCCCATTATCAAAATATTGAAAAAACATTGATTTTGGTTCTGTGGAAATCTTAAGAAAACTATAAGCTTCTGCGACGTAAATATGATGTTTATGTTTAAAAGATATCTGCAAATAATCAGTATATAGGTAGTCAACTACTAGTAGACATGAACGATGAAGGGATTTACTTACAAATACAAGAGCTGAAAGACCTTTTTTTAAGAAAGGGTCATTCCTTATAATATCCTTATTAATTTTTTTAATTTTTATGTCAACTGATGCTTTACAATCATTTCCCTTCTGACGGCAAAGCTTACGTTTTCTCTTTTCCTTTGATGCCTGAAAACATAAAATACACAATGGAAAATAAGACACCCTTGAAAATAGCACGCGCCATCACTCCTGCGTGAGAGTTCGTAGGTGGGTATACATATATAACGTGACCATTTTTTTTTGGGTGGAAGCTGGACGGTTATGAAATTTTGTAATTAAATTTAAAAAATTAATAGAGTAGTCAGCGGGTATCGGACAAAATAAAAGGCCAGTTTTCACCCGTTGATAATCGACCTAGGCTTCTTTTTGTGGGTGGAAACTGTAGTAGAGTGTTCCTGAAGAAATTGCGTCTGAAGTCTGAAGCTAACTACAAAGTCCAGTGTTTCCTGAAGCCAGGAAGTACAAACAATGAACTGATTTATACTGCATCATCTATGGTTAAGGAATTTACAGAAAATGATATGTTGATTTTAATGTTAAATGGTATTTGCTCATCATTCGATATTTAAAAAAAATTTATACATTTACACAGCAATAGTTTAGTGATGACAAGCCCTTACATGTATCCAAACCATAATGTAATTTATAATAGCAATAAGGCTCTCTATAGAATATTTCACGCAAATAATATTAATCTAAATAGAATTTTAGAGTCTAATCATGCCAGCAACTTTGGATCAGATTTGGCATCATTACTGTATACCCATATTTTAAAACATTTCAAAAGTAGCATTTCATCAAAAAATGTGTCCACAATAAAACCAAGTAATCAATCTGGACTTCTAGATACTGACTGTGATAGGGATTCTTTTTTATAGATAAATACACAGAAGATGAAGCTCACTCACATTCTATAAATAACATTGAAAATAAGCATGCGAAAAGTTTCAGTAGTTTTATTTTAAATATACAGTCTCTAAGAAATAAAATGGACGAGCTTCATCTTTTACTTGATTCATGTGATTTTCCTGATATTGTATTACTAACTGAGCACTGGTTAAAGCCTAACGAATGTTTCTTAATATCTGATTATATTCCTATATCAATTTTTTGTCGGCAACACTCCATACATGGAGGAACAGCTATTTTAGTTAAACAAACAATTGAAGCTTTTTTCTGTAAAATTAATAAGTATGATAGCTTTCTGTTGGAGAAGGTTTTTGAATTATCCCTTTGTTTTTGTAAGCGATTTAATTTATATGTTCTTTGTGTTTATAGACCACCCACAGGAGATATTGGTATGTTCCTGAACAAACTTGATTCTCTATTATCCTAATCGTCTCTACACTCCATAGGTTTATTGGCTGGTGACTTTAATATTAAGTTCACTGATGTAAGCTTGCCATCACATCATACATCCCTTTTAAGTATATTGGAATCTTATGACTTAAAGATGCATGTTCTTTCACCCACACGTATAACATCCTCATCTGCAACTACTATTGATTATTTGTGTACAAATTTAAATGATGTGTCATGTAGAGTACTTTCATCTGGTATTTCTGACCATGAAGCCATTCTCGCTAGGATTCCATGCAACACTGTATTTCCTTCATCTCATTATATAGGAAGAATTTTCAGCAGAGCAAATTTTAATGCTTTTTCTTCTACTACAGCTTTGGTTAATTGGAATGCAGTTGAAATGGCTCCTGACCCGTTTACTTTGTTATTTCATGTGCTATGTGACAAGATCAATCAGTGTTTTCCTAAAAAGAGGCTTAAAATGAAAAATAGAAAACCATGGGTCACAGCAGGCCTCAGAACTTCAGCTAAAAACCTCCGTTATTTGGCTAAGCTGTGCAAGTTTACAACTAATGCAAACATTATTCTTTATCATCAGAAATATCGTAGTCTATATAGAAAGACGATAAAAGCAGCTAAGGTTAAATATTATAGTGACCGCTTGAATATGTCCTCAAATAGGCAGAGAGAATGTTGGTCAATTATAAATGACTTCAGGCATTCTCATAAGAAAGTTTCAGAAGCAGAAGTAAGACCAAATAGTTTAAATGATTATTACTGTAATATTCCTCATTTATTGCTCAAGGATGTGAATACTAATATTGATTCTTTGCATTATATTCAACAAGTGTCAGTTCAAAATTCTTTTTTCTTTTATCCTGTTAGCCTTACTGATGTTAGAGATGCAATTAAAAGCTTAAAAAACCATAAATCAGCTGGAGCTGATGGAATATCATCAAAATTACTACTCCTTTTGCCTGACTCAGCACTGAATGCCTTAGCTTCTGCCATAAACAATTCCTTTCATAATGGCATCTTTCCAGCATGTTTGAAGGAGGCAGTGGTTATCCCTCTTTATAAGGGTGGAGATGTGAGTGAGCCTTGTAATTTCCGTCCAATTTCTATATTATCTACCCTCTCCAAGATAGTTGAAAAACTTGCAAAAATCAGAATTTTATCTTTTTTGCAACATAATTGCATTTTATCTGCAAATCAGTTTGGATTTCAAACGGGAAAAGGGACTCATGACGCTGTTTTCGGCTTTTTGGAGAGTGTCTATGTATCCTTGAATTCTGGAGAGTCCGCGGCGGCAGTGTTTTCTGATCTATCCAAGGCATTTGATTGTGTAGATCATGGAATACTGCTGTCTAAGCTCAATAATTATGGCTTTAGAGGTGTGGCATTGCAATGGCTGGAATCCTATCTGTCTAATCCTACCCAAAGAGTTACAGTATCTGGATGTTTATCCGATTCCAGATCCCTTAAAACTGGAGTACCTCAGGGTTCAGTGTTAGGACCACTATTATTTTTGCTCTATGTAAATGATTTGGGTTCATTAAAACTGCAGGGCAAAGTGGTTCAGTTTGCTGATGATACCACCATTTTATGGAATCATAGAGATTCTGATAATGTTAGAGCCCAGGTTTTTAAGGATCTTAAGATTTTATCGGAGTGGTGTGCTGCAAACAGGCTTGTATTTAATGTGGGCAAAACCTTTATTATGGGATTTAAGTGTGACGTTCAGGGCCTTATGTTTAGTTAAAACTCCCCCTTGCAAAACAAAGAAAGCTGTAAGTTCCTTGGTATTACCATTGATGGTCGCCTTCGCTTCGAAGATCATATCATAAATCTTGCATCAAAATTATCCTCTGGATGCTTTGCAGTAAGAATGGCGGGGCATGAGCTGGAAGGGGTAGTTGCACGTCCAGTGTACTTTTCTCTTATTGAGTCCCACCTTCGTTATGGCTTGCCTTTTTGGGGTTTAAGCAACAACGGATTATTAAACATAATTTTTGTGATTCAAAAAAAGGCAGTTAGATACCTATGTTCCGCTGGGTTAAAAGATTTTTGTAAACCTCTCTTTATATCTCAAAAAATCCTAACTCTT
This sequence comes from Anthonomus grandis grandis, assembly GCF_022605725.1. Classification (NCBI taxonomy): domain Eukaryota; kingdom Metazoa; phylum Arthropoda; class Insecta; order Coleoptera; family Curculionidae; genus Anthonomus; species Anthonomus grandis. The sequence goes on from NC_065548.1 coordinate 44,600,169, forward strand.
TTTTCTCTTTTTATCTTAGAAACAGCTACTCTTATTCATAAATGTTCTAAACCTCCCTCTAACACTGGTCATATGACTCGCCAGGTTAACGATTTTCCCTTACCAATCCCTACATCCTCCCTCACCAAGAACTCACTTATATACCTTCGCAAAAAAATTTACAACCGTGTTCCTCCATGTATCAGACAAATTTTAGAAGTTAAGAGATTCAAAAAGGAATTAAAATCACTTTTATTATCCAGGGCATATTATAGCCTTTTTTTAATGATACCTTTTAACCTGTGCTTTGACATCATTTTAGTGTTTTAGTTTTGTTTCCTGTTGAATAATTTAATTTACTTCTTCTAAATTCTGTTTTATTGACAGTTTTACTTATTTTTTAATAAAATTTATCAAAAAGATGCTTTTTTTTTCTAAATCTGCTTTGTTATGATTAATTTTGGTAATGTGTGTAAATTTTATGGTAAAGTGTTTTAGATGTTATGTTTGTTTGAAATTTGAAATTTAAAGTGAATTTGGCATTTTTTAGTTTTTAGGATGCTATAGCACATTTTCTTTCTTTTTTTCTATTAAAAATTCGCCGACGTTTCGTATGTTTTTAGTCTTTTTCATTAAAAAATTCCTGACCCATATGTTAAAATATACATATATAAAAATCGATTTAATTTTACCGTACTGTTTAAATACTTTAAAAAACAAACCGAAGATCAACAACATCAAAAACTAGCAATAATTTTTTTATTATATATATAGAAAATTCCGTAAATGAAAAAGTAGTCTATGTTATCAAAATCGACGGCTAAGGCGTAAAAATTTAACAGAGAGAAAGACAGAACGACAGAGTTACTTTTGCATTTATAATATAGTCAGGAATTAGAATTGGGCTGCTCAAGATTAGAATATTATTTTAAAATAAAAACATATTTAATAGATGTATTAACTATTAATAATTATGATAAAAAGAAGAAACTTATTTAAGTGTTTGTTTAGATACAAGGACAATCTTATTATTTATTTATTGGATAACTAACTACAAAAATACTTATGCAACTAAATAAAAAACATAAAACTAAAAACAGATTCCAGTACCTTATAGAAATTACTATGGTGGCAAACATAAAACTTCCGGTAAATTAACTTCTTCAAGTTAGGCCACGAATTCCTCACTATCCACTGAGTTTTTGTAGCAATACAAAATTTTTTCATCCATTCAGTACAATGGCGACTGAAGTCCTTATCTTCCTCGTTAGCGAGTTTTAAACGCAACACAGCTTCATAATTTTTGTTTCCATTATATTCTGTTATATTCACATTGCCTGCGTCACCGACTAGAGTTTGGAGTAATACTTTTAGGCTTTCCATGACCACTATCGCACTACACAAACGCGAAAAGTCGCTAACTACTAATTTTCACATAACATTAGAGCAACCCAATATAGCGCCTCGTGCGGCGCGTTGTCACCTTATATGTTTTTGACGGAGGTGTTCTACTAGAGTAGGTTTTCACTAGTGGCGCCTTTGCAACAATGGCGCGTTGTAGCCAAATATGTTTTAGGCGGAGGTGTTCTGCGTGAGTATATTTTCGTCTGGCCAATGGGGCAGCATGCTATGGTGTCCAGCGCTGTGGTTAAGTATATTCTGGAAATACGCGTCCCGGAACCCAATACAATCAGACTGTCTTTCTCCGACCCAACGTGTCCAGTAGATCCCTGCACTTTTGGACCAATTTGGAACTGGTCCTGGATGCTTGGATGGGTTTTAACGCAACCTGGCTGTCGGAGTAAATGATTATTTCCGTTTCCGGTCCCTCTTTAACTTCAAATTCAAATATATTTATTGTCTAACAGGAATCTAATCCTAATCACTAAGACAATATATCAAAATATAAGTAATAACAATTCATATATCATGAAATATAATAATTATCATATATAAAAACATAACTAATAAGTAATAATAAAATATGTTCAAGAAAAAAATAGAAGAAAGGAATTAAATAAGATGATTCTACTTGATATATTAGTGAAGTCTGATGTAGCTCTGATAATAAAACCAAGAGATTTTAGCGATGACCATGATGTTATTTATATGATTGTAAAAACTAAGCTTCTTGTCAATAGTGACACCCAAATCACGAACATAATCACAGTTTGAAAGAATTGTACCATTTCATGTATAGTCGAAGCTAATTTAATTTTTTAGCAAAGACATTGAATTTTTTTTTAACTTTTCAATAATGAGAGGAAGCTTATTAATCTGCTCTTATAGCCCAATTGCGAACACTTCCGTTTGAAAGACCGTCGAATCTTCCAAGCGAGAAAACTTACCTTCGATCGATGTCGCGACGATACACTCCAGCTGCTGACAGCCCTGTGTGGGCCAAGTTAAATCGTCTGGGTATCATGTTTATACCGCATAAAATAGTAATAGTGCCATTCACCAGAATCACTAATCTTGAGAGGTGTAATCATCCAATTTGCAACGGAGGCGAAATATGTTGGGATAACCTTAGATAGGACGCTTAATTGGAACTCTCATCTTGACAAAACAATCAAGAAAGCAAAACTGTCGCATGATATGCAACAAAACCTTGGGAATGAACCCAAAACAGATGCAGTGATTATACACACAGTTCATCAGACCTATGATACGAGTCAAAATCAAGTTTATTGTGCATTAATATAGCATATATATGTCAGAATAAACTCACTTTCACTTTCAGATATTATGATTTATTTCTATTATATAAATTCACAAGAAAGAACAAATTAAATTTAATAAACAAATCCGTAATGAGCAGAACGAATTCACAAGCCCATTCTCCGAACGCGCTCGGCCATACCAACTAAACTACACTTGTCGTGTTCTTCTCTCAGGTCAAAAATGCCGGGCTTGTGACTACGTTTGCATAAAAAAGGGATTTCAAAAATTCATTCAAAATTCTTAAACTTCTTATAACTAGATGCGTTAAATTAATAAAACAAAGTAAATACTATAATTCTACCGACACGGCTATCCTGACTTACACACGTCCTCGGGTGATCCTAGAATGAAGAGATTCTGTTATATTACATCAACTTTAGCATCAACAGGTGCATTCGAATAATGAAGTCAAGAAGTATATAGCTCGAAATCAACAATAAAACTATATAGTAGACGTATGAGGAAGTTATCAGGCCCAAATTATAAAAATACACAAGGCTCTTGCTGTATACCACAGCGATTACATGCTCGTTTTAGCTCTAGAGCAACACTATCACCATCGGGTGACCAGGTCCCCGCCACAACTTGTACCGCACATCGCACCATGATCACACATTCAAGTGTGCATTTGCGACTTCAGCACAACGTATGTGGTGCAACCACTAGCCCTGATTTACTTCTGCCATTACTCTACATTTCCACTTACGTCAACTATCCTAGGAGAACCCTTCAACTCATTATTCTCATCCTCAATATCATCACACATATCTAATTCCACGGGAACTTGACTTCCCGGCATACTTCTTAAATTATCATGAGAATACTTATAAGATCTTTTATTAGTTAATGACTTTAAAGTGTATCGATCACCCTCAAGAACTTCTGTTATTTCGAATGGACCTTTAAATTTAGGATCTAATTTTGTTTGATGTCTCTCTTCATTCTTAAGTAGCACATGATCTCCTATTTTATAACGAACTACTTTAGCCTTTCCATGATCAAATCTAACCTTATCATAAATTGATACTTTTTTCATGTTTTCCGAAGCACGGTCTCGAGCTCCCTAAATATCTATTATAACTTCATCATCATTATTAACAGATACTAACCCTAGCGGACGTGCCACCCTACTGATTAATAATTCTAATAGACTAGACTTAGTAACGCGATTGGTCGTGCAATTCAATGCCAGCTGGATCTCGCCAATAGCATCTTGTCATGATCTTTGGCTACTTTCTACTGCGGTTAACATATTTTTCAAAGTACTCATGACACGTTCAACTTGACCATTTGCCCGACATGAACCCGTAGCTATTAAGTGTAAAGCTATATTTTGTGACATACAGAATTCACGAAAATCTTTACTTGCAAAGCACCTTCCTTGATCACAAATTAAACGAGATGGATTGCCAAATAATGAAATAATCGATTTCAATGCTTTAAGACAACTAATAGTATCGATATTAAAAGTACGATACAAGGACACAAACTTTGTAAAAGCATCGATCATAACTATAATATACTCCTTGCAGTCGCTTTTTCCACTTAATTTCCCTTTTATATCAACGTGAATGGTATGCCAAGGTATGCTGATTTTTGGAATAGGATGAAGTTCGGCTTGAATTTTACCTGAATGAGATTTTGACAATTTACAAGTAATGCAGTTATCAACGAACTTACGAACATATTTTGACATTCCCTCAAACCAGTAATAATCATAGAGCTTATCCAGTGTTTTATCATACCCCAAATGCATAACAGATTCGTGAACTTGATTTATTATCGACCACCTAAAAGCGCGAGGAACCACAGGTAAGCTCCGAGTTCTACCATTTCTTTGGAATTTTCGATACAGGGTACCTGCTCGTGACTCATATGTTTTAACGATATCATCTGGAAGTTCATTTTCAAGAAGTTTTTTCATGATAGTAGAGATCTCATCATCACGTCGTTGCTCAGCAAGAAGCCAATCGCTAGAAATTTCTGCAAGGTTTACATGCTTTTCTTCTATTTTATTTGGACAAGTTTTTGATTTAGGAGTTTATAAATTTCGGGAAAAGAAATCCACATGGGCCATTCGCTTGCCTTCTCTATACTGGATATCGAAATCAAAAGATTGTAGAAAGGCCCACCAACGACGAATAATTATTTATTTTAACTTCAGATAATATCTGCAAGGTACAATTTACCGTACTATTTCCAACGCCTTTTAAAACAACAAGTTTATTTATTCGTTTCCCAGAAAATTTTACAGATATAATTTCTTTTATCAAAGAACACTTGGCACCAGAATCAAAACAAAATGAATATGACTCACCGGATTGAATCAGCACTGCGGATGGAGCCGCAACCTCACACATATTAATTCGCCTTTCGGAATCCTTGTTCTCGAGTCCCGTCGTCGTCGCCGTTGTTCTTTAGACATACTGAGGCGAAGTGCCCGTATTCCCCACATTTAAAACATACCACTGAACGTTTTCCTTTAAAAAATAGCTGCTTCTTTTCCCGTTTCAATCGACAATCAATGGCCTTGTGTCCCATTTTTCCACAAAAATTACATTTGATGCTAGTCATAAATTTCATCTTTTTTTTTCTCTGTTATCTCAAGAGAAGATTCAACTTTTCGTTTACTGTATGATATGGCCTTTAATTCTTGCTGAAATTCAGCCCTTGTTGTGATTTTCGTGATAAAAGATAAACGATGTAATCTACTGTCAAACTTTGCTAAACGAGCTAAAACAGTTGAAACAGCAATTTCTTCAATGTTTATTTGTTTCCACCTTGACATTATGGATGTCATTAGCCTACTGCCATATGTACTAAGGCATTCGCCGTTTTTTGGAGAATCATTCTGTAAGTTAATTAACATACCAGCTGTTTTTTCAACACCACGAAAACGTTCAATAAGCAAGTCCTTAAATTGGTTCCATGTTATTCCAGGGAAGCACACTTGCGACAGCCACTGGGAGGCACTTCCTTCTAAAGCTTTGCTTAGTGCAATTATAAGGGCACTACCTTCTAATGGATTATCTGCCAGACAAAGCTTAACTGTAGAACACCAGGAAATGGGATCAGTATCGTCATCCGGATTAAACTTAGGGAGGAAAAGAGGTGTAACATTTTTATTGCTTGGTCCTGGTGTTTAAACGGCTTTAATTAACTCAAGTAAATTACGATTTTGCACCTCCAAAATTTTAGTCCATTGTCCTTCGTCTTGTGGGTGTGAATTAGATCCCACTTCTGATGTCGGAATAAACTCACTTTCACTTTCAGATATTATGATTTATTTCTATTAAATAAATTCACAAGAAAGAACAAATTAAATTTAATAAACAAATCCGTAATGAGCAGAACGATTTCACAAGCCCATTCTCCGAACGCCTCGACCGTACCAACTAAACTACACTTGTCGTGTTCTTCTCTCAGGTCAAAAATGCCGGGCTTGTGACTACGTTTGCATAAAAAAGGGCATTTATGCATTACTCATTCAAAATTCTTAAACTTCTTATAACTAGATGCGTTAAATTAATAAAACAAAGTAAATAATATAATTCTACCGACATATACATAAAAGGGGTTATTCGCGTAAAACGATCTCACATAACACCATACATTATACATACAATTATGGTACTGTTAAAAACAATAATAAGAAGCAAACAGTTAAATAAAAATAAATATACAGACAACTTAAGCCTACTAACACAACCCAGACGTAGAGTATTGAGAAGAGCAAGAAAAAAATGTATCATCTGTTGTAAAAACTTGGTATATTGATTTTTAAAAGAATAATGACCAGAGCCAGCCACCAGCAAATAATTTGAATTGAGAAATTCCACCGCACGGTAGGCAAAACAGTTTTCAAATTTTGTTGTGCGATAAAACGGAACATTAAAATAAGCCACATTTCTAAGGTTAAGGTTATTTAAAGTAGCCCTTGCAGTCAAATATTCTGTAGGATAAGATAGAGAGTTGTGTTTTACAATTTGATATACAAACATATAGCAAAGTGGAGGTCAACACGAAAATTGTATTTTAAATGTTTATTATTGACATATAATGGTGTGGTGGAGCAAAGTATTATTTGGTATTTCCAAGACACAATTAATAACACACCAGAACCTTAATTAATATTTATTTACTAAGACAGAAAAAAATCAGTAATTAATCATACAAACATATTTTATAAGAGAACAAACATTTTCTGAAATCTTCTCTTTAAGTTTCTCTCTCTACAAAATAAATCTAGCTCAAACTTCAAGAAACAAGCATATACTTATAGTTCTAATCCAATGAATTCGCATTATTAGAAATCAGTGGATCAGATAAGAAAATATTACTACACAACACAAAGCAACCCAACAACTTGCTAATTGCTACAAATGTCTGGGGAACGAGAAGGCCACGGAACTGTTGAATGTGTTCCTATCCATTTTTCCGGAAATCTGTTCGATAGATACTCTCGCACGATTAAATGGAACCAACAGTTTCTAACCTTGGCAAGCGGTAAGTTGTCCAAGGATTCTTCCAAATCGCGTTCCAATAAGTTGCGATACCGCTCCGAGGTAAGGGAATTGTTGTAAAAAAAGGGGCCTATTAAATCTGTTCCAAAAATGCCAACCCACATATTAAAACCGAAACGGTGCTGATGTCTAGCCATTCGGTGTACTCCGGGATTATCTCTTGACCAATTATAGTGTTCTTCCGGTTAAAAGTTCCATTATTTGTAACCATGCTCTCGTAGGACCAGATAATCCTATGGGGGAAATGTTTCATCCTTTTGACATTTCCTGGTGTACCATCCACAAAATATTCTGTCTTGACAGATTCTGAATTTAAACGGGTAGTATTTATGTTTTTTTCAAAATGAAATGGGCAGTAGATTTTGGTATTCCAGTGGTATTTTCAATTTTTCTAACAGATATTTCCGGATTTTCAGTTACAGCTAATACCACATTATTTTCTTTTTCTTCATTGCAGGGCTTATTTCTTCACAATACTGGCATCTTAAACGCACCATACTACTTAAGATTGAAAACCAATCGTCCGAAAATTTTTGTACTAGGTTGTTTCCTGTCTGGATAGTTATTTAAATACATACGACCAGCTTCAACGGCGTTGCTATAGCATAGGATATAACATTTCAACATATCAAACTTTTCCTCAGGTAAAAAAGCGTCTTCCATTTTGTAACAAAAAAAACTAGCAACAAGACGCAAAAACAGAGTTCAAAAACACAATGTCAGCTAAATTTATCAAATAATTAAAACTATTTACTTCACTTAAGATAAAAAGAATAAAAATAATGGTTATAATAAAAACTACTTTGACATTTAATTTTTATTTAATTTTGAAATTTTCTCAACGTCATTATTTCACATCGCCTACTACATCAAAACTATCGGACTTTAATAAAAAATCATTTTTTACAATTTAAATATTGTAGAAACATATTGTGTCATACATCGTTGTAATCGTAAAAAAATATGCTATTTTATACAGAGTGTACTTTTTTTACGAGCCATATAAAAGAATTAAGTTGATGATGGTTCCTTCGAAACGAAACGTCGTACGAAAAATCTCGCAATGTTATTTTTTAGAGCTTAAAAAGTGGCCATGAGAAAGTGTCTTTTGTTTTTCCATATCTCTTTAAATAACGCCAGAAAAAAATAAAAACAAAATCGGCAAATTTCGGTTTTTCTCAAATATCTTCGGAACTACTGAACATTTTAAAACTTTCTAAACGGCGTATTGTTAGGCTCTAAAATGCGCAACTTTTCTCTAATTTAATCAGCCTCATATCTCCTATGGATGCCGAGATCCCCATGACATCCTTATCTTGGACACACTGTATATGCATAGTGGATGCTTTATTGGTACTTCTGTACTGTATGCATCCTGAATTTATAGTAAATATGTAAATAAATAAATGTATATTTTTTATTTCATATTAACAATAATCTAAAGTAAATACATTACAAAACTAAAATAAAATAGGTATGTTTATTACATTAACTATGTAGCCATTCCGATCAAAAACCCTCCAACAAAGCCAGATGTAAATGGTGTGTTTTTCTTCAGAAAATCCACCGCTTTTTCTGACCAAGTCAAATCCTGAGAATTTATTTCCTTCTCAACTTTATCAGCAACCTTTTCCAACTTCTTATTGAGTGCTTTCCAGTTAACTTTAACAAAGCCTTTATCGTTGGCTAATTGAAGTAATATAATACCTCCTCCTACTGCGATTGCCGTAGTTTTTGCGACGCGCATAGTAAGATATCCAGATATCCATCCAGATCCAGCCCCCATTAATACCTGCTTCGTGGTATTAGACTTGCCAATGTCTCCTAGAAAGCGCGATATTGCATTTTTGGCCTCTTCTGCCATTATTTCTAAATCCTCTAGTTTGTTGAATCTGCAAAATGTAATTGAGGATATTAGATCGTTATATCTAAGTGAGCATCATCTAAATTTTAAAAACAGCTTAATTTGAACAAATTTATAGAATCAAATATTTTTTTAATATCATAAAGGATACATAAAAACAATAAAGTAAGGTACGACATAAAATTATTAATTAAACTGTATTATCATTTAAATAAACAAGAAACAAATTTACATAAACAAATTAAAAAAAAAAATGAAAAGTAACATTAAGACTAAAAATTAAAAAAAAAAATAACAATGTGTTAAAAGTTTTTGAAAAAATAATCAAAGAACGCATTGCTAATCATATAAAAAGCAATAACATCTTGTCGGATAGCCAATATGGATTTCGAAAGGGGAGATCAACGGAGAATGCTATTTTGCGGATTTGGTGTCACAAAAATATTATTCAGTAAATAAAATCAACCCAACCATCTGCATGTTTGTTGACATCTCTAAGGCTTTCGACACTTTATCACATAAAATTTTCCTGGAAAAATTACAAAATGTAGGTTTTTATGATAATTCCTTAAATTTAATATGATGTTATTTAAAAAAAGATTACAATGGGTTGAAGTTAATGATGCTCTTAGTGATCCTGTGGTAGTTGCGCATGGTGTTCCTTAGGGAACACTATTAGGTTCAATTTTGTTTAACATGTATGTAAACGATCTATACAAAACTCGAAAAACTCATCCATTATCCCAAAGATGCTGGTCATACATTTTTATAAAAGGTAAAAAACACGAAATCTACAGCATCACCTAATATTTAAGTAAACAAAGATTACAATAAAGTGGCACTATCTATGTACAAAGAACTCAACTAAACAATCAAATCCTTTATACATTTTAGAAATCTAACCATCATTTAAGAGTCTAGAACTACTTGAGGTTATTAAAAACTAGGTGGCCATCAAAATCAAACCTTTCATTAACACAGGACAGATCTGGGCTTTTAAAAGCTTTACTAATCTCCATTGTCTCCAACAAGTCTAGTTTTTTACTTTTGTTGCATTGATGCAGTATTTTTATATTTTGGCTGTCAGGAAAATCATGTTTGGAGTCGAGAAGGTGATTAGCAAAAGCTGATCTGGTCACTGTGATTTCGGCATTTTTAAATTTATTGTATTGGGCCTTGTGTTCGCTAATCCTAGTAGAAATCTTCCTACCAGACTGGCCTACGTACACTGCAGGGCACTCTTTACACCTAATCTCATAAACTCCTGGAGAAGATAGCGGGGGTAGTTTATCTTTAGTTTTAATTAGATGTCTATTTAAGGTATTATTGGTTTTAAAAGCTGGGGTTATGCCAAAGGGAGAAAAAAAGCGGGATAATTGTGACGAAATTGGTCCAAAATAAGTAAACGACCTAAAAGTTTTGATTTTGTTTGTTTGTTGTCTGATAAAATTAAATGATAATTTATACTTGTTCACATACTGAAAATACATTTTATATATAGGTTTAAGAGGGAAAAGTTACTGAATGCTAGTTGTTTAATGGTAAGGAATTTTTTTTTAAAAGCTTCACGAGAAAGTGGGATGTTAAAAAGTCTGTAAAATAAAGAATGGAAAGCAGCAAATTTATGTGAGGACGGTGATGTTGAATTATATTGTATAATATTATCTGTTGTTGCTTGTTTACGAAATATTTCAAAGGATATCTTATTTCTTTCCCTCTTAAGTAATAAATCTAAGAATGGTAAGGTGTTGTTCTGTTCCCGTTCGATTGTGAACTCAATTTTAGAGTGAAGAGAGTTGACATAATTATGGAAAATTGTAAGCTCTACCTCACTTCCATTCCAAATCAAACATATATCATCCACATACCGTTTATAAAAGATGATGTTATTTTTAAAATTACTGCTCATTATTTTTGTTTCTAAGTTGCTAAGAAATACTTCACTAAGAAATGGCGATAAACAAGAGCCCATTGCTAGTCCTTCTTTTTGTTTGAAAAAACGGTTGTTAAATTGGAAAAAAATTTGATCTAACACAGTAGAAAGAAGCAAAAGTAGATTTTCCACCAAAAGTGAATCAAGTTTCCCCCTGAGAAGATCTTTGACTAAGACCAGACAATCAGCGGGTGGAATGCTTGGAAATAAGTTTTTCACGTCTAGCGATATAAGCTGGGCTGAATCTGGAACGTGAACATTCTGAATGCTTTTGGCAAAATTCACTAAATTAGTTACGGAATATGGCGCTTTGAAGTTTGAGACATTTCTAAGAACGTTGTTAAGCCAAGATGATAACTGGTAACAAGGGGAGTCAACAAAGGAAACCACAGGTCTAATTGGCATGCTAGTTTTAAGGACTTTTGGCAACCCATATATTAGAGGTGTTTTAGGGTTCATGGGATATAGTTTTTGTTTTGTGGAATTAAAATATTCTAAGGTTACCAAGGTCATGTCTAAGACTTTTTTTAATTTATTAAAGAATGGACCTGTGGGATCTCTGTCGACCTTTTCAAAGTCTTCTGTGTTTAGAAAATCCATTACTTTATTTATGTAATCGTCTCTTTTTAAGGCAAGTAAGCATGATCCCTTATCGGCTTTTGTGAAAACTATATCGTTGTCCCTCATTTTCTTTTTTATACTGCGTTTGATTTTAACGTTTGATTTTGATGGCCACCTAGTTTTTAATAACCTTAAGTAGTTCTAGACTCTTAAATGATGGTTAGATTTCTAAAATGTATAAAGGATTTGATTGTTTAGTTGAGTTCTTTGTACATAGATAGTGCCACTTTATTGTAATCTTTGTTTACTTAAATATTAGGTGTTTTGTGTATGTTATGGTAAGTTTTTGTTGAATTCTCCTTTTTTCGGGTTACATAATTTTAATTATTGTTTAGGTCTGATGATGCTCTAGTCGAGCGAAACATGTAACCTTCGTTATTTTATTAAATGTATTTGTGATGCTGTAGATTTCGTGTTTTTTACCTTTTATAAAAGATCTATACAAAGTTGGAAATAGGGCCAAATTGACTAGCTTCGCTGACGATATGAGCATTCGCTATACGGCTGAATCATGGGAAACAATTAAAAACCTAATTCAACAAGTTTTCTCAAAATATATTCATTGGTTTAATGATTATTTGTTGAGTATTAAATTTATCAAAAAATTTTTTAAGCCTTTTTGGAGCTTTTCTAGCGATCTACCTTGCTTCAATACACTGGAATTTTCTAATTATTTTCAAGAAATTAAAATAAGTGGATGCACAAAATTTAAAAAATATTTGGGAATTTTTATTGATAGTCATCTTAAATGATGCCTTTTTGAATGAATTAGAATCATATAGAGTACGTAAATGGAAAGCTTCGGTCTTTATTACCTTTATTTAAATTCTATCGTAGTGAGTTTAATTTGCAACAACTTATGATAAGCAAAATATGCTTTAGCTCAGCCACATTTAACCTATGGTCTTATTGCATGTGGAGGAGACCTACAGTAACACTTAAAATTTATAGCAGTTACACAAAAATGGCTCCTAAAGATTATTTTAAGAAAGGATAGCTTTAGATCTAACCCTCAGACTTGTTTGCTGAGATGGATGTTTTTAATGTAAAATTGTTATTTTTTAAATCAATGGCTATACGAATTTTTGAAAGAAAAAATGTATTACGAGGTATAAGTCAACATCAGAATACTAGATATAAACAAAATGCAGTGTTGAAGCCCCGAATTCAAAAACAATTGGACAAAGATGCTTTGAATATTTAAGCACTAATGTTTATAAAAAAATCGGTCATATCATTAGAACTGCACAGCAAATTTTTATTTTTAAAAAGGCAACTCAATTCTTTTTAACAAATGAAATTACTAGGAATGAAGTATATTCCCTTTTAGACGAAAAGAATACGTCAAAATTGATCCTGATTTTAATTTGTTTTTTGGTGTTGGTTGGGTTTATTTTTTAGAGTTAGTTTGTTAGCGTTCTATTATAGTGTGAGAAACTTTCATCATTGGGATAGATACCTATTATATGTATATTCTTCCACGCGCGAGTTTTCTCTTGTGGCTATGTGTATATTGTAATGTTAAAAATTATATTAACAAAATTATTTGTATGTTTATCATATTGCAATAAATGACGGCTAATATAAATAATAATAGCGTTGATTGAATATTTGGGAAGATACGCAATCCTGTGTTAAAAACTGTACCCGGTCGACTATCGGATTGCCGTTCAGTTTCGTGCACCGTGGGTTACTGATATGCCACGCTATCCTAGCTTTAGTTGGATTTGATAGCAGTTCTTTGGCTTGTCGGCAACCGCTGTTCCTACTTCAATTTTCTCGTCTTTCCCCTTGCTAGGATCTGGGAAATGTGTCTTTTACTTTGCCCAAAGTAGGATTTGCGGCTGATCAGTGGGAGAGATGATTCCAGCATGGGCTCGTTCGCCCGTTCATTGCCCTCCACTTCGCGGCGTCCCGAAACCCAACATATTCGGACTGTCTTCCTCCTACCAGCTTATCTCTGCACTCTTGAACCGGCTTGGAAGTGGTCCTGGGTTCTTGCATGACCTTTAAGATAGTCTGACTGTCAGAATAAATGATTATTTTAGTTTCCGGGCTCTTTTTCAGGGAACTTCCAGACGGGCGAATACTTTAAACACCGTTACATATCTTCCAAGCGGGAAGCTTGTCCTCGATCGGTATCTCTACGATACACTCCAGCTCCTAACAGCCCTATGTGGGCGATTCAGAAACCGTCCGAGTACTATATTTGCAAATCCGTTCGAGATCGACCCTTTGTGTTAAAAACAAAGTAAAAAAATATCTTATTAAAAAAGCATTTTTCTCAAGAGATGAGTTCGTGAACAAATGACTTTACCTTAGAACAGGTAGGACTTCGATTACTGATCTTCGGTGAGATAGTATCCTGCTGGATTGCTGTTTTAAATGACTTGTATGAATCATTTTATTGGTAAGTTAGCAGGTTACTGATATGTTATTTTAATTTACATGGTAGTGTTGTTTTATATTTTTTCATTTTATAGTATAATTTTTGATATTCATTTTATAGTGAATTTGAATTGTTATAACTGTAGAACCCTGACTTGCAAAAGTACTACCGATGATAAATAAATAAAATACGTCCCCCCAGATCCTTGAAGTATCAAAGCAAACAAATACTATTGCCCAACTTTGAAGTTGACCAACAATAAAATGTAAACTTCTTGTTTTAAAAGTAGTGTCAAAAATGTCAACTTTATTAAAATACATTTTTTTCACACGTGTGATGGATTCATTCCTGAGATTTTGGACGATAAATGATAAAATGCTGCGTGCTGCATTTAAATGCGTTAAATAAAGAGACAGATAAATTGCTCTACAAACTTTAATAATTTAAAGCAAACATGAAGTAAATTTACAGCGTTTAATTGAAGTGGTACTATTATTGCTTGGTTATCTACAACTGTAACTAAACTAGGGTATAGATATGAATAAGATCAACATAAGAATAAAACATTTCGACTTATTTGCATTTGCCTATTTCATTATTTCAAGTGCCTGTCTGTGATACTTTATAGTGAAATTTTATTGAAAACATGTATAAATAATTTTAAAAAGTCATTTGAATGTAAATACAGCACTAATATAAACAGCTTTTCATGAGATTCAAGAATAAATTCGATTATAAGATTTATTTATATTCTATAAGATATTTGCGCATATCTTCTCTTATAATTCTGTTATTTTCTTAAAGTAAAAAATTATATATACAGGGGGTTTCAAATGAACTCCTTACTATTGCAGTGTAAAATCTCATATATCTTTGCCCTGATTTAACTAACTTCAAAGCATTAAGCACAAAAAATAGTAGTTGAGAGTTCGTTTAAACCACCTTGTATAGGTTGATTAATGATAGCTGATTCCTAATTTATGTTATTGAAAATCTCAAGACTCAAATCTATAAAACACTGATAACAGTAATACTAATAATAATAATAATACTTATGTTAACTGACTCGAAGATTAATATACATTTTTTTTACATTCAAGCTAGCTACATCTTGGCTTGGCGTATATATGCGACTATCATTACACGTAAAACCTGACTTTAATTAGGACGCTACTCCTACACCGATTAATACACCTCCAACAAACCCTACAGTAAAAGGAGTATTTCGCTTAGTAAAATTGACTACTTTATCCATCCATGTAGCTTGGCGTCCAGATATAAATTCCTCTGCTTTGTCGAGAGCTTTATCTATTTTCCGATTCATTTTGTTATAGTTAATTTTGATAACGCCTTGGTCGTTGGCAAGTTGTAATAAAATAATACCGCCACCAACTGAGACGGCAACAGCTTTGCCAGCCTTCATGGAAAGAAATCCGGTCGCAAAACCTGAAGCGGCACCAATCAAAATGTGTTTTGTGGTGTCAGACCTTCCGACGTTGTTAAAGAACCTGGTAACTGCGTTCTTCGCGTCTTCTGCTGCCTCTGCTGCCATGTTTTGTGTATCTTTGGAAGTGATAAAGCTAGTCCGTTTGCTGTACTATCTGCAATAGAAAACAAGCTGATGTTGGACATATTTATTCAACAATAAGTATTTATAACAGCTAAACATAAAAACTTCATGTAATATTAGGAATTTAATTAGTGGTAAGGCATAGAAGCAGAAGCTGGCAGAAGCTACGAAGAACACAACCAAAATACCACCGAAAAATGTTTATAGTATAGTAAACGTATTTAGCGACATCCAAACATGTAGCCCATTTTGTACGTAAACCCAAATCTCGTCCCCTAGCAACATGTTTTATAGTAGACCATTTAACAGCGACCTATCAGTTCTTAATAAAGAAACAATCAGTTTCAGCTTTGTATGTTACAACACAAAGACGGAAGCCGCAGCATTTCCCTAAATGTAAGTTGGACAAACATCTAGAATGATAATACTTGGAGTTACACTCTAGGCAATTTGAAGACATTATTGTAACGATCTTAATCGCGAATATATCAGATATTCTCCGTCATTAGGAAATCATCTCGGTGCACACCGCGGCATCTCTGGCGACACGTGGGAGGTTAACAAATCTCCTGGAACAATGGTCTAGCTAGTATATAAAAGTCCCTCGCCGCTAAGAGGTCAGTTTAAGTCAGAATATTACGCGACTTTTAAACCGAAATAAATAATAGTAAAAAAATAGAGTGCAAATAAATATTTATAGTAGTGTTAACGTGTGTAATTAATCAGCTGACATTTTTGTGTATCGAGTGTTTTAATTCACACCTAAACGAATGGTAAAAACGCGACATTGCGCTGGGGTATAATTGGACATCAGTTAGCAGGACAAAGGTGAAAAATAAATAATAGTGAACTAAAATAAATCGGACTATTAATATCAGAATATTAATACTACTATAAAGCTGATGAATTAAAAAGTTATCTGCTGGAAAGAGAGGAAGGAAGCTAAAGGAAAGGTGTTACAAAAAAAATATATATACAGGGTGTTCATTTGAGAACTTACGGAACCCACCACGGATTTATCGAAAACCACTGTTTAAAAAAAAACGCCGAAATACGTCAAAAGGTTTGTCAAGGGGGACAACTTTCTAACCTAACATTACTTCACCCCCTTTTACCCTCTGCCCCCCAGGGTCATCCCCTTAAAAATTTTAAATGGCAAGGGGTATCGAGTAGGGTTGCCAAGTGTCCTCCTTTCGGGAGGACAGTCCTCCTTTCTTGCTGTGAGCTCTCCTTTCTCCTTTTCTACCCAAATGTCCTCCTTTTGAACTGCTTTTACACTAAATCCTGCTTTTAATTTTTAAGTCAATTTAGCGGCTATTTAGCGACTATCTTTATTTTACTATATTTATCGCTATTATTTTCTTTTATTTAAGAGTTTCTTACGCTAACATTTCATATAGCAGTCGATAGATGTCTCGCCCTTCGCCCGTATAGTTGTTTTATTTTTGTAGCGTAGGTACCGTACGGCGGACGGCGGTATTTTGTAACCAATAACCATAGACGTATAAACAAGGATATGTCCTTGGTTATACGTCTATGTTTGTAACAGACGGCGCCGGCGGCGGCGGTGTAGGTACGGCTGATTTTTTTGGTGATTTTAGATTTTAGTGTTGTCTTGTCTCTGTTTTAATAATATCTATCAGCAGTGTGGCCAGATTGAGCGATTTATCGCAATTTGGGCTACTACAGGCCCTATATATTGAATTATGGATCAATCATTAACTTCGACTCCAAAAAGTAAGAAAGTGAAGCGTTCCAGCTATTTCAATGACACCTGGCTTAAAGAGTTTTCCTGGGTGAAAAAATATCCTTTTAATATAGAAGAAAATAAAAAAAACAACTCAGGCATATTGTGTAATATGTAGATCGCATTTTAGTGTAAAATATAAGGGATATACAGCTCTTTCTAACCACGAAAAAACTGCCAGTCATCGTTCAACAAGTGAAGCTGCTTCAACGAGCAAATCAATAACAAATTTTTATGTTAAATCAAACACTGATGAGGAATTAACAGTCATTGCTGTAGAAGTTGCCAATATTTATCATTGTGTGAAACATAGCATGTCATACAATTCATTGGACTGCGGTTTAAAACTAGACTCAGAAACGTTTTCAGATTCTAAAATAGCAAAAAAAATATCTTGTGGAAGAACAAAAGCTACTGCTATAGTTCAAAATGTTTTAGCACCTTTTATTTTGGAAAATATTGTTTGTAATTTAAAGTCACAAGATATTTTTTTTGCTATACAGACCGACGCATCAAATAAAAAAAATAGAAAGTTTTTTCCAATTTGTATACAATATTTTGATAAAAGCGGTATTCAAAACGTAGTTCGAGATTTTGTTGAGAGTAATGATGAAAGTAGCGAGAGTATGTTTAAAATGCTAGAAACCTCATTAAAAAAACTACACTTAGATTTTACCCATATTACAGCCTTTAACGCGGATAATACAAATTCCAACTATGGAAAACACAATTCTTTATACAAATTAATATGTGACAAAAATAAGAATGTTTTTAAAGCTAACTGTCATGCTCATTTAATCCATAACAGTTTAAAAAAATCTTTGGGAAATTTAAATCTAGATGTGGAGAATATCATTCTAAAAATGTATGCTCACTTTTCCAACTCGGCAAAAAGAAGAGATAAATTCAGTGAATTTTGCGATTTTACTGATACAGAATTAAAAGAAATTTTACGTCATGTAACAACCCGATGGCTATCAATGGCACCGGCTATTGATAGAGTTGTGTTGTTATGGGATGCTCTAAAATCTTATTTTCTATCGGCAGAAGATTTACCAAAGGTAGTTAAATCAGCCTTGTTAATCTCTACTGATAATGAAATTCCAGACAAGGTTTTAATATATTTAAACTTTTTATCCCACATTCTAAAAATTTTTCAAGACACGGTATTAAAACTAGAATCAAATTACACAACAGTTTTAAACATCTTTCAAATAATAGAGACATTTTTAACTAAATTATCTGATAGGGTCGTCAATAAGAAATTTTTTGGATTTAAGGTTATGGAGCTTTTGAAAAAAATAACTGAAAGCGAAAAGAAAAGTATTGAGGCAGATTTTGCTTCATTTCTAGAGATTGCCATAAAATATTGTAAAGATAGATGTGAACTGGACCAAAATTCAACTTCACATTTATTCAGCAAAATATCACTAAGTGAAAAATGCTTTAATTATGATGACATTATTAATGTTATTACGCGGTTGCGTTTGCAGGACATAATAGGATTAGACTGTGATAAATTATTTGACGAGTGCCAGGTATTTGAAAAAGTTTTTGATAGGCTGAAAACAGTAGATCCTAATTTTATAAATTGTGATACGGTAGCCAAATATGTAAAAATTTTTAATTCAATCGAAATTCCCAATATTATTAATATTTTTAGAGTGATATCATATATTTTAAGCATGCCTAGTTCCGCTTTTCCCGAAAGGGTTTTCTCTGTTATGAACACGAAGTGGCAAGATGAAAGAAACAAAGCTTCAAAAGAGCTAATTAAAAGCGAAATTATAATTTTTTTAATCAGCCCGAAAAGTGTGTTGAATTTTTACAAAAAATTAAAATCAAATAATTCTTTATTATCTGCCGCAAAATCTGAGCAGAAATATAAATTTTTGTATGTCGTTTTATCAGTATCTGTTTAATTTCTGTCAAGTTTTTCTTAAATTTCGTTTTTTATTTGTATTGCCACAATAGGCACTTCTTTTAGACTGATTCGTTTTGCGTTATTAGATTAAGTTTGCATATAATATTTTCCTTTTTTTTTGTGTTGTTAATTTTTATTATTTGTTCGTTAGAATTAATTTATTTGCGTTACAAAATTTATTTACGTTATGTTTGCAAATTGCAATATAAGAACTATAATTTATGTTTAATCATGCTTCCCGCCCTACGAAAACCTCTCGTTCTTCCATGCAGGCATGCACACCCCCTCCCCCCCTCTTTCCAGAAAAGTCCTCCTTTGGCTTGTGGAAAACTTGGCAACCCTAGTATCGAGTAATAGCTTGTTTAAAAGGTCTTTCGAAGTCTTTTATTTTGACGTTTAATTTTTTAAATCGATCGATTCGTTTTCGAGAAAATTAGAAAAATCTTTGTTTATCTTAATTTGTTCAGATAGAAAACAAAAACATGAAAATATCAGTTTTTATTTCAATAAGTGTTCAAAATGTTGCCCGTTAGGGTATGCCGAATCTATAATTCGTTTATAATTTAAAACGGAAACTACCAACATAAACAGCAATTCCGAAGATTAGACGTGGAAAAAACTAAATAACAACCTGAATTTTTTTCCGCATTCTTTTCATCAACACAGATATCCTGGGCGAAGTGTATTTATTGTTATATCTGCTTAGTTATTTATAGTTGCTAAGGAAAATAAAGAATTTATTTTGCCGTTAGTTACATTTGTGACAGTCTTGGAATAGTGAAAATGTATTTGTTGAATTGAAGATTTTACTTCCAAAATGGTTTATAAACTATCCGAAAGAGTAGAAATTATTCTAATTTATGGTGCCCAAAATCAATGTGCTCGGCAAACTGCCGTCACGTTTAACGCCAGACATCCGGAGAAGATAACTTCGCATAGGTATGTTTTGGACCTTGTTCCTAAGTTTACTGAAACCAGATCTGTTGCAAATAAAAAACGTGATCATCGGCGAATTTTGGATGAAGCCACTCAAGTTGAAGTTTTGGGTCATTTTGGAATAAATCCTAATACTTCATTACGCAAAATTGTTGCTGCCACTGGTATTTCATTAGGCTCTGTCAACACAGTTACCAAACTTTATAAATTTCATCCATTCAAAATGAAAATTTTGCAAGAGTTAACCAAAGACGATTTCGATAGGCGAGTTGAGTTTTGTGAAAAAATGACTGAAGCGATTAATGATAATACTATTCATGTAAAGAATATCTGCTTCAGCGATGAATGTACATTTTATCTAAATGGATTTGTTAATAGGCATAACTGGTATATTGAAGCAGTGATAAATTGGAGCAGGAGTATTGATATTGGAGCAATGAAAATCCTCATGCATTTGTAAAAGGGCATACCCAGTACCCTCAAAAAATTATTGTATGGGCAGGCATTTTAGGAAATAAAGCGATTGGACCATTATTTTAGTAATGGAAATTTAAATGGAGACATTTATTTGGATATGTTGGAAAATACCATCAATCCGCTTGTCACTGAATCCATTGAAAACCAAATCGATGAAGATGGAAACTCTATACTTGATGAGGCTGAAATATATTTCCAGCAAGACGGCGCTCCTCCTCACTATGTTCTTCCCGTTCGGCAATGGCTAGACGACGAGTTTCCAGATAAATGGATAGGGCGAAGGGGTCCTATAGAATGACCTGCTAGATCTCCTGATATAACGCCGTTAGACTTTTTTCTATGGGGTCATTTGAAATCTATTGTGTTTACTCCCGAACCTGAAAGTTTGGATGAACTTCGTCAACGCATCATCGACAGCTGCCATGATATCCCACAATATGTTTTTGAAAATGTCCGTCAGGAATTTGAACATCGGCTATATCATTGTTTGGCCAAAAACGGGCAACATTTTGAACACTTACTGAAATAAAAACTGATATTTTCATGTTTTTGTTTTCTATCTGAACAAATTAAGATAAACAAAGATTTTTCTAATTTTCTCTAAAACGAATCGACCTGTTTAAAAAAATCAAACGTCAAAATAAAAGACTGTATATAAATAACCATAACATAAATCAATATACAGTCATCCATAAACTAGCGGATAAATTCAATAAAAATGAAATGGACCCTTTCTGAAAAAAATGCCCGCTCGTCGATTTTAATATTTGGTTTAGAGTTTTTCTACGTGGAAATTAAATATACAGGGTGAAGAACCAGTACAATAAAACATAAAGCAGTACAATTGTGCAGTAGAAGTATCCATGTTAGGTTCTTACTATTTGGTGCTGATCGATATGAATCCGAAATAGAGAACTGTAAATTGTTAAGTGGTTTTAATTCACTAGTTCAAGGGCTACCCACAGATGGCGGTACTACAACCATATTCAAAAATAAATAAAAGTAAGCAGTTTATTTACGGTGATCCGACAATTTAAAAAAAAAAACTTTTTCAACAAGTCATTTTGAACTGTAACAAAGGGCTGGAAAAGTCGCATATGATGTCAATAAAAAACAACAAAAAATTCAACGGCGATGTGGTTTTGGTTTTTTGACCCTAAGAGAAGAAAAGGTCAGCGAAAGTGGTGTCAGCGTAAAGGTGTTAGCGAAACTTCAAATACCCTGGGATGGGCCATACAAATGTCTGGAATTCAACAACGATGTCCTTTACAGGATAAAAGCCGCTATGTGGTAACACTTAAGCAATTTACTTTAAGCAAATGCAACCAGAGAATCATTCTAATTGCCAAAACAGTGGCTGAGCCGGTATGTAGCTTCTGTAGTAAGATCTATTTATTGCTCCAGCAGAGTAGGCTCTGGCACATTGTGTGGCTAAGGATTTGGATCTCTGGAGACGGACAAATTCAAGAACTGCGTCGGTCTAACCCCAGAGTCGGGCAATAACTGACGAAGAGACTAAGCCAACCTATAGGGATGTTTGGGACGCTTTGAGATCTCTAAAGAAGGAATTGCTTACTGACCACCTAAGATGCCTGGCAATTTCGCCAATTTTCAAATCGCAGCATGTTAGAAGTGGTGTTCAGGTTTACAGGCGTGCAAGTTTTGGTGTGCTGTTACACTTTTCAATGTCGTTCTCTGGAGAAAAGCGTTCATTGTTATTTTAATAAGAATATCTCCTGCGGATAGCGACATATGGTGCGTCATTTGGAATCATTTCCGGACGAAATGAGCTTAGGGAGGAGGAACATTATTGTAACGATCTTAACCGCCGCCAATATACCAGCTATTCTTCATCATTCAGGAATCATCGCGGTGGCACATCATGCAGTATCTCTGAAGACAGGTGGAAGGTTAGCGAATCTTCCGAAATAATGTTCTAAGAAGCCCTCGCCGTTAGTTCCGCCCGACTGAGATAAATGCGAAGAGCGAACTCTCTAACTCGATAGAAAGAAAATTTCTTTCTCTTATAGAAAAAAATGTCTAAACCCTACTCTCGATCGCAAGTGATTCCGATCGGGTAATGTTCGGGTTGCCGTCGACAGCCTTCGGAATAGAAAGAGGTTGTATGATGGTCTTGCTATTATTTTCGTCTCTTTTTAGTATATTGAAAAAAAGATATATTTATCTTTGTTATGGGGATGGGACGTTTTTGTAACAGATCTGAAAATCAACAAATTCTTTTAACTTGTTAACTAATTTGTTTCAGGTTTAAAACGATCATTAAGTTTATAAGGACATATAGTTTATCCACGCTTATGTACGCCAGTAGCGGCTCGTCAGGGGACGCGGGTGATGCGCCGCTTCACCACAAATTTTAAAAAATTGAAGAGTTTTAAAATCGACATCTTTACGTTTACAATTTAGTTTGTTTTATATTTTATAACAAATTAATTCTTTATTTTATCTGATTTATCAAAATTAGTGTAATCCTATAAAGAATATATTTGTAAAAGTATTCAGAAACCCGAGCGCGCTAAACATATTCTCATAAGAGCAGGCAGCGGCGACCGCCACCGCATGTGTCAATGCAGCACAATTATTATTAATTTTTTTTATAAAATGTTGCCGTTATATGACCGAATTTGCATAATAAAATTTTGTTTTTGCTGCTTATGGTATATTTTGGGTTTTGCGCTTCACCTCTTCCTAAAGTCACGAGCCGCCACTGATGTACGCCCCGAAATTGGGAAATTCTCAGTGATTCTACTAAACGGAATAAAATATGTTTTATTACTCTATACAAATTTTAAAAATACTCTATATATAATCTTTCTATTATTAATTCAATTGTTTGTTATTCTTCTTTCATTTCTAAGCCAGAATCTAAGAAACTAATAATAATATTATATTAAATTTATATTTTAATACAAATAAATTTCGCCGTCTTATTGATATCCTTTGTAAGAAAATCTACTTCAAAAACCAATAATAAAACTATAAGAAATCTTTTCCCTTCGTAAAACGTGGACATCAGATAAAAACAGAAATAACAACAAAGCATATTTAACTTAAATGATCGATAATGTTGAATGACATTTCAGTAATTGACATTGTTGGCTGTGAAAAATCCCATTAAAATAGGCCATAATGTTTGTAGATTGGGTATAGAGCCGAACGATGCCGAATGTCATAGAGAAAAAGTTAGCGAGTGCTAATCGCGTGTAGAAAGATATTTTCTTTCGATATTTTTTCTTGTCTATTTGTCTATCGTGTTAGAGTTCCGCTGCAGGAGTTTATCACGATCATACAACATTTAAACTCGTATTTGGCAGGCAATATGATCTTCCATTCTGCATTGTCTCCCAATTCTCTTCAACATATACAGAGAATGAATTATTAAAAAAGCTCTAGAAAACTGGGAGAGTGGAGTCACTACTGATGGAAAAAAAAATCAAACCTACGATATACGGATGACACGATAGTTCTGGCACAAAACGAACAGGAAATGTTTGAAATACTTCAACAAGTAGAAGTTGCCAATTTGGAATCAGGCCTATGATTAAACAGGACCAAATGCTGTCTGCTGATTGTGGACAGACCTCAGACAATTCCAATGCCACTACGACTCATCCACGATATAGAAACCAATGATACTGTCACTTATCTTGTCGTAAAAATTATCAACAAAGGAGGCTCCGAACCAGAAATCAGGAGAAGGATTAGAATGGCAAAAGAAGCCTTGCAGACTAGTTAAAATCTGAAAATATCACAATACCCAGAAAATGACTAAGATGAGACTGCTCAAAGCATCGGGACAAACCTATGGGTCAGAATCTTAAACGCAACATGCCGCAAGAGAAGAAAAGGGTTTGAAATGATATGTTATTGAAGGATGTTGGACAGATCATAGAGATATTTGCTCCATTACGCAGAATATTCCGACCCAACTGAATATTCCGGACACTAAACATAAAATTTAGCAAGCATTTAGAATGGTACAAATTTGGACACATGTTTTTGATTGAAATCTATGTTGGTTCTTGAATAAAAAGCTACTAACTTCCATTATGTAAATACCAGTGACTAAAGATGTTCTCATTCCTAAATAACGAGCGATACGAATCACCTTGCATATATAACAGTTTGCCTTTGTAGCACAAAAAGACTGAACAAGGCACCCACCGGCATTACCTCAAAAACAGATGCCATAACTTACTCGGGACTTAACAAAAGCAAAATATACTGATCTGCCCACAGCTTCACCAAGCTCCTCAGTCACAGCCGTAACAGCAAAACAGCTAGCTGATATTTTGCTAGCAAGATCAACTATGTGAGCCTCAAACCTAAGTTATACTCAAAATATTCGTCAGGCTAGAGCATCATCAGACCTATAATAATTGAAAAGATGATGTAACCCAAAGAAAGGAAATTCAACAAAAACTTATCATAACATAGACAAAACACCTAACATATAAATAAACAAAGCTTACAGAACTTAACTGAACAATCAAATCACCTTATAAATCATTTCAAGTCATTTGAGAGTCTAAAATTATTTAAGGTTATTAAAAACTAGGTGGCCATCAAATTCAAACCTTTCATTAACACAGGACAGATCTGGGCTTTTAAAAGCTGTACTAATTTCCATTGTCTCCAGCAAGTCTAGTTTCTAACTTTTATTACACTGATGAAGTAGTTTTATATTTTGGCTGTTGGGAAAATTATATTTGGAGTCAAGGAAGTGATTAGCAAAAGCTGATCTAGTCACTGTCATATCGGTATTTTTAAATTTATTATATTGGGCCTTGTGTTCACTAGTCCTAGTACAAATCTTCCTACCAGACTGGCCGTGGCCGACGTAAACTGCAGGGCACTCTTCACACCTAATCTCATAAACTCTCAGAGAAAATAGCTGGGGTAGTTTATCTTTAGTGGCCTTTTAATGTTGTGATGTTGAATTATATTGTATAATATTATCTGTTGTTGCTTGTTTACGAAATATTTCAAAGGATATCTTATTTTTTTCCCCTTTTAAGTAGTAAATCTAAGAATGGTAAGGCATTGTTCTGTTCCCGTTCGATTGTAAACTCAATTTTGGAGTGAAGATAGTTGACATAATTAAGGAAATTTGTAAGCTCTACTTGACTTTATTAGTCGTAAAATATTTAATCATGTTCCTTTTTCGATTAGGACTGTTACAAACCTTAAAAAGTTTAGGACGGAACCAAAGAAATGAATCTTACCAAAAGCTTACTACAACATTTAAGAGTATTTTAACGACTCGTTTTAATATTTAAAATTATTTATATATCTGTTGATCAGATTTTCTTTTTTATTCTTGTTTTATGTTAGTTCTTGCGTTTTCTGTTCATTTTTTTTAGTTTTTTCTTTGATGATATGAAATATGCTCCTATATACTATTAAAATGGATTCTGTATCCTGTTTTAAGTTTAACCAAATAACTACTAGTATTGTGAATTCTAAGATTAGGAAGCTTTTATCACAAGTTTGTAAACTTAGGAAATAAAGTATATTTTGACTTTGACTTCCATTCCAAATTATAAAGATATCATCCACATAGCATTTAAAAAGATGATGTTATTTTTAAAATTACTGCTCATTATTTTTCTTTCTGGTTGTTAGTTAATAAGTTACTAAGAAATACTTCACTAAGAAATGGTGATAAACAAGAATCCATTACTAATCCGTCTTTTTGTTTAAAAAACAGTTGTTAAATTGAAGTGTTGGAAGACATTTTTTGATCTAACACAAAAGTTTTTGTTGAATTTCTTTTCTTCAGGTTATATCATCTTAATTATTATAGGTCTGATAAGAACATCATCAGTCAGGTGAAACATGTAACCTTCATCATTTTATTAAATGTTTCTGTGATGCTGTAGATTTTGTGTTTTTGCCTATTATCAAACCTAAGTTTATTATCAATTGCTTGCAAACAATCCTAGGATATGGAATATTAATTTGGGGCAGTATGTTTTACAACTCTTCAAATAACGCAGTATAAAATCCTAAAAATTATTTTAAAAAAACCATATTTATACCCTACTCAAGAGATTTTTAATGAAACCTTTATAAATATAGAAACTTGATTCTGTATAAATATAATTTGTTTGTTGCTTTATGCACAATCGTGAAAAAATTAGATATAGAATATTCACTCATTACCAAATAGTTAGGCCTAGATTATAGATTTCACATCAAAAAGCTAGTGATTTTTTATAAAACAGAACCATAAGGCTAAGTATGATTTGCAATCTCAAAATCTTGATGTAAATCCAGGACACTTGGAGAAAACAAAACAAAACTTGACTCTTGGTATAAAGGTCCTTTTGTTTCAAGTGGATCGCGTAAACTGTGTCAAAAATCATAAAGGAAAAGAATTTATAGTATATAAAAACTTTTTAAAATTATTAAAAGGTTGTAAAATTTAATAATGTGCAATGATTTGTCTAATCGACATTTTTAATTTTTAAATTTATTAATTTAAAAATTCTATTTTTTACTTAAGTATATAAAACTGTTTATGTTAGTCTGTCAAGGTGCGTAGTATAGTTTATAAAAACATAGGTCTGTCACCTGAATCACGAACTGTTTAGTTTTTTTAAACAATTTGCAAGGTTTCATCATTGGGAATGTAGGAAGTATTGTAAAGAGAAAACATCTTAGTTTTGAAAATTACCACAAATTGTTAGTTTAAGACTGATATAAATAGTTGTAGTTTTGGGTGAATAAATCAGTATTGAATTCTACAATCAAGTGGTTCTTTACTCAACCTATTACGGCCAAGCCACCCTTGCCTGTAAACCTATAGTGAGACTGCTATACGGTAATAGGGAATAAAAAAGGTTTAAGGGAACCCTCCCTAAATCTTCTCAGATTTCTTTGCATGCATATGTATATAGGTATTTACAGTTTACATATAAATTTTTTAGTTGTTTTGGATTTTATTAAGTTTATTTATAGATTTTCAGTTATATGTATTACATTTTTCTAAATCCTAGCCAGGCATGTTTTGAGAAAAAAATTCATCATTTGGATATATTTTATTCTTTTAAAAAGAGAAAGATATGATGCAGCATGAAAAATATTTAGTCTGCACTTGTAAGTAACTATTAGTGGTTATGATTACTGATAATATATCAATATAAACTGATTTTAATAAAAAATAGTCTTATAGAAACAATCATTCTGATACTTTCTTTACCCTAAAGAAATAAAAAGTATTTCTTCCTGGGTAGTTCCCACATCACATGTTTGACACTTGCTCATGTTGCTGCAAATGGAGAATTCCAAAGATTCCACTCCAGGAAAAAACCACTGACAGTGTGTTCAATAAAATCACTTCTCAGACAAAGATCCGTCAGAATTAAAAAAAAATTAAGTAAAGGTCAGATAAATCTCTTCTTGGAGAATTACCCACTGATGGAATCCTATTATTTGTCCATTTTGGTAGGTAGTACAATAAACATTTTTGAACAATTGATTTTGGTATTTCTATTAATTTCTGATTGATGAAGGTTCTAATTACCATATTTTTTCTATTTTATTGTATAAGTTGACTACAGAAATAAAATTCTAAATGGTACTAACTTACAAAGTACACAAGAGCAAATCGAAAGGTATATAAAATCAACAACATTTTAATTAAAACTAATTAAACTGTCACCAAATAAATCAATTCTATTAAAGTTAGAGTTATAATTTTTTTTAAGTCAATCAAGAAAGCTTTGCTGACCATAATTGGTTCTGCGATAATTGTAATTAAAGATGCGCCATGAATGTTTTTTTTACAGTACTATTTGGAGTGTTTTGACTCTGTAAACTTTGTACTTTTTGTGATAAATATATAAATTAATAAATATATTTTGGCACTGCACTGCTAGGGGAATAACATGCATTTCTATTTTTTTTGGGTGTACACATTATTTTGGAACTTGGTCTTTTATAAATTAAGATCTCTTGTTACACTTTTAGGGCTTTTTGTTTTTTTAGCAACTGGGGCACATTCGAGTCACCTAGGTGCATTGTTGCTTGTATAGGTTACGTTTTTTGGATATTTGCTGCATATATGTTAAGTTACAAACAATTCCAGTAAAACATAGGAGTGAGGCAGGGTCCATTCTGGGCCCAATATTGTTTTTAATATATCTTGAAAACTTGTTAGGATTAAATATTAATGGCAAATTTATAATTTTTGCTGATGATAATACCATCACTTAAAGTCACAAGGATAAGAGCATTTTAAAATAAAATACTTTTGATTGTGGAGATCATGGAACACTGCTGTCTAAGCTTAATAATTATGGCTTTAGAGGTGTGGCATTGCAATGGTTGGAATCCTATCTGTCTAATCGTACCCAAAGAGTTGCAGTATCTGGATGTTTATCCGATTCCAGATCCCTTAAAACTGGAGTACCTCAGGGTTCAGTGTTGGGACCGCTATTATTTTTGCTCTATGTAAATGATTTGGGTTCATTAAAACTGCAGGGCAAAGTGGTTCAGTTTGCTGATGATACCACCATTTTATGGAATCATAGAGATTTTGATAATGTTAGAGCCCAGGTTTTTAAGGATCTTAAGATTTTATCGGAGTGGTGTGCTGCAAACAGGCTCCAAAAAACCTTTATTATGGGATTTAAGTGTGACGTTCAGGGCCTTATGTTTAGTGAAAACTCCCCCTTGCAAAACAAAGAAAGCTGTAAGTTCCTTGGTATTACCATTGATGGTCGCCTTCGCTTCGAAGATCTTCGATGATGCAAGATATCCTAAATCTTGCATCAAAATTATTCTTAATTATTCTCTTAAAAAGAGCATAACTCTTTTTTCTCTTTTTATCTTAGAAACAGCTACTCTTATTCATAAATGTCCTAAACCTCCCTCCAACACTGGTCATATGAATCACCAGGTTAACGACTTTCCCTTACCAATCCCTACATCCTCCCTCACCAAGAACTCACTTATATACCTTAGCAAAAAAATTTACAACCATGTTCCTCTATGTATCAGACAAATTTTAGAAGTTAAGAAATTCAAAAAGGAATTAAAATCACTTTTATTATCCAGGGCATAGTATAGCCTTGACGATTTTTTTAACGATACCTTTTAACCTGTGCTCTGACATCATTTTAGTGTTTTAGTTTTGTTTCATATTGAATAATTTAATTTACTTCCTCTAAATTCTGTTTTATTGACAGCTTTACTTATGTTCCGTCAAAGCGGAATGGTTACTTATTTATATATATATTTTTTTCTTTATTGGGTCTTGTGTTTAAATATAATTAACATGAGCTTTATTGGTTTTAAATTCTAATCTTATTCTAATTACTTTTGCGGCCTTTTATCGCGTCATAGTAAGACAGCCTTATTCTTTGACCGAGAAGAGTCGCACGCATCACCAGGTAGTACTGCACCGAATTTTGATGCAGTCAACAGAAGCGCATAAACCTTGAACAAAATAGGTTGCTCTCAATATACACACATATTTTTCGCGAGTGAATTCCAAAGACATTAAGTGCCGGCACGTCTTTAAGCAAAATAACCCTCCGGAGGTGAACCTGTGGGACAAGCAGTTTGAATTGGATAGAAAAAGAAGCGACAGCAAGGTAGGCCACCACTTTAATAGGGTTGTCTTAACCGTCGTAATATTTCATTCCACCTATAAAAATACAGTCCACTATTCTAATTTTACCCCCAACATTTTTGGTCACTTCGATCGCGGATTTGGATTTTAGATTTATTGCATATATTTAGCTAAAAATTACATCCAAAACGTGTCGTCAATAAATAACTAATGCATAAAAAACTCATGGTCAAACTGCTATCTTATCGGTAAACCTCATGTTAGAACTTTTTTTGGTAAAAGATAGAAATTCCGTTCTCGGGTCAATCTGATCATACCGTCTACCTGTCTCTCTCCTCACATCTAGCGTCTCGACGTTTCGCGTCGCGTTGCGCGTCAAGTACACCACGCACGGTGACGTCCGCTGTAGCGCCGCTGTCGATCGTCCGTCTTTTATATTGCTAGTGTCACGATTTTTATACAGAGTGAAATCAAGTCGGTTTCGTTGGCTTTACTTATTCATTTTCATACTCTTCGCGCGGACTTATAATTTGGTTTTCATTGTTGCCTCTTATAGTACTCTTACTTTATAGTTAGTTATACATCACCCTTTATTATATTTATATTAATATTTTATGACTTTTCGGTGAAAGATTTGGTAATTAATCTTATTACCCCCAAATATTAAGCCCCCTGGTTTGCCAAATCTTCTCTCTCTCTCTTTCTCTCTTTGTGATACTCATAGGCGATATTTGCCTCTCTCTTCTTATATATGGTATTATTTGTAATATTACTCATAATATCTCGCATAACTCCCTCAATTGTTTTGATTATATATTGTGACAGTTTCTCTCTATTTGCTATACCTTCTCAGAAATTTGTTGCAATTTAGTGTATCAAAACTATTTCATTTATATGGTCTCATCCATTTCTCCTTCTCTTTAATGCTCTTAATATCTCTTGATCTCTCTATATCTCTGCTCTTGCGTGAACAATTTTATAACTAATTTAATCAACTATACCCTTCACGCTTAACGTATAAAATAAATATACAAAAATAAATCCATTTTTTTTGAATCTCTGAGTTTATAGCTCTATATCAATAGGTATAAGTAGCTTGGTTAATTTCACCTCATTAAGCATTTTTTACTGTTTAATCATAATAAGAAAAATAATAAAACCCCTTTCTCATTTTGTCTAAAACTTTGTTTTTTGCTCAGTATTGCTTTATCTCGGATTAAAATATTTAAATCCAAATTTAATTCTTCTTCTTTCGCTCACGTTAATATGGCTGATAAAAAGCTAAGAGGCCTTATTGCTCAACGCGATAGTGCTGTTAGCCGCTTAGAAGAAATCAAAGTAGTTGCTGATAATGCCATTAATAATGTACGTCTTCATACACAGTTAAAAATTCGGGTCAAACACCTTGAAGGGATTGTTACTGAATTCAATAATCATCACGCCTCCATTTTAAATATTGTCGCTCAGGGTGATGATGATGATTTGGCGAATCAACAGGCTATTCGAAAACATTTTGATGAAAATTTTTATTCAATCCAAGCAACTTGCGCTAAATTGTTTGATAATACTGAGCAAGGGGCAGAAAGGGCAACCCCCAGTCATGTTAAATTACCTAAGCTGGAACTTAAAAAATTTAATGGCACTATAAAAAATTGGAAGACGTTTATTGACCTCTATGATTCTATTATTCACAATAATTCAAGTCTTTCCAATGTAGAAAAATTTACATATCTTTTAAATTCCTTAGAAGGACCCCCACTAAGCATTGTTCAGTGTACTCCTTTAACTGATAATAATTATAACATAGCTTATAATACATTGAAGGGTAGATATGAAAATAATCGATTAATTTCGGTTAGTCACTGGCGTGAGATTGAAAAGACTGTGAAGCTTTCTGATGAGCATGATGCAAAATCTCTTCAAACTCTATTAGATACATTTACTGAACACTTAACTGCAATTGAAAATATGGGTCACCCTGTCTCACAATGGGATTTCGTTTTATTTTACATGCTATTTGATCGCCTTGATTCAAGCACAGCCACGAGGTTCGAACTTGAGTGTGGTAAATCTCTAGACGAAATTCAAAATAAACACAAGCATTTTGAAATTTTATTAGACTTTCTTAAGAAGCAGTGTATCGCATTAGATACCGTCTCAAGCTCTTTTAAAGATGTAAAGCCTAGTACTTCTAAATATATAAAACAAACAGCAATGCCAAAGAGAACTTTTGTTGTTAGTGCTGCGTCATGTTACTTTTGCCACAAAAATAATCACTCAATTTATAAATGTTCAGAATTCTTAAGTAAAAATTCCCACGAAAGATATAAAATTGCAAAAACTAATAAATGGTGCACCAATTGCTTAGGTTTAAAACATAACTCGTTTAATTGCTCATCTCGTCGCCGCTGCGAAAAATGCTCCAAGCCTCATCATACCCTTTTGCACCATGACTCCTTTGAAGCTTCTCAGCCACCTGCCGTTGAGCAGGAATCTTCTACAAACTGTGAGTACAGATCTCAACCTGTTGCCTTGACCAATATCAAACCACACAAAAATACTGAAAGCTCTGTTTTATTGGCCACGGCACAGATTCGGGTTCTGGATTCCCAGGGTCAATTTATCAATGCGCGAATCTTATTGGACAGCGCAAGTCAAGTGAATTTTATTACAAACAAATTATGTAAACGTTTGGGCCTAGTCAAACGACCTCTTTCCCTGTTTGTTAAAGGTTTAGGTGACACTGTCTCAAATGTCTCTCATGAAGTCACATGCACCTTCACGCCTAAAGGTTTTACAAACCCCAAATTTTCTCTAGATTTTGCCATAATTCCAAAAATATGCGAAAACCTTCCCTCTTCAGATTTACCCACAGATTGCTTCACTCAGTTTTCTCATCTCGAGCTGGCAGATGAAAGTTTTAATGTTTCGGGTCCTATTGACATGTTGGTTGGAGGTGATGTTTTTGGTTTTCTTGTTAAAGAAGGTCAAATATCGCAATCGATTAATAAACCTGTTGCTCTAAATACTCAACTAGGGTGGATAATTATGGGTCGTGTGTCTTACCAGGACTCTATTTCTCGTTCAACCCCTAATAGCCTTTGCGCTACTGTCAGCTCCACTCTTCTAGATATTGTTAAAAGGTTTTGGCAGCTGGAACAAGTCCCTAATTACCATGTTCATTCCCCTGATGAAGTTGCTGCAG
This sequence comes from Anthonomus grandis grandis, assembly GCF_022605725.1. Taxonomy (NCBI): domain Eukaryota; kingdom Metazoa; phylum Arthropoda; class Insecta; order Coleoptera; family Curculionidae; genus Anthonomus; species Anthonomus grandis. The sequence continues at coordinate 44,633,659 of NC_065548.1, forward strand.
AGGAGTTTTTTCAGAGGACTCATACTCGAAATTTCTCAGGGAGATATGTTCTTCAACTTCCTTTCAAACATTTAGAACTGCCAGTTTTTGAAAATACTCGAGATATTGCTCTGCGCAGATTTTATTCTCTTGAGCGGCGTCTGGAGTCTAATCCCGAGCTCCATGATGAATATCGCGCTTTTATGCAGGATTTTCTTGACACTGGACATATGGAAGTCCTACCCTCAAATATAGATATAAAAAACTCTTATTATATACCCCATCACTGTATTCTTCGTCCGGAAAGTTCAACCACAAAACTTCGTGTTGTTTTCGACGCCTCCGCGAAGGCTGCAAATAATATTTCTCTCAATGACACTTTGTTAGTCGGCCCCAAGCTTCAACAGGATATATTTCACTTGCTGTTAAAGTTTCGCATCCATGCTGTTGCATTCACTGCTGATATTAAGCAGATGTTTCGACAAATTCTCATAGATCAACCCTGTAGAAATTTTCAAAGAATTTTATGGAGGTTTTCAAAGTCTGATCCTGTGAGAGACTATCAACTAAATACCGTAACCTACGGTGTAGCTTCTTCACCATACCAAGCTATTAGAACTCCCACTCAACTTGCTAGGGATTATAAGTTTAAATTTCCTAGGGCATCTGAAATCTTAGAGAATGAAATATTCGTGGATGACGTAGTTAGCGGTACTGATTCTATCGACTCAGCTCTTGCCCTTCAGCAAGAACTAATTTCGTTGCTTTCTCTTGGTGGCTTTGAATTGCGAAAATGGGCGAGTAATACGCCTTTATTAATATCTCATTTAGACACCTCTTTGACACAGTTAAACCCCCTTTCCTTTGATAAAGAGACTGATTCCATAGTCAAGATTTTAGGTTTGCAATGGAATCCTCTTAGTGATTCTTTTGTCTTTAAAATAGAATCTATAGTAAAACCATGTACAAAAAGAAACATTTTATCTGATTTGGCTCGTATTTTCGACCCTTTAGGATTTCTTTCCCCTGTTACTGTCTCTTTGAAAATAATTATTCAACAATTATGGTCATCTGGACTAGACTGGGACCAACCTGCTCCTAACTCTATTAAAGAATACTGGTCTTTATTTAAAGAAGGTATTTCTACCCTATCGAGCCTTTTATTACCTCGAAAGATTATCCCTTCCCAGATGAAATTGTGTGAGATGCACGGCTTCTGCGATAGTTCGGAAAAGGCGTATGCAGCTGTGGTCTATTTTCGCATAATTACTTATGATGATAACGTTCAGACGTATTTGCTATGTTCTAAGAGTAGAGTAGCTCCTCTTAAGACAATCTCGATTCCAAGGCTAGAGTTGTGCTCGGCTGTCTTATTGGCAGATTTAATGTCTTCAGTTAAAGAAGCGTTTGCCGATTCTATAAATATTTCGTCATTGTTTGCATGGACTGATTCCACCGTAGCTTTAAGCTGGATAAAGTCTTCTCCCCATAAATGGACTACTTTTGTAAGTAACCGCGTATCGTATATTCAGGAAAAATTATCTGCGGATTGCTGGGCTCATGTTAGGTCGGAAAATAATCCTGCTGACTCTGCAACCAGAGGTCTTCTTCCCTCCGAGTTACTTCACCTCAAAAAATGGTGGACCGGACCCGGTTTTCTAACATCCTGTCTCACTAAATGGGTTAACGATCCTTACACGTCTGACGATAATATGGACCTTGAAAAAAGGAAGATTGTATTATTAGCCTCAACTCCAGTGGTTGACTTATGGAATAATTTTATCTCAAGATTCTCCTCTTTATCCAAAATTATTCGTGTTTTTGCATATGTTTTACGCTTTTGTGCATATGTGAAAGCTCCAAAACTCTTTAACAATAAAGGTCATGTAACATTGGCAGAATTGGATAGAGCTCTCTTACTTTTAATCCGAGAAGTTCAGAAAATTTCATTTGCTCAAGAAATGGCAGAACTTTCGAAATCCAATCCTAATCTAAGAGTATTACCGAAATATATTCGAAAGCTATCTCCCTTTTTAGATAAGGATGGTGTCCTCAGGGTGGGCGGACGATTGAAACACGCTTCGCTTTCTTATAATCATAAACACCCTTGTCTATTGCCCAGTGATCATCGAATTACCTCTCTCATCATTGAACAAACTCACATTAAATATATGCACCCTGGTTTACAAACTACCCAATTCCTACTCAGTCAACGCTTTTGGATTCCTTCTTCAAGAAGAATTATTAAAAAGGTTTTGTCTTCCTGCATGCGTTGCTTTAGGTGTAACCCTTCATCACAAATTCCTCTTATGGGTGATTTACCGTCCTTCAGAGTAAATCCAGTAAAATGTTTCACCAAAAGTGGTGTGGATTTTGGAGGGCCATACTTAATCACTATGGGCAAGCATCGTGGCAGCAAAACTTGTAAGGCTTATATTTGCCTTTTTGTCTGCTTGTGCACAAGGGCTCTTCACCTGGAACTGGTTACAGAGCTATCAAGCGATGCCTTTCTGGCCGCATTAAGGCGCTTTGTTTCTCGCCGAGGTCGTGTCACAGACATGTTTAGCGATTGTGGGACGAATTTTGTGGGTGCGTCAAAAGAGTTGATGCAAAATATGCGTAATGCATCGATCCACGAAGGCATAGTGTGGCATTTCAACCCCCCTTCAGCCCCAAATTTTGGTGGAATTTGGGAAGCTGGAATTAAGGCCGTAAAGGGCCATCTACATCGCGTAGTTGGTTCGCACATCCTCACCTATGAGGAGTTTAATACTGTCTTGACCTCAATAGAGGCAATCCTAAATTCTCGTCCTCTCTGTTCATTAAGTAGCGACCCTAATGATTTAAACCCTTTGACCCCTAGTCATTTTTTGAATTTTGAACCCTTAAATACCTTCGTTGAATCCGACCTAACAGAGATTAAATTGGGTCGTCTTTCGCGCTGGCAACTTATTCAACGTATCCACCAGGATTTTTGGAAGAGGTGGCATAATGAATATTTACACACCCTTAATCAAAGGTCGAAGTGGTATGATACAAGTAAAGCCATTGAAGTTGATTCGTTGGTATTAATAAAGGAGGATAATGCTCCACCCCTTTCGTGGTTGTTGGGTCGTGTAATAGAATGTTTTCCAGGCAGGGATGGCATTACGCGTGTTGTAGCGGTAAAAACGCATAAGGGGATACTGCGCCGTCCTGTCTCGAAGTTATGTTCATTACCGAACAATTAGTTTTTCCTGCGGAAAATTTATATTTCGCGTTAGAATTCATGTTTTTTTTTATTTTTGCTCTTTTTTTTTTTACTTAAAATGTGGGACATTTTAGGTGGGCGGTATGTTCCGTCAAAGCGGAATGGTTACTTATTTATATATATATTTTTTTCTTTATTGGGTCTTGTGTTTAAATATAATTAACATGAGCTTTATTGGTTTTAAATTCTAATCTTATTCTAATTACTTTTGCGGCCTTTTATCGCGTCATAGTAAGACAGCCTTATTCTTTGACCGAGAAGAGTCGCACGCATCACCAGGTAGTACTGCACCGAATTTTGATGCAGTCAACAGAAGCGCATAAACCTTGAACAAAATAGGTTGCTCTCAATATACACACATATTTTTCGCGAGTGAATTCCAAAGACATTAAGTGCCGGCACGTCTTTAAGCAAAATAACCCTCCGGAGGTGAACCTGTGGGACAAGCAGTTTGAATTGGATAGAAAAAGAAGCGACAGCAAGGTAGGCCACCACTTTAATAGGGTTGTCTTAACCGTCGTAATATTTCATTCCACCTATAAAAATACAGTCCACTATTCTAATTTTACCCCCAACAACTTATTTTTTAATCAAATTTATCAAAAAGATGCTTTTTTTTCTCAATCTGATTTGTTATGATTAATTTTGGTAATGTGTGTAAATTTTACGATAAAGTGTTTTAGATGTTATGTTTGTTTGAAATTTGAAATTTAAAGTGAATTTGGAATTTTTTAGTTTTTAGGATGCTTGTACACAAGATTTTGTTGTCTTACGTAATATAGCACATTTTCTTTCTTTTTTCTTTCTTTCTTTGATTTAAATTTGATCAAAATCTGGCGTGATGCAAATTTCTTATGCTTTAATGTTGATAAGACCAAAATTCTTAGTTTTAGGTTTTCTTTTGACGATCTCTGCATAGATCAACATTCTATTGCCCATGGTCTGAATACAAAGTTTTTAGGAATTGAGATTATAAAGTTTAAGAGTCACACTTTAAATTTAAATAAAAAGATTACTATGGGTGGATATGCTTTAAACCATAAAACTGGGAATTCGGTACATCTATGGCAAAAGCAACTTACTGTGTCCACTGGTGGAATCTCACCTTTGTTCTGTTTGGATGTTTGTCATTTAAAAATGATCTGTGATATACTTGTATGAAAGAGAAAATTTTGACATTAACTTGTTTATTTATTTTAGAGCCAGTTTCTTTAATACATCGACGCCGTCACGACAAAAAGGCGTAAGTGCAAAAAAATCAAAATTGAGATTTTAATTGAATCGAATTCCTCTTTAAACGACTCATCTTTTGGTGTATTGAACGCAAGCGACAAAAAATTATATTCGCTCTAATTTGACCCTAAAGATTTGTAAGTGCCACTTTATGCTGATTAGTGATCGTTTAACTCCCACAGTGAAAGGTGCTCTTACGCCCGGCGCAAATTTTATACCATGGTAAGTATAAATAATTAGTATTTATGGCTTATTTTGACTGGATTTAACTTTAACATTTGTTTTTAATATAGGTAAAAAAGCCCTTAATTGTGTTTTTGGCGGTTACGCCTTTTGAAACTATAATTTTTAAAAGGCTTAACCGCCATTCTCCCATAAGCAAGTAACACAAAGTTTAGATTAGTCTATCTGCTACAAAAGTTAAACTTCCGTTGTAAATTATTGCTTATTTTAATTAATGCAAAATTAATTTTAATAATTACATAATACACGCTAATGTTGAGCAAAAAATAAGTACATAATTTAACTTTAAAATTAAGTGAAGATGTGTCGCTTACGCCTTAAGAAACTAAAATGTAAAATCATTAAATTTAGTAATAAAAAAATAATAGTACTATTGTGTATAATAATTATTATTAATTATAATTAAAAGTATTAAAAAAATCTACTTAATTTAAATAATAAACAGTTGATTGTTTTAAAAACAAAGTAGCTATAAAAAATAAATAATTTTTATTTAGTTACACTTGTGTCATAAAAGATTTTTTAAAAGAGTTTTATACAGTATAGTGTTTTTTTGTGTTATTTAAGAAAAAAAAAAATACTAATAACCCCCCTATGTTATAATAATAAGTTTTTTTTTCAGATGTCTCGAAGTCGAAAAATGGTTAAAATGGCGCAAGAACAAGTAGTAATTGCACCAGAATCACCAAATAATAAGGCTTTAGATGATACAAGAACCAATATTATCATATTTAATGAAGCTTTGCAACATGACATTCTCTTTGGGGAACAAGGAGAAGGTCCTGTAAATGTTGTTAACTATATCTTAGGTGATCAAGATATTTCTTTCACTTCGTTACAATGTATTTCCGATAAGACTGAAAAATGTGAGACTGATGTTTTACTTGAAACTGACAAAACTGTGACTAAAACTTGTAGTAGTGTACGTTTAGTAGACTATTCGGACTCAAACGATGAAGATGCGTTGTATCCAGAGCAATTTAGTGACAAAATACCGGAAGATGAAAATAATCAAGAAAAAAAAAAGGATGCAGCAGGACCATCAACCGAAAACAACAGTCCTTGTGACTCTGACGTATTATCTTCTACTAGCATGTCTTTTTCTGATGACAGTAACCAATCTAGTGCCGAATCTACCTCTAGCAGCAATTATTTAAGAAAGAAAGAAAGAAAGAAAGAAAGAAAGAAAGAAAGAAAGAAAGAAAGAAAGAAAGAAAGAAAGAAAGAAAGAAAGAAAGAAAGAAAGAAAGAAAGAAAGAAAGAAAGAAAGAAAGAAAGAAAATGTGCTATATTACGTAAGACAACAAAATCTTGTGTACAAGCATCCTAAAAACTAAAAAAATCCAAATTCACTTTAAATTTCAAATGTCAAACAAACATAACATCTAAAATACTTTACCATAAAATTTACACACATTACCAAAATTAATCATAACAAAACAGATTAAGAAAAAAAAAACATCTTTTTGATAAATTTCATTAAAAAATAAGTAAAGCTGTCAATAAAACAGAATTTAGAAGAAGTAAATTAAATTATTTATCAGGAAACAAAACTAAAACACTAAAATGATGTCAAAGCACAGGTTGGACATTTATGAATAAGAGTAGCTGTTTCTAAGATAAAAAGAGAAAAAAGAGTTAGGATTTTTTGAGATATAAAGAGAGGTTTACAAGAATCTCTTAACCCAGCGGAACATAGGTATCTAACTGCCTTTTTTTGAATCACAAAAATTATATTTAATAATCCCTTGTTGCTTAAACCCCAAAAAGGCAAGCCATAACGAAGGTGGGACTCAATAAGAGAAAAGTACACTGAACGTGCAACTACCCCTCCCAGCTCATGCCCCGCCATTCTTACTGCAAAGCATCCAGAGGATAATTTTGCTGCAAGATTTAGGATATGATCTTCGAAGCGAAGGCGACCATCAATGGTAATACCAAGGAACTTACAGCTTTCTTTGTTTTGCAAGGGGGAGTTTTCACTAAACATAAGGCCCTGAACGTCACACTTAAATCCCATAATAAAGGTTTTGCCCACATAGCAAGGAAGAAAAAGAAGGCAGAAAGTAAGTGCCTTAGAAACAAAAGACTGCGAAATTCAGGTTTATCTCATTTAAATTATAAAAATGAAGCAGTAAAGACCAAGTCTATTTTACCAAATCCCTGTTTGTATAAAAAATGTGTAAACAACTGCAATGCTTTGACGGAGGAGGAGAGATTAGAACTTTTCTCGCTTTATTGAAGTATGGAGAGTTCAGTGGAAAAAAAAATTTTTTTGAATGGATGTGTTAATGTAGTACCAATAAAACGCAAAAGGACTAAAAAGGAATCGTAAAGGAGGGGCCTTACATACCAATATTATTTCATGAAGGAAGGGATGCAAGTTCGAGTTTGTCAACAGTTTGTAATTAACACTTTAAACATTACATAAAAAATAATTAGAAACTCCATTCAAGGAAAACTAAAAGAAAATAGGGACCATAGAGGAAAACATACGCCCAAGCACAAAATGAATGAAGATCAAATAAATGAGTTCGACAATTTTATAAAAAGTCTGCTGAGAGTACCCTCACATTATTGCCATGCCTCAAGTAATAGGTTGTATCTTTCAAGCGAAATTAGAAATGTACAAAATCTGTTTAAAATGTACGAATCGGTAGTAAAGAGTCATGGAAATAAACCAATTAAACTCTCAGCATTTAGAAAAATTTTTAAAGAAAAATATAATATTGGAATACACAGACCTAAAAAAGATAAGTGTCTGAAACGTGAAAAATACAAAAATATTCCAGATGTCAGAAAAAAACGGATTCTGTAATAGATGACTACTTAAAACACCAAAGAAAAATATGAAGCAAAATGGATTTTTCTTGCAGAGCAGGAAAAATCTTCGAAAGACGGGTTTCTTGTCGTGTCGTTTGACCTACAAAAAGTTCTTTCTACACCACATGGCCCAAGTATGATTTTCGGTTTTTCAAGGAAGTATGCCGTTTACAATTTTACAGTTTATGAAAGTAAATCAAAAGACGGAATATGTTCCCTATGGGGGAAAAGGAAAGCGCGGTGTTAATGAGATTTGCACTAATTTATACACCTACTTACTTCAAGTTGATCGAGGTGGTAAGTTTCAATCACTGTCCTTATTTTGCGATAATTGCCCAGGGCAAAACAAAAACAAATTCACGCTAAATACGTTGTCATACTTTTTACAAAATTCACTGCATGTAACCGATATTTCAATAACTTATTTAGTAGCGGGGCATACCTATATGCCAGTAGATAGTGTTCACGCCGTTATTGAAAAATATACTGCATCCATGAACATTCAAGCACCCGCAGAATGCTAGAAAGCAGTCTAAGCCATATGAGGTAGTTCAAATGAATTTTTCTGACTTTTTGGATTGGGAAGCAGTAACTTCTTTAAAAAAGATTAAGGCAACAGATGGTACCGAAATTAAAATAACTGTATTTCCTTCATCTCATTATATGGGAAGAATTTTCAGCAGAGCAAATTTTAATGCTTTTTCTTCTACTACAGCTTTGGTTAATTGGAATGCAGTTGAAATGGCTCCTGACCCGTTTACTTTGTTATTTCATGTGCTATGTGACAAGATCAATCAGTGTTTTCCTAAAAAGAGGCTTAAAATGAAAAATAGAAAACCATGGGTCACAGCAGGCCTCAGAACTTCAGCTAAAAACCTCCGTTTTTTGGCTAAGCTGTGCAAGTTTACAACTAATGCAAACATTATTCTTTATCATCAGAAATATCGTAGTCTATATAGAAAGACGATAAAAGCTAAGGTTAAATATTATAGTGACCGCTTGATATGTCCTCAAATAGGCAGAGAAAATGTTGGTCAAATATAAATGACTTCAGGCATTCTCACAAGAAAGTTTCAGAACCAGAAGTAAGACCAAATAGTTTAAATGATTATTACTGTAATATTCCTCATTTATTGCTCAAGGATGTGAATACTAATATTGATCCTTTGCATTATATTCAACAAGTGTCAGTTCAAAATTCTTTTTTCTTTTATTCTGTTAGCCTTACTGATGTTAGAAATGCAATTAAAAGCTTAAAAAACCATAAATCAGCTGGAGCTGATGGAATATCATCAAAATTACTACTCCTTTTGCCTGACTTAGCATTGAATGCCTTAGCTTCTGCCATAAACAATTCCTTTCATAATGGCATCTTTCCAGCATGTTTGAAGGAGGCAGTGGTTATCCCTCTTTATAAGGGTGGAGATGTGAGTGAGCCTTGTAATTTCCGTCCAATTTCTATATTATCTACCCTCTCCAAGATAGTTGAAAAACTTACAAAAATCAGAATTTTATCTTTTTTGCAACATAATTGCATTTTATCTGCAAATCAGTTTGGATTTCAAACGGGAAAAGGGACTCATGACGCTGTTTTCGGCTTTTTGGAGAGTGTCTATGTGTCCTTAAATTCTGGAGAGTCCGCGGCGGCAGTGTTTTGCGATTTATCCAAGGCATTTGATTGTGTAGATCATGGAATACTGCTGTCTAAGCTCAATAATTATGGCTTTAGAGGTGTGACATTGCAATGGCTGGAATCCTATCTATCTAATTGTACCCAAAGAGTTACAGTATCTGGATGTTTATCCGATTCCAGATCCCTTAAAACTGGAGTACCTCAGGGTTCAGTGTTAGGACCACTATTATTTTTGCTCTATGTAAATGATTTGGGTTCATTAAAACTGCAGGGCAAAGTGGTTCAGTTTGCTGATGTTACCACTATTTTATGGAATCATAGAGATTCTGATAATGTTAGAGCCCAGGTTTTTAAGGATCTTAAGATTTTATCGGAATGGTGTGCTGCAAACAGGCTTGTATTTAATGTGGGCAAAACCTTTATTATGGGATTTAAGTGTGACGTTCAGGGCCTTATGTTTAGTGAAAACTCCCCCTTGCAAAACAAAGAAAGCTGTAAGTTCCTTGGTATTACCATTGATGGTCGCCTTCGCTTCAAAGATCATATCCTAAATCTTGCATCAAAATTATCCACTGGATGCTTTGCAGTAAGAATGGAGGGGCATGAGCTGGGAGGGGTAGTTGCACATTCAGTGTACTTTTCTCTTATTGAGTCCCACCTTCGTTATGGCTTGCCTTTTTGGGGTTTAAGCAACAAGGGATTATTAAACATAATTTTTGTGATTCAAAAAAAGGCAGTTAGATACCTATGTTCCTCTGGGTTAAGAGATTCTTGTAAACCTCTCTTTATATCTCAAAAAATCCTAACTCTTTTTTCTCTTTTTATCTTAGAAACAGCTACTCTTATTCATAAATGTCCTAAACCTCCCTCTAACACTGGTCTTATGACTCGCCAGGTTAACGACTTTCCCTTACCAAACCCTACATCCTCCCTCACCAAGAACTCACTTATATACCTTAGCAAAAAAATTTACAACCATGTTCCTCTATGTATCAGACAAATTTTAGAAGTTAAGAGATTCAAAAAGGAATTAAAATCACTTTTATTATCCAGGGCATATTATAGCCTTGATGATTTTTTTAATGATACCTGTTAATCTGTGCTCTGACATCATTTTAGTGTTTTACTTTTGTTTCCTGTTGAATAATTTAATTTACTTCTTCTAAATTCTGTTTTATTGACAGCTTTACTTATTTTTTAATGAAATTTATCAAAAAGATGCTTTTTTTTTTCAATCTGTTTTGTTATGATTAATTTTGGTAATGTGTGTAAATTTTATGGTAAAGTGTTTTAGATGTTATGTTTGTTTGAAATTTAAAGTGAATTTGGAATTTTTTAGTTTTTAGGATGCTTGTACACAAGATTTTGTTGTCTTACATAATATAGCACATTTTCTTTCTTTCTTTCTTTCTTAATAAATCAAAATATCAAGATCTGACAAATTTATGTAAAAAATTGTCTATTAAAAAGCATTATCATTCCGAATACTTTTCCCTTACTTGTAATAACAAAGTACCTGATGTGCTACCTGAAACCGATATGGAAGATAACAGCAAAGATTAATAGCTTATTCAGATTTACATACTTTTTCTATTTCGCTTTTTTTAAGTTTAAAAGTGAAAAAGTTTTCTTTCCAAAGAATGTTTTGTTTTTTTTTAATAAAATATTTTTTTATGAAAAAATTATAATTTTTTAATGTTTTGCTATTTTCTATTTAGATATTTCACTTCCTTTTAGAAAGAATTTGATTTTATTTTTGTTTTATAAATGTTTATGTTACTTATTTGTAATTTTTTTTTTATATTTTTAATAAAAACGATTATTTGTTATTGTTTTTTATTTTTTTAAATTTTCATCTAAGCGCCATGAATTTTTTTAATAAAATGGGCAAGGGCGTATCTACTGTCTAACTACCATTTTTAAACTATACACATTTTTTAGAGAAGGCGTAAGTCCAATTAGAAAGGCGTAAAGACTGTAATGATAGAAAAGATTTTATTAGAAAAGGCGTAAACGACAAAACAATAATTATAATGGAAAACTAAAATGACTTTTTAAATAAAATTCTTCATTTTATCCAAGCATTTAGAACAAGCAGTATTAATTTTTCGGATCTCTTGTAAAATTTGCTGGTTGGCACTTATGCCTTTTTGTCGTGACGGCGTCGACATAGAAAGTATAAAAATGTTACACATACACATCCTTAAGAAACTAGGAACCATAACCATCCTACCTAGTGGATAGTGAAATAGGAAGTGGATCTTACTTTACCTATTCAAGATAATAAGATTGAGTTTGACACAAAGTTTAATATACATAAGCTGTTTGTAAACTTAAAAACATAAAAAAAAATTAAACTTTCAGAAAATCAGTAGGGGATTGGTTGTCTGAAAATGTTTATTATATCATAGATGAATATTTTAATGATTAGAGAGATTAGATGAAATTACTCCTTTTTAATGGTTAATAGTTTGTGCTAGCAAATTTTTTGTGTTTCTATGTCCAATACTAGGTCATATTATACAATTCTTTATGTTTAAATACATTTTGCTCTTCTTTATTTTATTATTTTTTTATTAACTTGATTTTATTCATATTCTACAATTTATTTATTTATTTATTCATAATACGGGAAAACCCCATTAACTGTAAATTTTACAAAGCAATAATATTTACATAAACAACTTTCATAATCTAAACCTACTTAAAAAATTAATACTAAAGTAAAAAACACCTATACTACATATACTAGAAACAACCTTAATAATTTATATGCAAGAATGTAAATACAAAACTTTATGCACAATTATGAAGTAAGTGACCTCTTTAGATGCATTAAGGAACTTATGTTAAACACATCAATATTCGAATTGTTTAACAAATTCATATACCTATCCATAGGATTGTTAATTCCATAGGATGTTCTGTGGATTGGAATGTTAAAGGTTACATTATGGCGCAACCCATGATGAGGAACATTAAATCATATGCGACCCAACAGATCAGGGTAATTAATAAGCCTATTAACGATCTTATATATAAAACTAGCACCAGAAATATTACGGCGTTGCGACAGTGTCGGAATAGATAATTGACTTTCAATATAAGAATAGTCATGGTTCCCAATAACAGTTAAAGTTCTATGAGCACAATATCTCAGGAATTTATGTTGAACTCTTTCTAAAGCATCGATATGAATCTGGTGATATGGAGACCAAACTACAGAGCAGTACTCCAATATAGTTCTTACTAGGGAGCAATAAACCCTTCTTGTTGAAGAGACTGAGAAATATGAACAGTTTCTCATAACAAACCTTAGCAATTTTGATGCTTTTATAGAAATTGAATTAATATGATCAATAAATGTGAGTTTCTCATCAAAAATAACTCCTAAATCCCTAATTCAAAAAGGAATTAAAATCACTTTTATTATCCAGGGCATATTATAGCCTTGACGATTTTTTTAATGATACCTTTTAACCTGTGCTCTGACATCATTTTAGTGTTTTAGTTTTGTTTCCTGTTAAATAATGTAATTTACTTCTTCTAAATTCTGTTTTATTGACAGCTTTACTTATTTTTTAATGAAATTTATCAAAAAGATGCTTTTTTTTCTCAATCTGTTTTGTTATGATTAATTTTGGTAATGTGTGTAAATTTTATGTAAAGTGTTTTAGAAGTTATGTTTGTTTGAAATTTAAAGTGAATTTGGAATTTTTTAGTTTTTAGGATGCTTGTACACAAGATTTTGTTGTCTTACGTAATATAGCACATTTTCTTTCTTCTTTCTTTCTTTCTAATAGATGCAACATAATTCAGTGGCTCATTATTAATGAAGTAGTTGGATTGAAACCGGTTGATCCTGCGAGTGAAACTAATAACACAACATTTCCTAGCATTTAAATGAAGATTGTTTTGTTCACACCAATTATTTAGGCGATCCATATCTGCTTGTAGTAATTCTTGATCCACAATACTACCAACCACCCTCCAAAATTTTAAGTCGTCTGCAAACATCAAACACTGACTATACAGGAAATAGTTAATTATATCATTAATATATAAATTAAATAATAAGGGTGATGTATGCCCTCCCTGAGGGAGACCTGATGTTACGCTGATAGGATCAGAAAGATGTCCACCTACCCTGACCCTTTGAATACGGCCAGTTAAAGAATTCTTAATCCAACTCACAAAATCAACATGAAACCCTACGGAGATCAGTTTTGACAGAAGAATTTGATGAGGAAGAATTTGAAGAATTTGAAAAGTAGTAGTAGATTTTTAAAAGCATTTTCTTAAAAGAAAGTGATTCTACATACCTAAAAAAATAGACTATGTGTTGAATAAGGATGTCATGGACATTTTGGGAGCAGGCTCAGTATTAGGTCATGTGTTTAAATAAAATTTTTATAAATATCTGTAAACCTTTCATGTGACAAAAACAGGGAGCCATACATTAAAGATCATAAAAATGAGGTGAAAAAATTCGTATCTTTTAAAAACATGTAAAACTATTAATGAGACTGTGTTAACATCTTTTCTAGAAATTTATTTCCTGTTTTTCAGAAATAGTATAAAATATATAAATTTTGTAGAAAAAAACTATCTAGGAAAAAAATTTTAATTTTTATATACAACACGCCCATAAAATAAAATATACAAAACTTACCTAAAAATACTATTGAACAGGTAAATAACAAAATAATTAAATATACACAATTATTCTAAATTATTATCAAAGTTCAGATCATAGAGTAACAAAAAAACAGAGAATGGTGAAGTCAAATGATTTTTGCTCATTTACGACTCATTGATTTGACACTTGACACTACCATTAGTTCTTAGTGGTAAAAAACAGTGGCGCCACCTAACATTGTTATGTGGGGACTTGTATCGCCCTCTCACTCACTCCGAGAGTGGAGTGGAGGCTGTCAATTGTCAGGATGGATTCGATCCATTATGGCGGATTAGGTTGCACCTGAGTCGTGACAGAGACTGGTTGTAAAAGTCGTTGACTTCCACGTGTCTAAGCTATGTAGCTGTTTTCTTGTACGATTGGTACAATAAAGTATTGTTATCCGTTAACAAGTGTATTATTTTGGTGTTTAAGAGTATAGGATCTCTCGTCTGGTGACTACAAAACCTACAGTGGTGACCCCGACGTTCATATAGTAACGGTTGTGCGTGTGCTGTAATTTAGCAGTGAACTAGTACGCTATTTGGTAATTTTACCCTGGAACGGTGATGTGATCGCTCAGTTGTGTTGTTAATGAATTTTATTGAAAAATTGTGCCGTCTTCAGTATCCTTACCGCCAATTTTTCCCATCTGCCATCGTGTGCGTCCGGCTTTGTGATTGTTCGTATTGCTAGGCAGAATTCTGGCACGCAGTTGCTGTCGGTTGAAATTGTGCTGTGTGCAGCCGGCTTTTTGCAGTTCGACTATTGGCCGCACTTGTTGGTAGTGTTCGTACGGGTGCTGTTTACCGGTTGCCGGATGTTTGGCTGGTTGCTGTACTTTGGAGCGCGACGTTTCGCCACTTGACTCTTGCATCTCGCCGTCTGACAGCAAGATCAGCTGATTTCAAACTTCAAACTTGTGATTGAGGGATCAGCTGATTTGATACTTCATGATACTTCAGTGCAGTGCGTAAAGGTACAAACGTTTAAATTTAGTTTTTTATTATGGATGTGTGATAATCATCCCTTTTGATTAATTATCGTCACTGTTTTTACTGTATTAAATATTGTGTTGGAAACTATTTTTAATTTAAAATACGATCATACTTTTTTATTTTTTTATTCATTTATTTCACATATATTATTCATTTTGTTGCCATAATGTCGGCTGAAGAGCTACAAGTGCAATTAGATCAAACTAATGCTCAACTACGTGATGTCAGGGACGCCCTGGCTAACGTTATTGCCGGTAATGGCCGTAATGAAGGCCGCATCGACGCTGTCTCGCCTAAAATTCCCAAAATTATAACTTCTGACATTCAGTGCTGGCTTTTTCAGGTCGATGCCGCTTTCCGCCGTGCCAATATAACTGTAGATCCTACAAAATTCGATTATTTAGTTATGGCTATTGACGATGCGGAAGCCTTCAAATGTATCAGCTCAATTATTAAATCGAGTCCGCTTCCGGGTGATGCGTTCGAACAAGCAAAAGCCAAGCTTGTTTCACGTTTTTCCTTATCTAAGGAGGACAGTTTAAAAAAGTTATTAAAGGGTCGTGTCGATGTTAATTGCAAACCTTCTATAGTATTGAGTCAACTTCGTGATTTGAATGAAAGTAACCTCTCGGATCAAGTTCTTAAAACAATCTTTCTCGATTGTCTTTCGCAACAACAGCGCGACATTCTAACGATTGTATCAGACAAGGACCTTGAAACTTTAGCCACTATCGCCGACAAAATTTCGTGTCAACCGGGTTCGAACGCTGAATTTCCCCAAGCTTTCGGGGTGTTTAAAAAACCCGAGCCATCATTGCCAGTAGACCGCTCTGAATTTCAAAAGCTCGAGGCTAAATTTGACACCATGATGGAATCATTTAAGCAAATGCAAATGGAATTTAAACGCTTACGCAGTCGCGGTCGGTCACGGTCTGGGTCCAATCAGGGTCGCAGGAGTAATTCTGCGAAATCCGAGTTATGTTATGCGCATCAGAAATACCCGAATAACGCTCTTTCGTGCAAAGAGTGGTGTAAAATGTTCGCGGAATTTTCAGCTAAGCCAAAAAACTAAGTTCTACACCTTCCTGTTTGGAGGCGGTAGGTAAAGGTGTGATTGGACCTTCTCGACGTCTTCATATCCGTGACAGGACGACAGGTCAAATTTATCTTGTCGATACCGGTGCGGACATTTCGCTAGTGCCAGTCGATCCTAGGTTTCGCGACAGACCGGCTCGGCTAAAACTTTATGCCGCTAATAATAGCTTCATAAATACTTATGGTGAGGCGCTTCGTACTCTGAATTTGGGGCTGCGGCGCGATATATCCTGGAACTTTTGTATCGCGGAGGTTCCATATGCCATTATTGGCGCCGATTTACTTTTTCAGTATAATTTGGCGGTTGATCTACGCAGGAAATGTTTAATAGACACTTCAACTGAGCTATGCTCTAAAGGAATTGTCAAA
The DNA here is from genome assembly GCF_022605725.1 of Anthonomus grandis grandis. Lineage (NCBI taxonomy): Eukaryota > Metazoa > Arthropoda > Insecta > Coleoptera > Curculionidae > Anthonomus > Anthonomus grandis. The sequence continues at coordinate 44,649,960 of NC_065548.1, forward strand.
GAGGCTCCTGTACACTCCATACATTGTGTGCTGATAGATAGTGAGTGCAAAAAAATTCTTTCAGAATTCCCAGAAATTACAGGCAGCTCCTGCAATATTCCTCCAAAAATTCCTAGAGTTTTCCATCATATAGTTACCTCAGGACCTCCCTTGTCAGCTCGGGCTCGTCGGCTACCGCCTGATAAGCTTAAGTATGCAAAAATGGAGTTCCAGCATTGGATAAACACTGGTAGGTGTAGACCCTCTTCTAGCTCTTGGGCAAGTCCCATTCATATGGTCAAAAAGGGTGACACCGAGTGGCGGGTCTGTGGTGACTATAGACCGTTGAATGCTGTTACCAAACTGGATAAATATCCCATTCCCCATTTATATGACTGCTCCAGTGAATTACATGGTAAAAAAATCTTCAGCAAGCTTGATCTTATTCGTGCTTATCAGCAGATTCCAGTTCATCCTGAGGACATCGAAAAGACTGCTGTAATAACTCCCTTCGGTTTGTTCGAATTCATGTTCATGACTTTCGGCTTGCGTAATGCTAGCCAGACCTTTCAGAGATATCTCAACCAAGCCTTGAGCAATCTTGATTTTACCTTTGCTTATCAGGACGATATTTTGGTATTCTCCAAAACCATTGAAGACCATCACACTCATTTACGAGCAGTCTTCGAAAGACTTAGAGAATTTGGTCTTCGCTTAAATCCCGCCAAATGTGTTCTTGCCGTTAATGAAATTGACTTTCTGGGTTATCGCATTAACCATCGTGGTATATCTCCTATTCCTACTAAGGTTGAAGCCATTTTAAGTTTCCCCAAGCCTTCTACGGTCTCTCAGCTTCGCCGCTTCTTAGGCATGGTAAATTTTTACCATCGCAATATTCCTACCGCGGCCTCCTCTCAAGCTCCTTTAAATGCATATTTCAAGGACTCGCGTAAAAATGATCAAAGTCCTATCATCTGGACGGATCAGTCTGAACGAGCTTTTGAAAAAGTTAAACAGGAGCTGGCTAGTGCAGTCTTACTAGTCCATCCCCGCGCTGGTGCGGAACTCCGTGTGGTATCCGACGCCTCTGACATTGCGATTGGTGCTTCCCTCGAACAACTGTCTGAACCGATTGATGGGACGAAGCAGTCCTGGGAGCCTTTGGCATTCTATTCTCAGAAATTGTCCCCTCGGCAGACTCGATACAGTCCTTACGATAGAGAACTGCTAGCCATTTACGAGGCAATTAAATACTTTGAGCATTATCTTGAAGGTCAGGAGTTCAAGGTTGTGACCGACCATAAGCTCTTGATCTACGCTTTTCTTCAGCGTCCAGACAAAGCTTCTCCCCGGCAATCTCGCCAACTTTCATACATTTCCCAATTTACTACGTGCATTGAATACATTAAAGGTTCAGATAATGTGGTGGCTGACTGTTTGTCACGTATTGAGTCTCTCTCTCTACCCATAGACATCTCTCTAAAACAAATTTCTGATTTGCAGAGCAAAGATGAAGAACTGGCAGAGCTTATTAAGACACCCCATAAAGACTTCTGTTTTAAAACCTTCGACTTTGGTCCTGACAAGACATCTTTATATTGTGATGTCTCTGGCGACTCCATTCGCCCCTTTATCCCTTTGCCATTACGGCGCGTGATCTTTGATCGTATACATAACGCTGCCCATTGTGGAACCAAATCAACTGACAGGCAAATTCGCATGAAGTACATTTGGCCCGGTCTGCACCGTGATGTTGCACTATGGTGCAAAACCTGCTTAGATTGCCAGCATGCCAAGGTTTCTAGGCATGTCAAATTTATTCCTGAACATTTTGTAACCCCTGATGGTCGTTTCGACCACGTACATATCGATCTGGTGGGCCCTCTGCCTCCAAGCAACGGCTTCCATTATATTTTGACAATGATTGATCGGTTCTCCCGTTGGGTAGAGGCCATTCCAATCCCGGATAAATCTGCCCAAACTGTTTCGCGGGCCTTTTATGATACATGGGTCTCTCGTTATGGGTCTCCCAAAGTTATTACCTCTGACCAGGGTCTTGAGTTTGAAGCCACCTTATTTAAAGCCTTACTTAGCCTTATTGGCACTCAACACATCCATACGACTGCTTACCACCCTGCGGCAAACGGAATGATCGAGCGTTGGCATCGTTGCCTTAAAGCCGCTTTGAAGTGTCACAATGACAAGAATTGGACGCGGACCTTATCCACGGTTCTTTTAGGGTTGCGCTCTCATGTTCGTGCTGACACCGAGGCATCGCCTGCCGAATTCTTGTTTGGCACGACACTTCGCATGCCTGGCGAATTCTTTCTTGAAGGGGATTTTACTCCTGATCCTCGCACATTCATTGAGGAGTTTCGTGAGTTTATGCGACTCGTCAGGCCTGTTCCAGTCACACATCACCACAAGAGGCGCGCGTTTGTTTTTAAAAATTTATACGAATGCTCCCATATTTTCTTACGCAATGTTGTTGCGAAGGCACTCGAACGAACCTATTCCGGACCTTACAAGGTTGTTAAAAGACTGTCCGATAGGGTGTTTGATATCGATATCAACGGGAAAACGAAAAGCGTCTCGGTTGAGCTACTTAAGCCGGCATATCTCATGTCTGAAGACTTAATAGCTGATACACTTGACAGCGACCCTCCTTTAACCACCCCTTCGAGTCTAGCTGGAACCCAGGACTCGAATGGTGCTGGCAATTCGCCAGTCACCTCATCCAGTTTGGCTGGAACCCACGACTTGGACGGTCCTGGCGATTTGCCAGTACCAATGGTTGAAAAGGTTTTAAAAACTTACGCTCGTAAAAAGCAAGTGAGATTTTCAAATATATAATTTTATTAATCTTTGCATATTATAGTGTTTGTAACTTTGTGTTATTCTAATGTTGCTAATGCATAATTTGATTAATCTGTGCATATTATATAATGTTTGTGACTTTGTTGAATTGTAACGTTCACACTAGGAGGGGAGTGTGTGGGGACTTGTATCGCCCTCTCACTCACTCCGAGAGTGGAGTGGAGGCTGTCAATTGTCAGGATGGATTCGATCCATTATGGCGGATTAGGTTGCACCTGAGTCGTGACAGAGACTGGTTGTAAAAGTCGTTGACTTCCACGTGTCTAAGCTATGTAGCTGTTTTCTTGTACGATTGGTACAATAAAGTATTGTTATCCGTTAACAAGTGTATTATTTTGGTGTTTAAGAGTATAGGATCTCTCGTCTGGTGACTACAAAACCTACAGTTAAACTCATAAGGCCTTGTCCACACCAAAGAAACACAGAGGAACATTTTGTTGCTGGTTACCGTTATGCGGGCTTTACACGTGTAAAGTAGCTAAAGCAGGGTACTAAATCAAGCAGCTAAATTTAGCTACTTGCAGCATGTAAACCACTGGATTTAGTACTTGCGCACAATGTTGCCAACTCATGGGAAATTTCCCGATTCATGGGAAATTTCGAGGTTCAAAGGGAAAAGGTAATTTTTAACCAAAAACACCATATTCGTGGGAGATTCTAACATTCATGTAATATTTTTAAAAAAATGTGTATATCATTACATACTCCTATATTTCTAGCAAACAATAAACCCAATTTTTTTAAAGCATTTTTATTAACCGCAATCGCGATTTACTAACTGTCAAATGGCCACATCGATAGTTTTCCACCTTACTACTGCGTACTGTAGCCGAACACAAATTCTTCGGGGGTTTACCGGCTTATTTTGTAGCGTTTTATTTTTCTACTTTTATTTTCACTCCATTGATATTCCATTAATTTCAATAATTATATTAATAATTTCAGTCAACTTCTTTTATCGATATTTCTTTAAATTCACACTGTCAATGACACATTACTACTGTAACGCATCACTCTTCTGGTTGGTCTTGATTGATGTTTTCTCTGATTGGATTGACATTGACAGCTCAGGCGAGAGGTGGGGTCGTAACTTATTTAGTCGGTACTGCATCGTAGCCGATCGATAGTTCTAGCCTGGACACTTATCCCCGCTTCCATCGATACCTCACAACAGAAGCCGAAATCATGCGAGGCGACGACCGCATCGCGATGGCAAAATTTTCGCGCTGGGGCACATATTTTACGTTGATTCGAAATAATATTTTACTGCAGTTATTATTGTAGTTTATAGTAAGCTTACGCATTTAAAATTTTAAACTACCAAACTATTTTGATACTCGCTTTGAGTTTTAAAAAGAATAAAAATTCGGTATTTAAATTAGGTGGGTAAATTAACAATTTTATTTTTAACTTACATTTTACAATCTTAAATTTATTTAGAATAATGCCTACCTCTTGCTGCATTCCTGGGTGCAAAAGCAATTATAAAGATACCGAGAGAGTTACCATTTTTCGTTTTCCCAATGACCCGGATCAAAAGAAAAGATGGTTAGAATGCATTGAAAGAGACGACGTAGTGATAAAAGAATCATCAAGGATCTGCATAAAACATTTTTCTGAACGTGTCATTATTCGTGAGGATATAGTGGCTAGGAAGGATGGAACAATTTTAAAGGTTTCTCGAAAAAGAGTAAAGCTGTCAGAAGATGCCTGCCCTACAATATTTGAGAATCAGCCATTCACAACCCATACCCCTACAAAAAAAAAATCACGGGTCTTACAAGAGTTAGAACTTGAGCCACAAATGATAAATCAAGAAAATAAGGAACAAAAAGATTGTATAAATACATTTGAAGAACTAACAGGTAGTATTTTGCATATAGTTCAAAAAAATTTTAGCAATTATTTTAATTTTAAAATATCTACTGATCATATCAATATTTTTTATGTTACTGAAAGTGACTTAACCAGTTTGCCAGTTATTCTTAAGGGGGTAGTAATAAATAAAAATTTTAAAACTACTTTTTTTTATAAAGATAGGGAGGTAGCCAATAGTGAATTAAATAGCATTTTAGGGAAATCGAAAATATGTAATAGGTGGTCTATTTTATTAAATCTTTTAAATTTTGTACAAAAATTTTCTATTCAGGTTTTGCCAGAGAATGAATTTGAGGATAATTTTACTTACATTGAAAAAATATTACAAGATATTTTAATAAAACAAAATTCTAAAGAGCATAATATTATAAGAAAATTGAAGTTTGTTAGGGAGCAAATAACCTTAATGAAAAGTAGTAAAGTGGTGTATTCTCCGGAAACATTAATTTGGGCCAGCACTATTTTTTTAACCTTTCCAGGGGCATTTTTTTTACTAAGGGATAGTAATACATTAATACTTCCCAGTCCCCGCCATTTAAAAAGACTATTATTAAAATTAGGGTCTAATAGTTCAGGTGTAGATGAATGTCATCTTAAATATTTGTCAGAGAAAAAAAAGAACCTAACTGACAGAGAAAAATATGTCGTTTTAATGTTAGACGAAATTTATATTCGGTCTGACATATCATATAAAAGTGGGAAAATAGAGAGTTTTGCCTCGAACAATACTTACAATTATATATACAAATTTAGGTGATGATAAAAAAATGATACCAGCAACGACAATTCAAGCATTTATGATATCATCTTTATTTTCGGACCATAAAGATATGGTTGGCTTATTTCCTATTTCAACTCTTAAATGCGACATTCTACATGAATTAACTAAGAAAATTTTAAAACTTCTGACAGATATGGACTACCATGTAATTGCCATTATTTCGGACAATAATGCGGTTAATAAAAAAATGTTCAGTTTACTTTGCGGTGGTACAATACAAACCTATTTTTTAAATCCCTATACAAATGTCTCTCAAAAAGTATTTATTTTTTTTGACACGGTTCACATTTTAAAATCCATCAGAAACAATTGGAATAATCAAAAGGATAATCTACAAACTTTTTTTTTGCCCGATATTTCCAATGATATGCAAAGTTTACAAACATTTCCAGAAGTTGCCAATATAACTAAAATAACGGCATGTGTAAATAGTTTAAAAAAAAATTTTTTCTTATGAAGAAAATCGGGTTGTTAAATTAGCACCGTCGCTCTCAAGAAAAGTGTTATATCCTTCGTCAATAGAAAGACAAAATGTTAACTTATGCGTCAGGCTTTTTGATAATAAAAATATGGCTGCATTATAAGAATATAATAAAGACAATCCAACTACAGTGAGTGGAACCATTAAATTTTTAGATTTAATTTCAAAATGGTGGAAAATCGTAAATTGTAAATCTCAATTTAAAGGTATACGTTTTCGAGACTCGCATTATGATTGTATAAGAGATCCAGAATTTGACAAAAATATTATATTTTTAAGAAATTTGATTAAATGGTTAGAACTATGGAACGAATTAACTATTCAGGGTAAACCAGAGAGTACAAGAAATGGAAAACTTTCAAATTAAACACACTTTTCATTAACACATATGTACTTGTAAGGTCTTGTCAGACATGTGTAAATACCTGATAAACGATTTAAAATTTGAGTATGTCTTACTGGAAAAGTTTCAAACCGATGATTTAGAGGGTAGATTTGGACAGTACAGATTAATGTCGGGGACTAATTACCATATTTCAGTAATTCAAGTTTTGGAATCCGAGAGAAAATTAAAATTAATAAGCGTTTTAAAATTAAAATCTTCACTCAATGGCGATTTTTCTTTGAAAAACTTTGATCTTAATACTCAAGACAATTTTAATATTAAAGAATTAACAGAACTTGACGATTTTCTTCTTGATGCTTTATTGTTGACAAATGACGAAACTATAAATTAAAATAAAAAACGGGTTTTAATTTATATAGCAGGATATATTGCTAGAAGTATTAATAAAAAAATAAAGTGTGAAGATTGCACTTTATTTATTTGCTTTCAAAATCAATTAGATATTGATTATCCAGAAAGTTCAGATTTTTCCTACATTGATAAATTGGATCGGGGAGGCTTAAAGTGGCCAAAAGACATAATTGTAGAAATAATATCCAATATATTTTTACTATTTAAAATTTTAATTAGTGATACATGCGAATCGCTTTTCTTAAAATTCAAGTCTTAAAGGGGTATTTTACAAAGCTTGTCCATAGAAATGTTAAAATATAAAACCATTTTTCCAATTTCTTGTTTTTCTTGCGGAGATGATAGGAATCAAATATTCAAACAATGTATTGTTCATATGGCAAACATTCTTTTAAATAATTACTGTAAAAGTAAAAATTCAACTTTTTAATCTAGTCAGGTAAATAAAAAACAAAGGGCTGTAAAAAAACTTAAAAGTAAGTAACGGTATGACAGTATGGATTTAAATACATTATTTATTTTTGTATAAAATATATATATCTTGTCTTTATTATTGTTTAGATATTGTCTTAAATATGGTGTTCAAGTAGTATAGAAATGTTTTGATTGTTGTTAATAAATATTTTTGTAATTATCTGCTATAAGAGTAAGAATAATTAAAATATTGACTATAGGTTAAATAATAAAAACTAAATGGCTGTAGAAAACTTAAAATATTAACAGTGTAACCAATGCGCTTAGTTTCATATACCATATGTATGTTTTGTTTTTCTTTTTTTACATATTTTATTTTACCATAACTATTAAGAATATTTTGGTTATGGTTTTATATACCATTATGTATTAGATAAAATAAAACCAATTTATAGCATTTATTGAATAATAATTAATTTATTCCTTGTTTTTAACCTTATCCAACCATTTAAAGAAAATACTCTAAAATAATTAAAAATAATATTAATATGTATGTATGTATCTTGTGGGAGATAGAGCTGTGCGAATTTCTCATTACTGTGCTACTGTTTAAGCTCAGAAAAAATTTAAATGGATTTTTAATTTTTTTTGATTATCTTCGGAATCATTCAAATTTTCGATTTTTTAAAAAAGCAACCAAAATTTGGCGTAGGTACCTACCTAATTTTGTTTTCGGCATTTTTACGAAAAAGTAATACAGCAATGCAAAAACTTTCCCATAGCAACCAAGATTAATACGAAAACGCAAGAACCCAACCCAACCCACAAAAGTGTCAAGAATAAATTTTTGAAAATTTGTTTTTTTTTTCAATAATTTTCAAAACCACATAATATATATATATATGGCATATTCTTTTATAAATAAATAATGTGCAACTTTGGGGTAAATGATCCATTTTCGTACTTTAAGTATTGTAAGACGAATTTGAAACACCGTTTTATATGTATATTTTTCCAATAAAATAAATAATAATAAATATTTAAAACATTTATCATATACCTAAAAATACATAATAATAAAAAAAATATATTATCTTGTAAAATGTAAAATATTAGGTCCCGCGGTATCTCCACTTCGTTCCACTGTACGGCGTGCGCCACCAAATCTCGGCTTCAATTTTGACGCCTCGAAACCAGTGTCACGGCTAGAACTCTCGATCGGCTACGACTGCATCCATTTTTCGAGGACTTGTTCCCGAGTTCCCGTGTCGCAGGTAGAAGCACACGTAAAAGGCCAGTTTTTTATTTCCGAAATTTGTGAAGCAGGAAGTGGCCAATATGGTTTATAATTTATAGTCCTTAATCTTGTTCCTTTAGGGAACTGTTTATTTCATAATTCTGGTGCAGGATGCCCAAGATTTTAATGGATAGATAATAAAACTTAGCAAGGTTAGGCAAAAAAAACAAATAAATATGGTTGGAAATCAGAGTACGGAAATATGCAATAACTGCGATAAAGTAGTGGACAATGATCAAGTGTATATTTGCGATCTTTGTGCGGCAAAAATACACAAAAAATGTACGAACTTATCGGAAATAAAATGTATGCCATTGCAAAGAAGAGTTTTAGTGCTGTTATGCTTTAAGTGCAAGGAAGTTTTAGGAAAAACTCCAGAAATGTTTAATTTGATGAAAGAAATGAAAAATGAACTAGTAAACCTAAAAAGTGAAGTAACTGAACTTAGAAAAGAAATCAATATTAACAAGAAACAACAAAATACCTATTCTGATATTGCAAAAAGGGGCCAAACAATAATGGGAAATAAACCATCTCAATTTCCTACATTAATTATGAAATCCAAAAGTGGTTTAGACTCTGAAAAAACGCTAAAACTAATCCAAGAAAAAATAAATCCTAATAATCTGAAAATAGGAGTGAAAAATATTAATAGCACAAAAAATGGAAATATAATTGTTAAATGCAACACAAAAGAGGAAATAGGATCACTGAAAAAAGCAATTCAAACAAAATTAGGACACACAGTGGAGGCTAACATACCGAAGAAGAAAAGGCCACGAGTTAAAATTGTTGGATACACAGGGGACGGAACACCAGAAATCATTGAAGACAAAATAAGACGTCAAAACCATTGGATAATGCAAAATGATGAATTTACAGTAACTTACATCAAAAGGAACGAACAAAAAAAGTTCTCAATTATTTTCCTGGAGTGTGAACCGGAGGCCTAATGGAAGTTTATTGGCTCAGGAATGGCCTGTATTGGATGGAATCGTTGTGCTGTGTATGACGATGTTCCATTTACAAGATGTTATCAATGCCAAGGATACAATCACAAAAGCAATGTTTGTAATAATAATACAGCATGTGGAACCTGCGCGGGTGAGCACGAAACAAAAACATGTAAAAGTGTTCAACACAAATGTTATAACTGCATCTCAGCAAACAGAAAATACAATTTAAACTACAATGTTGAACATACAGCCCTAGATAGCAATTGTCCATCAACAAAATATTTTCTTGAAAGCACAAAGAAAAAGATTGAGTATGGAGAATAATGGTTGTAATTAATCAAGAAGACCTTCTGAACAAAATGGATGGAGATGACAATATCTTAACTAAGACGGTGGATAGCAGTATGTTGTATAATGAAGTAAATCTAAATGCAAGCATTTTTAATTTGGTACATGTAAATATTAGAAGTGTAAGAAAAAATTTCGACAATTTAATTCTATTGTTAGAAAATTTTAATTTAGGCTTTACAGACATAATTGTATTAAGTGAAACTTTTCAAGTATCCTCGAAGGATGACTTTAATATAAGGGGTTATGAAACATTCTATAATGAAGGCAAATACAATAAAAATGATGGAATCATAATTCTGATAAAACCTGAATTGGACCCGGTGTTCTCCACAGTAATATTGCCGAAATCTCAAGTCACTTTGGCTAGAGTAGTATGTCATATCAAGGATATTACTGTGGGAGTTACAGCCGTGTATAAGCCACCTCCTATTTCAAAAGATCTTTTTATTCAGGATTTGGAAGAATTCTTAAGTTTAAATAACAATAATCAACAACTAGAAATATTTACTGGGGACGTTAATATAGATCTATTAAATCTTGAAGATAATAATGTTATTAAGTATTCAACTGTAATGCACAATCGGGCTATTTATCTTATATAAATTCAATTACACGACCAGACACAACTAATTTAGATCACATTTTCTTAAAATGTAAAAATATTTCTTCCGCAGAGTTTAAATCATTTGTTTTAGATAGCTGTCTAACAGATCATTTTCCAGTAATGATAAATGTTGCCTTTAAAGATAAAAGTTTCCGAGCTGTCACCCAAAAAACAGAATCTAATAAAAAATCAATAGACATACATAATCTTAAAAGACTGTTAAATGAACAAGACTGGACGTTAATAAAAGAAATAGACAATCCTGACCAAGCAATGAGCACTTTTTTTGAAATCTATACAAAGCATATAAAAAGCTCCGAAAGCCACTCTTAATAATAGCCGCAATAATAGCCTCAATCAAACATAGGGACAAACTAAAACGAAAACTATTAAAAAATTATAATGTAGAACTAGAAAATGAATATAAAAATTATAGAAACCATTTAAATAAAATTATATCAATTCAAAAAAGAAATTATTATAGAAATGAGATTAATAAAAATAAAGATAATATGAAGAAAATGTATGAAGTAATAAGAGATGCAACGAATCAAAAACAGACAGAAAAACTTCACATTAAAATAAAAAATGAAAATGGGGAAAACTTCCAAGATGAACATCAAATGGCTGACTTTTGTAATCAATATTATACAAATATTGGTATTCAGATGGCAGAAAAAATCCCACAACCTCACAACCCACATAGCCTTGAGAACCCTATTACACAATCTATATATTTGACACCTATTACCCATAATGAACTAATAAAACACATTAACAACCTTAAAAATAAAAGTTCTCCAGGTTTTGATGGTATATCGGCTAATCTGATTAAACAAACACACATAGAAATTCTAGAGCCACTTATTCACATCCGATTATCACAATTTAGCACAATCCGGCAACCCGCTTCATCGCTCCGTCGAAACAAACCGGCGCGATTTTAAAAATTTCCAATTTAATAAGGCCGGCCGACGACAGCGCCAAGTGCGGCGTGCGCCACGTCCCTTGGTAAGATTACGCGTCTATTCTCTCGTTAGCCTATGATAAACGTAAATGTAAAAATAAATCAGTTGACCAGCAACAAATAACAAACCTCAGCATACGATTTTACCTACCCTAACTTCGCAAGCTAAAATCACCTCAAAAATAAGGGCGGCCTTTTTCACAGTGCCCAGGGCGGCATTTTTTGTAAATCCGGGCCTGCTTACATAGAATGTTGAATGTGGAAAATTTCAAAAAATTAAAAAAAAAATCGGATTTTAGACGTTTCTTTAACTTTACCGGACCCTTCGCGACTAGTAGAAGGTTAACAAAAGTATGTATTTACATTTTTCACAGTTTTTCAAAAACGCAATCTTCAATTTCTTTTCTGTTTTCAACATTTTCATCAACAGAAAAAATCCTGTTAGTTTGCTAATTTAACCGACCCTGTATCTTAAATACTAACTAAGATACCAATAGCAAAGTTTACTAAATAAAATACTTTATTTTATTATTTATTTGTATTTTATTCAGTAAACTTTGCCAATAGTGCCGACTTATGGTCGGGACACACATGCCCGCAACGAGTCCGCACCGTAGCACGGCCGTCTCGGTTGTGAATTGTCGTTCGTAATCATATGAAGTAGTCTTAACATGACCGCACCGTGCCCGTGCGCCGACTCCGCAACGAGCTAGAATAGTTTTGTTTAATTTTCAACGGTGACGGTGCGTTGTACGGTCTCGAACGGGCAATAAAATTTAGCTATTCAAAATGGAAATTGAAAGGTTAATAGAGGAAGTAAGGAAGTTTCTATCACTGTATGATTAAAAAAATGAAAAATATAGGAATACAGATTATAAAGACAGAGTGTGGAAGAAAATTTCTTTGGAATTGAACAAAAAAAGTGGGTCCAAATTTATAAAACATATTTTTAATAAATTTAATTCGAAAAATTGTTAAATAATTTGTCGTATATTAGGTAGATTTTGGCAACATCCGGTTGTCTAGATGAGCGAATTTGTTTTAGTAAGCGGCTATTATAATTTGTTCCAGTTGTAATTATTTTATACACCGTGAAATTGATTCTTTTTTCTAAAATGCATTACAGCCCATTTTACAAAAATCAAACGAAGATTGAGCTTGATATTTGAAGTGGTGTGTAAGATCAGGTGTAAAAAAACGACCTAGAAAATGCTCTAATTCATATTTTAGGATAGGAAACATGCAGTTTTTTGAAAAGCTTTTATTTAACTTGCAATGTATGTATGTATGTATGTATGTATGTACATATGTAACTAACTATGTATGTTCGGTGCAAATCTTGAAACTCAAATTTGACCAACTTCTAGTTGTCCGATTTTGGTGAAATTTGGAACATATACGTAATTCCGGAGACAATGAAATATAGTACTATTTAGTACTAAAATTAACTAAGGTTGGTACTTCTATATGCATAAAAAAATATTAATTAATTTTTCGAAATAAAACTCCTTCAAGTTTTTATTCAAAAATTTTAATTTAATTTTTACTTAAATAACTCGTAACGATAGTTGTATACGCAAATTCTAATTACTCAATATACTAGGTTTTTATTAAGTTTTTAAATTTACATAAGAAAAGGTTATAAAGTTTAATTACCAATATTTTTACCACTAGATTATATATTAGTTGTTTGGGATTTTCGTCTTAGAAAATATTTGTTTACGGCGAAGAAACCAAATACCTAGTAAAAAAACATGAATTTGATACGATCTAGATTTTATTTACTATATTTTAGCCAAAAAGATGCAACATCTAAAAAAACTGGCAAATATGATCCATTAATTAAATTATTTAAATTGCCAGGGCTGTATTTTCCTGCCAATCTACGCTGCCCTCTACAGAACTAAAGAAATCTTTTAGTTGTTCTCATATTGCGAATGCTGTATTTGTTGATCATTACCAAATTTCAAGTACATTTTTCTTTGAAATAAATTTAATGTACCAACCCAATTAAGTTTCGATCCAAACTAAATACTTTGAAGTGCGTGGTGACCGTCCAATGCGATGCGGGATGCGGCCGTGTGTCGGAGATGTGTGTTTTGGGAGATAACGCACCGAGACACGGCCGAGCTACGCTGCGGGCACGGTGCGGTCTCGGTACGGATATGTGTGCCCCGACCTTTAATCGGAGGCACCCTGTACACAGAATAAACGATCTCACAGAAGCGAAGGCTTGCGTCGGCTCCTTTGATATCCGTGAACCAGTTTTTTATAAGCCCAACTGACAGATGCACCCGGCGCAAATACACTGAGATATCTCGTAAAGTTGTAGTAAACGCATACACCGAACGAAGTGCTTTTATTTTTAAAATCAAAATGGTTATATTCATATAATACGGGAGCAAACTACAAAATTTAGTTACATTTCAAATAGGATTTTTTTTTGTTAAGGCTTATATTGGTCCTTGCTTTTTAGAATAATTATAATAATTATTATTTTTATAAAAATTGTTATTTGATAATTTTGATACACGATAGAGGTGTAGGTGAGTATACTTTTAATTTGTTTTGGAATGGAATTTTTGTGTTAGTTGTTTTATGATAATGGTAAATAATATTTGCCTTTAGTAAGGCACTAGCTGAGAAAAAGTCTGCTATTTGTGTGATGTTAATATGTTAACAATATACATATACATATGTACATAGGTAGGTATTTTTAAATTAAATTTTAGCTGGAAGGTTTATACGCAGGTATGTTTTCTCGTATGTTTTAAACACAACACATTTAAGAGTAGGTATCATCGGCTTTTATATATTAATATATAAAAATATATATGTATGTATTATTATAAACATATGTAGGTACCACACATATGTCCATATGTTATAAAGGTATTATACGTTGTATAGTCGCCGCCCATTATGATAGTCTGGAACAAAATATAAGATTTTTAAGGGTTTTACTACTACTATATTATGCACTTGCATGGGTAAACTAGTCCATAAAAAGATAGTTAATTAAAAATTAAAGTCATTATTCTTTATCACATAAAAATACTGTATACCTAAATCAACCTTAATATTTTTATCTATGTACAATGTTATGTACCTGCACGTATGTACACATACATAGATACATATGGTTTAGGTATATACATATATGTTTATTAAATTAAATAAATTCAAGTTCTGTTTATAAATCGTTCTACAAAGATTTTTCAAATTTAGTATCATCAAGCACTACTATGTGACAGATGCAACATATGGAAGCATAGAGAATGCTTGTCTATGTCAAATAAAACTTATGTCAAATTAAGCAAATCCAAGGACGAGTGGCTCTGTGGCAAATGTAACACCAAAGATGGACCTGGTTCTGCTTTACGTGGAAAGAGGGATTACACTCTGGCCGATATTATGGCAAAATTGGAAAAGATGGAAAATGAGTACAGATCTTTATTAACTAAATATGATGATCAACTTAAAATAAATAAGGAATTACAGGATGAACTTGGTCAAATTAAGCAACAGTTAAATAAAAATGAACAAAAGGAACTTAAATTTGTTGGTGCAAGGAATCCCATACAAAGAGAACGAGAAATTGTAAATAAAATTGCCAATTATCTTGATGTCCCAAACGTAAACAAATTTACTGTTTATAGATTGGGCAGGGATAAGAATAAAAATAACCCTGTTAAAGTCATCTTTGAGGATGAATCAACTAAAACAAAAATTTTAAAATCAAAAAAGAAATTTGGCCTAAAAAGTTCAGATTTGGGATATACTACGGATAATAAAATCTTTCTCAACCATGAACTTATAAAAACTAATCTTGATTTATACATGGCAGCTAAGGCTTTTAAGAAAGATCAAAATTTTAAGTTCCTATGGATTGGCGATGGTAATATCTTTTTGAGGAAAGACGAAAGTTCAAAAGTTCTCCTTATCAATAATAAAAGTCAGTTGGAAAACTAGCGAGGCCTCGTGAACAACTAAAAATTGCTTACATGAACTTACAAAGTATAAGAAATAAACTGGATCTGGTGCAGTGTTTGGTTGTGAGTGAAAATTGGGATGTACTATTGGCAGCTGAAACATGGTTAGAAGAAAGTGAAACATTTCTGTTTGAGTTGGATGGTTTTAATGCTGTTCATTCCTGCAGAGCTGGTAGGGGGGTGGTGTGTCAATTTATGTGAAAAAATCTATTAAGTTTCGTGAAATTGAGAAATCAAGGAAGGGTGAGTTAATAAACTGGATATGTATTAGCTTAGGGGAACAAAACTTAAAAATAAGTGTTATATATAAACCACCCACTGTTATAGTGGTAATTTTTTCCCATATTTAGAATCTATTATGCGTACTCACCCTAAAAATCATTTAGTTGTTGGAGATATGAATATTAATTTGCTTGATGTTTCGCAAGTAACCAAAGAGTACAAAGATTTAATAGCATTAAACAATTTTAAAATTAATAACTCGATAAATGAGGAATGCGCTACTAGAGTTACCAGTTTATCAAAATCTCTTATAGACCATGTTCTTAGCGATTATAGTAGTAATTTAAGTTGTAAAGTTAATGTTAAAGAAAATGCAATTTCAGATCACAAACTTCTATTGCTTGATATTAAAACACCTGTGCAATTTTATAAACCAAAAGTAGATTATGAAGTCAAATCTGTAGATTATAAAAAATTTGTAAACTTATTTATACAAAAAATATTAAGCATTAACGTAACAACTTTTCAAGAATTAATTAATTTAATTAATGAATGTAAAAATAAATCTCAATATACAAAAAAATTAAGAATACGAAAAAATAACACCTGGATAAATATTGAACTTCTTGAGCTTATCAAAAAAAGAGATAAAATATACAAAAAGAAAATTAACCAACCCGAAAACCTAACTATTGTCTCTGAATTTAAAAACATAAAAAATAAAATTAATAATAAAATACGTGCTTTAAAAAATAGGTATTTTCAAACCCAATGGAATTTAGCTGGAGATAATGTTAAAAAGCAATGGGCATTTATCAACAGCTTAATAAAAAATAATAAATCTAAAGTAATAATTAATGAATTAATAATGAAAATAACATTATTAATTCTCAGCTTGACATTGCAAATAATTTAAATACATATTTTTCTCAGGTCGGTGAATCAATAGTTAAAGATTTGGAAACGGAGATTCAACTATCAAACGAGATTTTTTCTATTGATGAAGTTTACAATGATAGTTCTATTTCTATAACATTAACTAATAAAGAGGAAATATCAGAAATTTTAAAAGAACTAAAAATAAACTCAGCACCTGGATATGACGATATTACGGTTAGGGACATACATAATCTTGGAGAATACATGATACCTGTTTTAGTACGGTTAATTAATAAAACTATACAAAAAGGGATTTTCCCATCAGAGTTAAAAATAAGTAAAATTACACCTCTTTTTAAGTCAGGTAATAAAAGATATATGAATAATTACAGGCCCATTTCAGTCGTTAGTGTATTCTCCAAGATTCTTGAAAAAATAATAAAAAATAGAATGTTATCTTTCATTAACTCTTGCAATCTATTGAATGATAAATATCAATATGGCTTTATAAAGAACAGTAGTACACTTGGTGCGGTTGTGGATTTTGTAGACTGTATTTCAATGGCATTAGATAAACAACAAATAGTTATAGCTGTCTTCATAGATCTAAAAAAAGCCTTTGATGTAGTAAGCATAGACATTCTTTTAGACAAATTATTTAAAATGGGATTTAAAAATGTATTGTACAGCTTAATTAAAACATATTTGTATGACAGAAAACAGTACGTAAAGCTTGACAATATTATTAGTGAATGGTTATCTAACACCTACGGGGTACCACAGGGATCCGTTCTTGGACCTCTCTTATATATTCTTTATGTACTGAATCTCAAGTTAGCCAAGCTAAAAGCAAGATATTTTACCTTTGCAGATGACACTGTACTGGTATATGCTGGAACAGATGAAACTTCTTTAACACAACTTATTAATAATGACCTAAAATGTTATCTTAAATGGCTGTTTTCAAATAAATTAAAAATTAACATTGAGAAAACCAAATACATGATATTCAAACAAAAAAATAAGTCAGTCAGCAATAATCTAAATATTAATATTAATACTGTAGTATTAGAAAAAGTGTCGAATATTAAATATTTAGGTTTGCAAATAGATGAAAATTTAAATTGGTCACTACACTTAAACAAAATTTTTGATAAAACAGTTCCAATGCTATCTGCCTTATATAGGAGTAGAGATTATTTGTCTGAAAAAAGTAAATTTCAAATTTATAATGCCTTCTTTCTCACACATTTTAAGTACCTCTTGCCAGTATGGGGTATGTGCGGTGAAGTTAATTTTAATAAGGCTCAAATTTTGCAAAATAAAATTTTGAAAATTTTGTTTAATTTTGATTGGCTTACAAGTTCTAATACAATTTATTCAAATTTAAGTTTAAACAAATTAAAAGTGATATTGGAGATAGAACAATGTAAACTTGTATATAAAATTATAAACAACAGACAAAAAAGTAACATAAATATTATGTTTTACCATAATGTACATAATCATCAAACAAGATCACTAAATAATGTTTATCAAGTTTCTACAAGAACTAACATAGGTTTAAGAAATCCAATTACAGATGCAATTAAAACATTTAATAGTTTACCTCATTGTATAAAAGATATAAATAACTATAGATTTTTTGTTAAAAAATTAAAAGATTTAAAAAATGTTAATTAATTTATGTATAAAAAATTATAAGCAACATTGCAACATTTGTTTACTATAGATAATTAATTACTGTTTTGTTATTCTCGGGGCCAGTGTTTTCAAACACTGATTGGAGAAATTGTTAAAACTCGTTATACATTGTATTATTGTGGTTAAATAAATTGTTTCAAAAAAAAAATTAAATAATGTTTATTCTGTATTTATTTGCATGGCACGATAAATTAATTAGGGAATATTCTGAACTTCTCAAAGCTTTTAAACAACCATAATAATAATAAATATAACATAATAATTTAAATTTTCTATACCTACTTTCTTTTATTATTGTTATTGCTCACCACACTTCTAATATCCCTAGGAAACGAAAATAAACTCTTTCCAGCGACGCTTTTGGCAAAACAACCCCTATACGCACAAAAAGTTGGCATTTTAGTGTTTTTTTTTTAAGTTTTTAGCACAACACAAATGAAAGAAAAAACAAAGTCACAGAGCACAGAGTTAAACTCCAAAACAAGGTAATGTGTAATACCTACTTAACAAAAATAAAATAAAAAACGGCAAATTACAAAATATCGCAAATATACACACTAACGCTCGTACTAATACACTAATTATGACCCGATCCACGTGGGCGACGACAGTTGTACCCGTTAGAATCGGGGTAAATGGGAGGAGCCTGAACGAAAAACCGGTTCGGTAAAAAGAGCTAGCCTTCGCTTCTGTGAGATCGTTTATTCTGTGCCCTGTAGACATCTGTAGGCGTAGAAGTATATTATATTCTTCTTGCACTGACCTTACCATTTCTCTTTGCATCAGCGCCATCTTCCGGCCAATAGTGTTCGCGAATTGGGCGGAGTTGTTGACATACAGTTGACGTATGCGCGCGTCGATCTTTACTGAAAGCCGCGAGCCCCAGCGTGACATCCATCATCGATCCCTCTGTCAACCGGCTGCGCTTTTCGGTAGCCATGTTAACTTTTACGTGAAGAATAATTTTCCGTCATTTTGCACTGAAAATGTCATAAAATTGTATTATTTTCATTGAAATTTATGTTAAAAATATTGGGAAAACCGAGGAAGCCAGTGAAGTGTCGTACTAAACAGTTTATCATTGAAAATTTTAGCAATGTTTACATAACGTCAACACCTCATCAAGCCAGTCAATGAACTCCCCATAATTTGTTAAAAAACAGGTATTTCTACAAATTGGTCGAAATAATCGATGAGCGAATTGGTTCATCCCCATCCTGGAGCTATTATATGGGTAATGAGACTGTTAGTATCATGGAAACTGAGTCTATAAAGTCTGAGAATAGTTCAAGATCTAGGCGCTCTAGGAGTCATAGGGATAGGAATAACTTCAGACAACACTCCCATCGAAGCACAAGGTAAATATTTCTGTAGATATTATTTATGTATACTTGAATACACATACATAGTTATGGCAAACAGGGTTTTTATATGAAAATATTTTATAACTTGGATACCAAGGGATCCACCCAAATCAAAACATTGTAACTTATTGTAAACTAAGCTCTATCAAGCATTAGTCATAAGTTTTGTAGAATTTCCACTACAAAGGTCTTACTTTGTCAAAAATAAATGAATTATATCAAAATTTCTGCCAATATTTGATACTTTTTATAATGAAAGGTCTCAGATCTCAGTAGGTAATCACCAAAGATGGTCAAAAGTAATCTGAAATTTAACCTCATCATTATTTAAAAAGTTAACATTTTAATAGTATTTGAGAAGTTCAAAGAGATATTAAATTTTAATTTAACTTATATTTTATTGAGGTATATTTTAAATAATTCACCTTAACATTTACTGATACCTGATAAATGAAACAATTATTTCCTATTTTTATTATTTGTCTGCATTATTAGGCTTAAGAAGTCATATGCATGAATTGTTTTTATATATTCTTATATGATCTAGTTCCATTTATTGTCCTCTGATAACTCTCTTTCATTTATCACATATATATTTATTTTGTTTGGAAAATCCCTAGGATACTTTTTTGACCTTTTGAGTAATCATTTTTATTTTGTTTTTCATAATGGTTATTTAATAAATTATCAAAAGTGCACTTATCTTTCTGTTTTGACATATCACTTAACACACCATATCACTAAAGAATACTTTTAAAGGGAATGGTAACTGCCTAAAATATAATTTTCACTTATTTCTTTTTTATAACCAGTGTAAGGAAGAAAGAAAAAATTATTGAAAAAATTTGATACCCAATTAGATAAAGAATACAGCGAATATAGAAATAAATTAAACAAACTCATACATAAACAGAAAAATGAATATTATAGGAACAAAATTGAAAATAACAAGGGTAATATGAGAAAGATGTATTAAATAATCAAAGATGCCACATACAATAAAAATAAAATAGATGGTTTTATTCATATAAAAATAACTATGGAGCAAATTTTAATAGTCCATTTGAAGCATTAAACTATTCTAATAGCTATTACATCAATGTTGGCTTAGAAATGAAAACAGCAATTCCAGCACCACAATTTGAACAGGAATTATATGCCCCAGTAACAAAATCAATTTATTTTAACTCCATAACAAAAAATGAATTAATATAGCAAATCTCAACATAATTATACAAATAATAGTTTACCAGGTTATGATGGTATTCAAACTGATATCATTAAACAGACACATTTAGAAATTATTAATCCACTATAACATATACTAAACCTTATATTAGAACCTGGTAAAATACCCATCAAATTTAAAACATCAGTAATAACACCCATTCATAAATCAGGTTCCAAAACTTGCATTAATAATTACAGGCTCATCAGAACCAATTATTAATAAAAATTAATAATTATTATATCATTATTATTATTATTAATTACCAAATTATTTCCTTACATTTCAAACCAATACACAGAGCTGCAAAAAAGTTAGGGGTTCTAAAAAGGTAAAAAATAATGCAACAAGAGCCTTCTACTGAAAACTGTGTACGAAATCGTATTTTTCTTCTTTCTAAAAGACTCATTTGTTTTAAATTTCATGTCAGTATGTCAGTTGGTTCAGGACCTATGAGAAAAAAATAATAAATCAAATAATACTTTGACATCCTGTATTTCAGTTAGTAGTTAGGATAAAGCAAATTGACCTCAATTACATTATTTTGATGTAAGGAATCTACTGTTGTTCTATGTCCCATTATTTTCGGAATACCCTTATATAAAGCCTGTAAATAAATAAAATAAAAAAGTACAGAAATTATATGAGATTACAGTATTTAAAAGTTTAGTACTATCTATACATTCTGAGTTAGAGTAAAGTTTTATTATATGTAAGTTTTAATTTGACCAGTGACGGTGATCCATTGCAGTATCTTAATCGGATTACTGTCAGTCATTCTTGGCCCTAAAAAGTTTAGGATGGAACTAAAAAAATTTATCTTACCAAAAGCTTACTACAGCATTAAAGAGTATTTTAACAACTCGTTTTGATATCTAAAATTGAATATGTATCTGTCATATTTTTTTCTATTCTTGTTTTATGTTAGTTCTTGCCTTTTCTTCTCTTTTTAGTTTTTTGTTTGATGATTATAAAATATATTTTTTTTTAATAATAGTAAATTTATTAGCAATAAATAGCATTACAGTCATAGAAACATATACCCATAAATACATATTTTTTGTAAAGCACCTAGCTGAATGAACAGCTGTATGTGCCAATATAAATTTACATAAATCTATTATAATTTAATAGAGTGTATTCAAATATATAGAGTGTATTCTATATACATGGCCAACAGGTATCTGGTAGTCTGTGGAGATTTTAACATTAACTTTTTAGTAAACGATCAGAACTCCTCTCTTACCAAACAATTATTAGCTAGCTATGGTTTAGCACCACACATAAAGGGTAAAACTAGGGTGGTAGGACAATTTGGCTCTCAAATTGATAATATTTTCAGCAACTTGGCTAAATGTCAGGTAACAAGTAATACATTATTCTCAGATATATCAGATCATTATGGTTAGAAACTCCATATAGAAATGCCTAAAGAGAGTAAAAAGCCAGTATTTATAAAGAAACGTTCATACACAGAAAACAACATTAAGAAGTTTAATGATCTTTTAACACATAAATCCTGGGAAGATGTATATAACTGCACTGAAGTCGATCTAAAATATGATTGCTTTTATAATATTTTCTATTACTATTTTAATGTAACATTTCCTCTAAGTAGCCACAGAATAAAGGATCCTGATAAAAAATGGGTAAACTCTGAAATTAAAAATTATTCTAGTCATATTAAAGATCTGTATGTATGGTACAAGGAAACAAATAGTGAGGCAGTTTATAATCAATATAAAAAAGAAAAAAAAGAATATAAAAAATTTATTTCTAACTATAAAACTTCTTTAAATGAAAACAAGATTATCTGTTCAAATAACAAAACTAAAACTGCTTGGACTATTTTCAATCAATGCTCAAATAAGTCAAAGTCATCTAAACCTGTCACCCTAAATTCTAGCAATAATGAAATTATTGAAAATTTGGATGAGATAGCCAACATATTTTTGAAGAAATTTAATGCTTCATCTCTTACTCCTTCAATTTCTGGTCAATTGCCTAAAGGAAGCCACATTCCCACTATTTTCCTCTTTCCCACAGATTCAAAGGAAGTTCAGCATATTCTATCAGCCTTGCCAAATAAATACTCTGCTGGTCTTGATGAAATACCAATAAACATACTGAAAAAAGTTAGTCACCATATAGATGTGCCTCTAGCTCACATAATAAATGCCTGTCTGCACATGGGACTCTTTCCATCTAAACTAAAAAAGGCGAAAGTTCTTCCAATTTTTAAAAATAAGGGTGATGAGCAGGATGTAGAAAACTATCGACCAATATCTCTCCTTTCTTCAATATCAAAAATCTTTGAGCGAGTCATTTATATCCGTATTATGAACTTTTTAAAAAGGCAAACTATTCTTTCAGATAGCCAGTTTGGTTTTAGGCCCAATCATTCAACCCAGTTGGCAGTTTACAAGCTTATATCCTTGTTGACAAAAAAGAAAAAGTTGCCAGACTCTTTTTCGATTTATTGAAAGCATTCGACACAATCAACCATGGTCTACTGCTGTCAATCCTTGAAAATTGTGGACTAAAGGGAAACTGTGCCAGACTTATAGCCTCTTATTTAGATCAGAGGGAACAAACAGTTTGCCTTGGCTCTGGTAATGGTACATATGTTTACTCAGCGTCATCCTTGGTGGTACAGGGAGTGCCTCAGGGTTCAATCCTAGGCCCAGTACTATTCATATTATATGTAAATGGTCTCAGTGAGTGTTTTCCAGGGTGTTTTATCAACCAATATGCTGATGACACTTCCATAATCTTGTCAGAACATCTGATTGAAGAACTATCTGTCAGAGCTTCTCAGGTGGTAGAGAGGATGCAGGAGTGGTGTGACAATCATGCTCTGAAGCTAAATGCTGATAAAACCGGGCTAGTGACATTCTCCAAAACTTTACCTCAAAATTCCCTACTTGTAAAGTTTAAAAAAAAGTCTTTTCAAGAGGTAGCTTCCTTAAAATTCCTTGGTATACAAATTGACTCCTGTCTCACATGGGTCCCACACATAGACACTCTTGGCAAAAAACTAAATAGTTTCTGCGCGTTAATAAGGCGTCTACGAGAAGAGCTTTCCCTAAATTGTCTGAAGCAAATTTACTATGCATCGGTCCAATCTCTAATCACTTATAGTGTGATGTTTTGGGGATCTTCAACTGACGCCGTGTCAGTCTTTATAGCACAAAAACGGATCATAAGATGCATGCTCAGACTCACACCACAAACGTCTTGTAGGACTTATTTTACTAAGCTTGGTCTACTCACTGTTCCAGCTCTGTACATTCTTATGTTAGCTATTTTTGTATTTTTGCAAAGAAACACCTGCATCTTTTTCAAACTAATGAAGATCATTATGCTGAGGGTATGTCTATTGTGACAAGGGGGAGAGCTGAACTGAGTGTCCCAACTCATCACTCTGCCTTTTTTTTTTCAAAGATCTCCTGCCTTTGCTGCTATTAAAACATATAATAGATTACCTCTCGCCCTAAGGCAAGAGAAAAATATCATGAAGTTTAGGAAAGACACTGCAACATATCTGTTGGGCAAGTGTATCTATAGTTTCGATTTACAATTTTAAATGTGTATTATGATTAATATTAAGGGTTTGTTTATTAATTTATTTATTTTCATAATGTATCATACTTGAGATATATGTGGTAAGGTAATGCACCCAATATTATGTCCAACATTATCTTTTTGTTCTTACTATTTTTATTAGCAGTATGTACTGTGTAGATGTTATCAAATTTTAATTTTATTCGTTTTGTGACATTGCTTTTGTCTATTTAAATTAGATCTTGAAAGCAATAAAGAAATTATTATTATTATTATTATTATTATTAAATAATACCTTTGTATAATCAAAATGGATTCTGCATTTTGTTTTAGGTGTAACCAAAAACTACTACTTTGTAAATTCTAGGATTTAGGAGAAGGTTTTTGTACAAGTTTGTAAACTTACTTTTTCATTTACTATATTCCTGTGTAAATATAATATAATTTTGCCTATAGATGTATTTAATACCTACATATCTTACCTACAAGATATAATAACTAACTGTTGGAACCTACGGATATAGGGTTCTACATTGAAATGAAAATGAAATATATCTTTATTAAGTAGTATACATATTAGTATGTAGTAATATACATAAAAACAAAACTATACTAAATAAGTAACTTAACTACGTAACAACAAAAAAAAAATAAATAAAAAATAATAATAAGCACAATTTCACCCTCTTGAAAGAAAAACAAACAAATAAATGAATTTCCACCAACCACATTAGTTTATTGCCCTAATTCGCCAATTTCCAAATTAATTTATATTATTCAAACTATACTCTATTTCAGAAGTGTATAGAGCAATAAACTGGGGAATTCCGTTCTGTTTGGCTACATTTCGTGGTAGTTCATAGGCACAGGTACTTATAATATTTATGAATTTAATTTTCACGGATAAATGCCTTTATTTTGAAAGAGATTAAATACTAAATAAATACTTTTAATCCTTTTGTATAGGTACCTATCTTTTAACGCTTTGTAACATGCAAAAATGGGGTCAGGTAATATATACAGACTATAAATACTTTTAAATCATATTTTAAACGTTAGTAGTCACTGCTACGCTGTAGTGTAATCACAATATTATTATCCCAATATTTAAAAAATGGAGGTATTCAGTCTAACGAAAAGATGTACTAAAAATTCTCCACTATCGCTGAGTGAAAAAGTTATTATTTTAAATGTACATGATTGCATAAAACACGATTACCCTAGTTTTACTGTGCAAGAAATTGTTGAAAAATGTTCTCGAATGAGTGGAATTGGAAAGTCCACCATTTTCAAATTGTTGCGGGAAAGAAAAGTAGCAGGTCAAGTGGAATCTCCCAAGCAAAAGCCAGGACGACCTACAAAAGTCCTTGATGAAAATGCTAAATGTATAATTCGAAGAAAAGTTCACTCTTTTTATTTTAAAAAGGAAATACCCACCCTAGACAAAATTTTAATGGAGCTTGGCCGAGATGATTTCGTTGAAGTAGAAAACTTTAAAAAATATGGATTTTGCCTGGGAAAAGCATAACCGCAAAGCACTTTTACTGGAGAGCGACGAAAGTGTTTGTTGGAGACGACAATACTTGAGAAGTATCAAGCAGTACCGCAGGGAGCAAAAGAAAGTTTTTTATCTTGATGAGACGTGGATTAACGAAGGTTATATAGTCCAAAAAATGTGGCAAGACAAAAATATAACCAGTGCTCGCCAAGCTTTCATAGAAGGCCTGTCTACGGGTATTAAAGTACCTTCGGGAAAAGGAAAAAGACTTATAATCACACATATTGGAAGCGAAGAGGAATTTTTAAAAGAAGGTCTGCTAACCTTTGAGTCGACTCGCACAGGAGATTACCATGAAGACATGAACTCAGACGTTTTCGAGGACTATTTTGGTGAAATGATAAAATTTCTTCCGGCTAATTCGGTGGTGGTTATATTCACGGCGAATAGAGAAGACGCCAACTTCAAGTTGGAGAAAGCAAGAAATTATCGATTGGCTGACTGCAAAAGGTATTGCGTTTGAAGCAAATTTGATAAAAAAAGAACTGCTGGCAATAGCAAACTTACACAAAACTCGTTTCATGAAATACGCCGTGGAAGATATAGCCGAAAAATATAATATAACTGTACTGCGCTTACCGCCATATCATTGCGAACTAAATCCTATAGAACTAATATGGGCGCAGGTAAAAGGATTTGTAGCAAGATAAAACACGTCTTTTAAAATAAAAGATGTTAAGCTACTGTTTGATCAAGCCATTACGGAAGCGACACCAGAGAATTGGCGAAAAGCAGTCCAGCATGTAATTAAGCAAGAGGACAAAATGTGGGATCTTGACAACCTCATCGATCAGACAGTCGATCCTTTAATTATAATGTCAAGAGGTGATGACAGTTCGTCAGATGACGAAGAAGACTACAATCTATTATAATTTAAAATTGTTATACACTGTTCAAAAAGTGCCAGATCCAAAAGTGACATTTTCAACTGTTTTACTCTACATATTATGTTCAATAAATTTGTGAAAAAAATATATTATTCCATTTAAACAAAAGTAACTTTCTAAAATAAAATAGCATTTAAGTACATTAATTATAAGGTAAAAAACAAGTCCCAGTTGCACGCCTTTGGCGAACCGTTTTCATTGTTTATCAGTGGGTAACAATAGGCAAAACTCATAAATTGACCCAAAACCGGGTGGCACTACCTGCAATCAACGAAAAGAAAGAATTTTACATTGAAACTAATACCCAACTAAGGTAGTGGCATAAAATATTGGTGCATCACCAGGTACCACTTTTGCATACCTAATGAGGTTTTATTGCTCTACACACTTCTGAAATAGAGTATAATTTATATTATTCATATAATTCTTTAGAACAGTTTTAAACCGATCAAGAGATTGTGATTCCTTTATTTCTTGAGGAAGACTATTATATTTTTGAAAACCCTTAAAAAACAAAGAAATAATGGTACTTCTAAAATTTGCTATTGGAATAAAAACATTTGGGTATATACTCTACATAGGTTATACATTTAAGATGGAACACAGCAAACATTTTTTTTTATAATGTGATAACTCAAAAACTAAGATATATAATTTATAATTGACTATAGAATCCAAAAATTGATAAATAGTATAAATGCATAAAAATGTGTAGATAGTAGTATTCCATTTAAAAAATGCAACACTTATGCTCTTTTACATTGCCATTCTTATTCATTTATTATGATGAGGCGTTAAAATTGAAAATTAAAGTTGATATTTTTTTTGGATATTTGAACATTTTGGTCTTGTTTTCATGACCCTAAGGTATCATTAAAAAACAAAATAAAAGTTGAATCTTTCACAATTCTGAAGTGGTTTTATCCCTTAAATTATCTGTCATGATATGAATAATTTAGAAGTAAACTTTAAATTCTAATACATTCAATATTTTAGTAAGTTTCAATGTAACAAAAAATTTTAATATATTTTATTCAACTACGGAATAATATCATGCAAATATATCATGCAAAGTTAAGTAGGTGTACAATAGAAATAAATCTGTGAGTATATTCAAGCATATGCAAAAAAGGGAAAATACATTATAGTTGATACACCACTTATTCATAAAATTTAATTATTGTTTAAGATTATAACACATTTGCAATTTACTTCTAATACAATTAACCAATACTCAAATAAAAGCTTAAGAATAATTGAAGGAGAAAAAAGAAAAAAGTACCCTAATAAAAATATGTTTATTATACCAACCAAGTAACATTACTATCTAATATCCAATTATAAATTTTATGTTTAATTTTATTACATGTTTTGTTCTGGAGTTCAATGGGACATAGACTTTTGCTGAGGAATAGGTTCTTTGACATTTAGTTTTTGAGATTTTGGGGATAATAAAATTTCCATTCAGAGCTGTTGACAATGAGATATAAAATGTAGGTATTGCACGTTTTTACACAAGAGCCTAACTACAGCTTTCCAGTAAATTTAATCAAGTCATCGTCAAGTCACATCATCGGCGTTGACGTCAAATAAAGAAAACAACAATGGCTTAAAACAAGCAAATCATCCTATAATCTCCCTCAAATCGGTTAATGCAGGCATAATTGAGGCCCAAACAATCAATAAGATGAAGCAGCTACAACAACTGGGAAGACAAGAGTCCAGAGATGGAGAGTGGCAAGTATCCCGACCACGAAAATCTCGACGGTTTGTTGTGGGGCGCAATGATGAGCAAAACCAAATACAAGCAGTCCCAAAATTCTCATCGCTGTATGTAACCAGATTAGCCCCTGGTACGAAGCCAGAGGAGCTGCAGGCCTTCCTTCTTTTTGTTGTTTTGTGTTGCCGTTTTTTGTAAAGAAAAGGGTGTTACCAACTCAGGCGGATCCTTAGATCAGACGAAACATCAGGTTACCACTCTACATTTACAAGTATACTATCAAAATGTTCGTGGCCTCAGAACTAAGGTTAGTGAACTCTATACTAACTTTTTAGCTGAAGAATATGATATAATCACTTTAACCGAAACCTGGCTCACAGATGGTTTCCATGATGCAGAGCTGTTAGACAACAGATATAGTATAATGAGAAGTGACAGGAAAGATGGTCAAAGGGGAGGTGGGATTCTTGTAGGAGCTAAGAAGAACTTGGACATGAAGCTCGTCCCCATTAATATCCCTGAGGATTCTAGTCTTGAGTGCTTACTGGTAAAAATTACAATTAAAAAGAAATATTTTTATTTATGTGCAGTCTATATTCCACCAAATGCAAATGTTGATATATATGTGCAACTTTTTAACCTCTTTGAATGTATCTTAGATAAGGATGTAAATATAATTATCTTAGGAGATTTTAACCTACCATTCTATGTAACAGAAGGCTGTGAGAAAAGTAAGTTGATAAATAAGTTTTTAAATTTTTATAATTTAGACCAGGATATTAATGTCTTTAACAAAATGAAAAGAAAACTGGATCTTGTACTATCTAATATGCAATTAACTAATTTAGAACACTGTGGTAATCCAATTCTTGATGAAGATCAATACCATCCTGCTTTAAGTATGGTTTTGCCGATATCTTTGAATCACATAAAAAATCATCATTACATTAACTATGAATATATTTATGACTATTCAA
The DNA here is from genome assembly GCF_022605725.1 of Anthonomus grandis grandis. Classification (NCBI taxonomy): domain Eukaryota; kingdom Metazoa; phylum Arthropoda; class Insecta; order Coleoptera; family Curculionidae; genus Anthonomus; species Anthonomus grandis. Next base: position 44,679,397 of record NC_065548.1, read on the forward strand.
TAGGCGACTTTTATAGGTTGTATACATTATTGAGGGAACTTAATTGGGCAGAACTTGAAAGGGCTGACAATGTTGACATGTGCACTCATGTGTTCTATCAAAAGGTTTATGAATGCTTAGACCTGGCAATACCCAGAAAAAAAGTTAAAATAGGCACTCGAAAACTCAAAAGTTTTCCAAAATACTTCTCTCAAAAACTAAAGAAAAATATTAAGTTAAAGACACATCTGCATAGACAAATTAAAAAAGGCACTGCCAATTTTCAAATTAGGAATGAATATAGCAAAATTAGAAGTACAGTGAAATATCAAACTGCACATGAGCTTCGAACTTATCATGAGAATATCGAGAGAAATGTCAAAACTAACCCAAATAGCTTTTGGGATTTTGTCAGGTCTGGGCGTTCAAGACCTGGTGTTCCGGCTGAGGTATGCTATGGAGAGTGTACTGTTAGAGGTGCTCAGGAAATAGCTGACACATTTGCATTATATTTTAGCTCAGTATTTCAACAGTCTGAAAAACCTAACTTTGATAAATCTAGTGGCAACTTTTCATTCTCCAAGATCTCTGTTTGGGGGGCTCCTTTTGGAAAGGACAAATAATAGGTATTGAAGGACCAGCGTGAACTTCACACGCAAAAGAAAATAAGAAAAAGAAAACAATTACAAATTTACGGCGTCAATAACGACTTACCTGACACTCGATTAATTGGTATACTGTAGAACTGTAGATTATGGTTGGCCGGCCAGTTTTCTCATCACACACGCTATTCTATGTTTCGATGCGTATCGTACGATGGTACCGATCAAAAAGCCCGTCTCTCGCGGGAGGAAGCGTGCACCTGTCCAAGCCATCATTGACGCATGCACGCGGATATGGATTGTTATTGGTCAATTAAAATAATCAATACTTCTAACAAAATTGGCGGTGCATTCAAATACCCTTTAAATTTGCCAATTCCAAACATTCCGCCCACCAAAAAATAGATTTTTTTCTCTTAGGCAACTTAAAAGGTCAAGTGTGTAATCACACCTGATAAGGATTTCCATAGCAAAACTCCTCAATAAACAACAAAATAAAAATGGTTAGCTAATTCAAATTATAATTTCATCCATTGGTAGAACAACACACAACCGAGAAAATAATGAAAAAAGGAAAAAAAAAGGAAATAATAAAATAAACAAAGAATGGTCTCAAACTTATTGAGATGGCAAAGGATCCAGGGGTCGGTCCAATAGTCCTTTCGTTGTACGAATTTGCACAACTCTGGGAACGTTATCGGGACTGGAGTAAATCCTTTCCAGCCTACCAATAAGCCAATTAAGAGGGGGTTGGTTATTGTCTTTGATTACGACAAGAGAGCCAACTTTTGGACAACGGTCAGGGAGAGTCCATTTATTGCGTTGTTGCAATCGATTTAGGTATTCCAAAGACCAACGTTTCCAGAAGCTTTGGTGCAATTGCTGAATCAATTGCCAACGTTTCAGTCGATGAAAAGGGATATCGATTAGTGCCTCATCAGGAGGGGCGGTAAGAGCTTCCATGGTCAGGAAATGACCAGGAGTCAGACACTCTAAATCATTGGGGTTGGAACTCATCTCACAGAGTGGTCTGGAATTCAAAATGGCTTCACATTGCGCCAAAACAGTGGACATTTCCTCAAAGGATAATACTTGTTGACCTATCACTCTCGCAAGATGCGCTTTAACCGATTTAACACCTGCCTCCCACAGGCCTCCGAAGTGTGGTGCGGAAGGCGGATTAAAGTGCCATTGAATATGCAACGTTTCCGCCGAACCCTGCAGATAGGACAAAAGCATTCGGGAAGCACCTATAAAATTGGTGCCTTGGTCACTGTACATATCAGAGCATCTGCCACGACGTGAAACAAAGCGTCTAAATGCCGCTAAAAAGCATTCAGAGGACAAATCGGACGCTACTTCTAGGTGTAGGGCTTTGGTAACCATGCACACAAACAGACATATATAGCCCTTTTGGCTTTGAACACCTCTACGCCTAGACATGGTAAGTGGTATGGGGCCCATATAATCCACTCCACACTGTGAAAATGGTTTAACTTGGGAAATACGAACTTTGGGTATATCACTCATGAAGGGGGAAAACGGAATTGGTTTCACTCTATGACATCTAAAACATTGGGATAGGACAGAATTTACGGCTCTACCAATAGATAAGATCCAAAATTGCCGTCTTAAAAGATATTGTAAAAGACGTGGACCAGGATGGCCATGATCTTTATGAAACATTTCAATAATTAACGAGGTCAATCGATGATCTCTGGGAAGAAGCATGGGATGCTTGGCATCAAATGGTAAATCAGAATGGCGCAGACGTCCGCCCACCCTGACGACTCCATGGGAGTCCAAAAACGGGGCAAGTTTTCTAAAGGGTTTAGGGGTAGCTAAATTGGTTTTTAGGCATTTAATTTCCTCAACAAAGACTTTGTCTTGGACAGATTTAACAATGATACAAGTAGCTTGATATATCTCATCAGCACTTAAACTTTGGGATAAGGGAAGTGATCTTTTCTTTAGACCTTTATCCCGGAACCGTATACAATATGCTACGATGTGTTGAACAGTTTTTAAGGAAGAAAACCGCTCAAGCAGCCTAATTACAACACATGAATTTTCTGGTATGGTTAAATTACAAGTAACTTTGCGTTCTTCTTGAAGCGCAATCGGATTATCCTTTGGATCGAACTCTAAAGGGGTTGGCCAGAGTTCGTGAGACAACTTTAACCATGGGGGGCCATTGAACCATAACGGATGGTCAAGCAATTGCTTGGGCAACAAACTACGAGAAAGGCAATCAGCAGGGTTTCCTACACCACTGATGTGAAACCACCTATTGGGAGGAATTCTATCTTGGATCTGCTGAACACGATTGGCTACGAAAGTCTTAAGCCGGGAAGGATGACTTTTAATCCAATACAAGGCTACACTGGAGTCAGACCAAGCATAGATTCTGTCAAATTTAATGGGAGAATTGGTAATCACAAAATGCATCAAATTGGAAAGAAGCAAGGCTGCACATGTCTCCAATCGGGGAACGGATAGAACCTTTAAAGGACACACCTTACTTTTTGCGCATAGTAAATTTACATGTACGTTACCTTCAGAATCAATTTGTCTCATGTATAAGACACCACCATAGGCTAACAAAGATGCATCACAATAACCATGTAATTCAGTGCAAACAGCATCAGAAATAGTTACGTGACGTGGAATCGCAAATGAGGATAATAAAGGAAGTTGGGAGACATACACTTGCCATTGGCTAATGACATCTGAAGTAGGAACTTCATCCCATCCAACGCCTTGAATCCAAAGACGCTGAATAAGGCACTTGGCAACTAATACAACTGAAGCTACAAACCCTAATGGATCATAAATCTTGGCTATTTCGGACAAGATAACTCTTTTGGTGCACTCACGCGCGATTGGTTTTACCGAATAGGAAAATACATCTAACACTGGGTTCCACTGTAACCCCAGAATTTTTAAGGTACAATTGGCATTGTCATTAAAGGAGATATTGTGTTGATGTGATTCAGGCACTAGGGATAACAACTTCTTACAATTAGAGGTCCACTTTCGAAGCTCAAACCCACCGCAAAAGAGTAAATCTGTTAATTGCTTCTGAAGTTCTAAGATTCCTTTAACTGAATGACCAAGACCAATTATATCATCCACGTAAGTTGACTTTAAAAGAATGTCACGAGCAAGGGGGAATTCTTTTCCATAATCCTTGGCTAATTGGTGTAAGGTTCGGATTGCCAAATATGGACTACAATTTAGACCATAAGTGACAGTACACAAGGTATATTCTTGAATAGGGTTTGAAGGATCAAACCTCCATAAAATCTTTTGGTATTTTAAATCTTGTTCATGGATGCCGATCATTCTATACATTTGGCGAATATCGGTGCTAAACACAATGGGGAAAAATCTAAAGGTTAACAAAATGGTAACAATATCGTTTTGGAGTTTTGGACCTGGCAATAAAACATCATTTAAGCTAAGGTTATTAGAGCCTTTTGAGGATCCGTCAAATACAACTCTAATTTTAGTAGTTCCACTGTCATCTTTGACAACACAATGGTGAGGAAAATAATATGAAAGATTGTCAGCGGAAGTACAGGGTATCATGTGGTTTTGATCCAAATAATCTTGCATAAAATCGTAATACAAGCTTCGAAGACTTGGATTTCTAATCAATCTGTTCTCCAACAAATTGAAACGTCTCAAGGCTTGATGTCTGGTATCACCCAAGTCAATGTCTGGTTGCTTAAAGGGAAGACGCACTACATAGCGTCCATCAGGTTTTTGAGAACAAGTGGAAACAAAGAAATCTTCACATTTCTGTTCCTCAGGACTCAAGAGAACCTTATCTGGAACATCCTCAAGCTCCCAAAATTTATGCAAATTGATATCAAGAGGACTTTCAACTGGGATGGTACTTGGCACATAGGTACACAATGACACAAATTCATTAGTGGGAGTATTATTGCCACCTATTAAAATCCATCCAAATATGGTTTTAATAGCACATGGACTACCATTGATACTTTTCCTAAAACCTGGGAGAATAATCTCAGAAAACAAAGGAACACCTAGGAGCAAATCTATACCATGGGGTACAGCAAAATTCTTGTCGGCTAATTCAAGACCTCTCAAATGTTTCCACTTGGAGGGATTAATTGGAAAGGTTGGGGTATTTTCACAAATGGAATGCACAACAATTGCTTCAAATTCCAAACATGGGCCAGTTGTGGACAAAACCTTTAGCTTAACTGTACCTAATGACGAAGCTGTAGACATATTGTTTATGCCTTGAATAGGAATTTGGCTAGGTGTAATGGGTAGAGCAAGTTGCTGTACACAAGATAAGGTCACAAAATTAGCCACACTAGCACAGTCAAGCATAGCACGACAAGGAAACAAATCTTGAGAAATATTGTACACTGATATTTCAGCTGTAGCAAACAAAGTAGGTTCTTCATGGGAAAGCACACTTGTCAAGCAAGGCACTACAAACCTTGGTTCCAAGACATCTAGGAACACTATGAGTCCTGGAGAAACAATTGAAACACATATGCTGCTGTTTAACAAAGGAATATCTTACTGAAACCTCTGCTTCAATAAACTTGGTACACTTTACAAGGGGGTGTGAACTCAGGTTGCAGAACAAACATTTCTGCTCGGTATTCTATGATATATCTATTCTATAGATTCTATAGTATATCTCTGAAATGCAAATTCAAGCAGCCATTAAGAGATTAAAATCAAAAAAGGTCACTGGCAATGATAGTATCCCCTCATACGTTTATAAAGCTGTTCTGATATCTTGTGCACTCCATTAAAAACCATTTTTAATTTGTGTCTAAAAACAAACACATTTCCAGAAGTGCTTAAATATGCTTTGGTTACTCCAATCCTCAAATCAGGAGATAATTCTTTGGTTGACAACTACAGACCAATTAGCGTTCTTAATTCTCTCGCAAAAATTTTTGAAAACATTTTATACCAAGATATTTTGAGCTCTTTCATGAATAAATTCTCTCAGCAACAACATGGATTTCTACCAGATGCCTCAACTGTCACCAACCTCAGCACTTTGACTGAGGCAGCTGCCAATGCAGTAGATAGCCAAGAGCAGCTAGATGTTGTCTTGACAGATTGTGCAAAGGCTTTTGATCGGGTTGACCATGTGCTGTTGGTGAATAAGTTGGGTAAATTTGGTTTCTCGCTGAAAGCATGTAGGTTTATGGTATCTTATCTTACCGGAAGGCCTCAGCAAGTTAAAGTTGGTAAAAAATTGTCAAATATATATATATAGTAACATCTGGGGTGCCTCAGGGCAGTAACCTTGGGCCTCTCTTATTTCTAATTTTTCTGAACGATTTGCCAAACTGTATAAGCATGTCTCGTGTTTGCTGATGATTTTAAATTATTTATGCACATAACATCTCTTATTGATTGTCTTGAGCTGCAAATTGATTTGAACTTGGTGGCCCAGTGGTTCAGAGAAAATAAAATGTCATTAAACATAGATAAATGTAAAATTCTAACCTTCACAAGAAAAATGCAATTTATAAATTTTGATTACAAAATTGATAATTTATCTTTAACTAGGAAAAGTAAATTTAGGGATCTTGGAGTCTGTTTTCAAACAAATCTCAAATTTAAGCAACACTATGAAACTATTGTAAACAAAGCATATAAGCTTCTTGGTTTTGTAATAAGAAATACAAAACATTTTAAAGAAATAAAATTAATAATAATTCTGTACAACTCACTGGTCAGACCGATCTTGGAGTATGCCTCAGTTATCTGGGCACCTAAAGCAATGGTGCATATTAATATGATTGAAAGGGTCCAAAAAAATATATTTTTAAGATACTTGTACTTAAGAACACATAATGCATATCCTTATATGATCTCCTATAATAGTATGCTAATTGAATTTAAAATGGTACGATTGAGTGTTAGGCGTAATATGAATGATGTCTTATTTATTTACTACATAACTAACAACTTAAAATATAAGAACTGTTCTTTAATTAATCATCTATCATTTGCTGTTCCTAAAATCAATTTGAGAATAAGAAATAACAATCTTTTCCAGTGTTCACCCTCAAGTTGTTCGCCATTTAATAGAATGATGCAAGAATGTAATAATTATATACAAAAATATGATATAGATCTCTTTAATATTAGTATTCGCCAAATTAAGACTGATTTTGTATCCTTATCTGATTAATCATTTACTTGTTAATCTGTTCTTTTTGTTTTTGATTTTTAATTGTAAGTAGGTGTATTTTATTAAATGTTGTTAGTTTTAGTGTCGGTTTAGTTTCATCATTATTATTGGTTTTCCTTTTTCTTTCTGCAAGCCAGTAAGCACTCCCACATATAATTACATTTCAAATGTGTTTGTAAGAGTATAAATAAATAAATAAGTTTCAACAAGTTAGCCTCTATATACAGTGCCGGCCAAAAGTGGAGAAACTTTTAATATTTTTATTTTTTTTTTATTAAAACTAATTCGAAGTAATTGTAAGTAATGTTTATAGTTATATCTAGTAGTGACGAAAATAATTAGAAAAAAAAATTGAAAACAAATAATTTATTACAAAATATGCAAACAAAATTTATTTTCTCTAAGGACAAAAATGGAGAAACTTTTCATTTTTATGACATAATTATGTTATAATACAAAATGTGGATAAAAGCACACTAATACTTTGTGGCATAACCGTTATTCTTCACAACTTCACTACACCATCTTGGCATAGATTCAAGAAGATTGTGTATAATATCTCCGGAAATTTCACTCCATGTTTCTTTTAGGACTTGGAATAATTTCGTCTTTACTTTGGAACTTATTCGGATTTTTTTGTCGAACTTTTTGTCTAGGTGCTCCCACAAGTTCTTGATGGGATTTAAATCTGGACTTTGAGCTGGCCACTTCAGAACTTGAATTTGTTGAGAGGTTAGGAAATTTTTTACAATTTTAGAAGTGTGCTTGGGGTCGTTATCATGCTGGAATTTCCAAATTAACGGCAAATTATCCTCGGCGTAGGGAAGCATATTATTTTTATTTTTTATTTTTTTTTTTATTTATTTGGAGGGATCAGTACACCCTGACTCCCTGCCACATTTATTTACAGTAATTTTATAAAAAGAAAAATTATGTACGAACAAAAAAAAATATATATATTATTACACTGTATCTATCTTAAATTAACGCCTAGGTGTTCATAACACACCTGTGTGCGCTGTTGTTTCAAAAAAAAGTTGGTTCTATTTTTCGAATTATAATAAACTTGCTTAACTAACCTTAAAACTATTGTGATAAATCCTGCTCTCGATTTTATATTTTTTTGTCCTAGTTTTAAATGAAATATTTTTGTCCTTTTAGTCCTAAACACCTACGTCTCTCAACAATTGCATAACACTTGTATTCCTTAAGATGTTTAGATAATATTGGCTATTCATGATCCCATCTATTCTCACCAGTGGGCCAACGCCATGCCCGGAAAAACATTCCCACACCAACACATTACCGCCTCCATGTTTGATTGTGGGAATAGTGTACTTTGGGTTGAATTTGTCATTCTCCGGACGTCTAACCCATCTCATACCATCTGACCCAAATAAATTGAACTTACTTTCATCTGACCATAAAACGTTTTTCCATTGATTATAGGTCCAATGTAAGTGTTCTTTTGCCAATCTTAAACGAATTCGTCTATTTTTCGTTGAAATGAAAGGTTTTTTTACCGGTCTCCTGGCTTTTAAGTTGGCGTCACATAATAATATATAATAAATGGCGTCTTCGAATAGATCGACCTGAAAGGGAAATGCTGTGATATGCCTTTTTTATATCTTCGGCGGAGAAAAATGGATTTCTTATCATCGTTAGAACATCGTCTAATTAGCTTGTCATTTGCAGATGTTGTTTTTTTGGGTCTACCTGGCTTGGAGATGCTGGCAGTAGTGCCTCTAGTTTGCCACAATTTGATTTGTTTACAAATGACACTTTTATGAAGATCAAGTGCTCTAGCGATTGTTACTTGTTTCACTCCCGCATTGTGCTTCTCAATTATAAGTTTTTTTATTTGTTCAGATAAATGTATACCTCAAGGCATTTTAATACTAAATAGGCTTCTTCACAATCGAAAACGAACTGCTTCAAACGAGACCTATTTAATTTAAAATATTTAATACAAAAAGTTTCTCTATTTATGTCCTCAAGTAAAAAAAACATTGATGACTATTTACATTCCTGTGATAAATATTCAAACTGTTTTGGTATGAATTTATGGCTTAGGCTAAGATAAACATTTTTAATACATGGTGTCACAAAAATTTTGAATAGATTATTATATTAGAAAATAAATTAAAAGTTTCTCTACTTTTGGCCGGCACTGTAGATAACTTTGGTTTGGTAAAAATTACCTTTAAGATATTGTATTTCTGGGTAATCACAAGGGCTTCAGAATGGTTCTGCTCCATTTTGTTATGCAGTAATTTAAAATTGATTCTACCAAGGCTTCATAGATCGTCATTACGGTTATTGTCTTAACTGACAAAATTTATAAGTTTACTAGTAAAAATTTATTCAATATAGTGCAACACTAGATCTTCATCTAAAGTAACACCTAAATATTTTATCTTTGTCTGTCTTTTTATTTGTTGGCTGCAGAGACAACAACAAAAAGCAAACAAACAAGAATAAAGTTAACCCAAGTTGCATTGCAAGTATTGTAAACCCTCTTGTAGGTTTACAATACTTGCAATTAACAATGCTTCATGATAAAATTCTTTAAGAAAATAAAGAATCTTGCTTAACAATACTTTCTGTTTATTAAAAAAGTCTCTCACTATCTACATTTTTCATTTAGATGGTTACATATTTTTATTCCTTCATATGTGATTGAACTTTTACTCAAGGAAGTTTTTGGAATGGGTAATAAAAAATTATTCTTTCTGAATCTTGTTACCATTAATGGCATTGTTCTGCTATTTAGTGATCGATATTTATATTGATATTTATAAAAATAATAATAATAATAATAATAATATGTCTTTATTATAAAAAAAAGCAATATTAATCTTACAATATTACTTAATACTACATTGCCAAAGAAGGCGAAGATTAGCTTAAAGCTACTCTTTAACTCTTCACCTTCCTAACAATCACAGTTTAAATGGAGAAAACGAAAAAAAAAAACAAAAAAAGAAACAAGTATATATAAAGCATTTATCTTCCAGAAAACTAGACTATATTTTGGATTGATTTAAAAACAAAAGTCTATAATATTTCCTATACACATTTAATGAAGTATTAAATATTGGTTTATAAGTATTAAAGAACTTAACGGCATTATAAGTAAAAGATCGCTCGAACAGAGCCGTGGAATTTTGCGGCATGGTCAAGATATTGTATCTAATATTTCGAGTGTGAACCTGGTTTTTTGGTATTAACTTTTTTTTTTTTTTTTTTATTTATTCATTAAACGGGAAACCCCCATTACAAAAAAAAAATTATAAAATACAGTTATGTCAATAATTAATAATCCTTGCTTAAACTATTAAGAGTTAAAGTACTTAACTAAAAAAGAAAGACTCTAAAGTAACTAAACAAAAAAAAAATATCTTTGTGTTAACTAATAGATTAGAAACATAAATTCTCACTTGGTTTACCCATCAAACAACATATTAATTAAAAATATTAATTAAACAATACTAAGTATTCAAAATTTCCATTAAACTACCCTTAAAAGACCCATATGAATTGCTAAAAACATCTAGCCTCTCCTCCCGATGCAAAAAATCTAGAGATCTCACCAAAAAAGAGTTTTTACCATACTTGGTTCTATGGAACCCAATATGAAATAAATTATTTTGTCTAAGTGTTCTCTGAGGAATAGAAAATTTAACCTGGGAAAGTAAATCCGGACAGGATGTAATACCATTCAACAACTTATAGATAAAACAGATGTCAAACATTGTTCTTCTTTTATCCAAAGACAAAACTTTAACATAATTCAATATTTGGGAATAATCATGATTAGCAATAAGATCCAAATTAAACATGTAGTTATAATATCTTAAAAATTTGTTTTGCACACTCTCCAGTAATGACTTATAGACATACTGGGGAGTCCAGATAATTGAGCCATACTCAAGCTGGGATCGTACCAATCCCACATATACAGATTTGACAGCTTGCAATAATAACCCCTTACAATTTCTAAGCGTAAAACCCAACATTCTATTAGCTTTTACTACTATTTGGTCTATATGATTGCAGAAGTTTAATTTCGTGTCAAACAGTATTCCTAAATCCTTAGCAACATCCTTTAATTGAAGTTTCTGGCCGTTAATTGTGTAAAATGATGGTATCCTACTTTTTTTCTTATGAAATGAAATTTGGAAGCATTTATTAATATTCAAATCTAACAAATTATTTTGGCACCACAGAGAAAGGCTATCAAGATCTTTCTGTAAGAGGCTGATATCAAGTTCATTCATAATAACCAAGAAAAGTTTGAGGTCATCAGCAAACATTAAAAATTCTCAATACTCCAAGACATCCCTAAGGTCATTAACAAACAAACTAAATAGCAAAGGAGAGCAGTGTCTGCCTTGTGGCACTCCAGAACAAACTTCAATCACCTTAGATATAAAATTACCAAGTTTAATCACTTGCTTTCTATCACTAAGAAAGCTAAGCAACCATTTTAGCAATCTATCAGAAAAACCTATATTTCTCAATTTTTCAATTAATAACAAATGATTCAGGACTTTGACTAACATATAATCAATAAAGAAAAGTAGAATCTGAATAGGTAAGGTCGCTACCTTACCTTAACCACCTCAACTGAAATATAGAGTCTGATACAAGTCTACAGCAAGTATTCTGCACGCGTTGCAGGCGGTAACGATTTATTTGGTCTAAGCAAGGATAATAAACTATAAGGCAGTAATTTAAAATAGATAAAACAAAGTAAATGTGATATAGTGTCTGTGGCTATGTTCGCCTAAAACTTAAGAATCACAATACAGAATCGCGTGCAAATTTGCACAGTTATTAGTTTTTACCCTCTGAAGGTTATAGGCATGGTTTTATTCACAAGCTATTAATTTTGCAATACAATTGGTTGTTCAACAATACAGCTGACTTGTATGTACAGTACTCGTAGGTTAATAAGCAAAACTGTCATTACTTGTCCCACAGAAACTAACACGTATTTAGAGAGGGGCATACCTAGTACCCCCAGAAAATCGATGTTTGGGCTGGTATATTGGGAGGTGGTATTATCGGCCCAATATTTACATCAGGAAATTTAAATGGCGACATTTAAATTTAAAATCTTTACTAATATAAACAATGTTGCACTAGATTTCAGAAAAAAAAACATAGAAAACATGTATGCTGAAATGATACAGAGGTGTAAACCACACGAACCACTAATAATGCTGGAATTAGAAAATCAGAGGGACATACACGGAAATTTATCTTTAGAAGAACGCTTACTACAATTTCAACAGGTTGGAGCACCTCCTAATGTGCATAATTTAAAATCCACCGATAATAAATGGTTTGAAGAATTTTTTGACAAAGTTACCTCCTCAACAGTCAGCTGAGAGGTGCAAAAAAACCTATTTTGAGTACCCAAAAAACTATTTCCTGTGCAAACCTTTTAGCATGAATGAACTTGAAAGTTCGATAAAAAACACTCGAAACACAGCTCCCGGAATTAACAACATTCAATATATAATGCTCTTATACCTACCTAAGAATGCAAAACAAGTTATGTTAGACATACTTAATGATATTTATTTAAATAGCTATGAAATCGAGCATTTTCAAAAGGTAATTGTTGTTCCTACTCAAAAGCCAGGCAATAACCCCAATGTTGGTAGCTCTTATAGGCCAATATCCCTTCTCTCTTGTATTTTAAAGACATTAAAAAGACTTATTAAAAATTGGTTAGAATATTGGTTAAAAAATAGACAATTCTTACCTAATAAAGTATGAATATAAAAAAGGATTTGGTTCTCTAGATGAGGTAGCACATATAACCACTGATATTCAAAATTGTTTCTCAACAAATGAATATCTAACTGCCTTGTTTTTTGATATAGAGGGTGCATATGACTCTGTAGACATTATTATACTAAAACACAAATTAATAACATTATTTCTTATACCAGAAAATATTGCACAATCTATTATTTTATTATATTGCATAAGAGAAAGTTTCATAAGAAATGCTCAGAATGAAATAGTTGGCTCTAGATCTGTACATATGGGTTTACCCCAAGGCTCAGTTTTAAGCCCTCTTCTCTTTAACATGTACACTAGGGACTTACACACCTTATTATGTAAATATAGTTTAGTACAGTATGCTGATGATTTTTGTATATACAGTATTGATAAAAAATATGACCAATGTTTGAACAGTTTGTGTGACATGTTTAATATTATTAGGAACTGGTCAGTCATAAATGGTTTTGAAATATCTATTAAAAAATCAAGTGTATGTATCTTTACATGTCACAACACTCCTAACATAAGTTATATTAACTTAACAAATGATAGTAGATTACCTTACGTAAAAGCAGTAAAATATCTAGGCATAATTTTAGACAAAAAACTTAATTGGAGAGGTCAAATCAACAGCATCATTTCTAAATGTGAACGAGGATTACATTTTCTATGATATGTCACTAAAATTTGGTGGGGCGGGGCTGTGATGTATCAACAGCCTTAGTTTTCTATAAGAGTTACATAAGATCAATTATTGACTATGGATCACATTTGTTACAGAAAGTAGATATCATACAATATAAAGCTCTGCGAATTAGTTTAGGTGCTATGCGTTCTACCCCTATACGGGCACTTTTAGTTGAAGCATTGGAACCTCCTCTTTATTTGTGCCGAAGCATGCTTAGTGCTAAGTTCCTTACTAAACACAAATTCTTAAATACAGATCTTCTATATGAGGTAAACAAATTAAACATTCAAGATTTAACAAATAAGTATTGGCTACATAAAAACTTCCCTCCATTTTGTGAAGTTTTTTGGGAGATACAACCAATGTTAGATCTAATTGTACCCTTTGAATTAACAAAATTTGATTTTTTCAGCGCTGCTGAAACATGTGTGGTTAAATATCCTTTGTTTACTGATAACTCCATATTAAATAAAATTATACTTAAATTAGAATTATCACAGCATGATACGAGTATACATATATATACAGATGCATCAAAGAGTGAAGAAGGTAATGGAGCACCAATATACATCCCTGACTTAGACATTCAATATCTGACAAAAATTGTAGCATATTTACTTGAGGCAATTTCCATTAGAGAGGCACTTAATCTTGCCTTTTAAGACAGTAACAAAAAATATGTTATACTATCGGACTCATGTCTGTTCTTCAAGGCATTGAAAGGAGGTCTGCTTAGTCTTATAAAGTTAACCCCATAATATGGGAAATTAAAAAAACTTATACGTCGTTTATCCTTTTTTGAAAAAAAAAAGTAACATTTTTAGTAAAGCTGGTAGATTTGTTAGCCAAAAATAGTATTGCCGTTGGCGACTACATACCCGATCTTCCTTGTCTCACTGATATAAACACAATAATTAGGAAAAATACAAATGTTAAGTGGAATGATATTTGGGAAAATATTTACAAAGAATCTCCAACAAGTTATTGCAAATTAGTTCCAAAACTACCTTCTGCATACTGGCATAGCGAACCAAACGTGCCACGGTGTTTTAAAACAACTATAATTCTTATGAAATTAGGACATGCTTGCTACCCAGCACACCTCAACAAAACTAAAGTATTACCTACTGATCTGTGCACAAATTGTGATGTTACAGGTGACCTAAATCACATTTTTTTTTAATGTAAAAAATATACTCAAGAAATCAAGATGCTAGTGGTTAATTTACGCGTGGAATATCAAGCGGCTAGTCCATTTAATATTATGCATTTATTGGCACTAGAACTAGAAAATCCAAAAATATTTAATTATCTAATTACCTTCCTTAGATATGTTAGACTTATTTAGAGTATTTAGTTTAGATTTCTAATTAGAATAGTTATCCTAGTTCCAAGTCTCATTCTCTTATGTTTCTGTGGCCAATATCTCTTGTATTGTATTAAGTCGCCCTGACAGACCCCAGCGGCGTGAAGTCTGTCTCACTGTCTTCAGATAGCATAATGTAGCTAAGAACCGTCCTATAAATTAGATGTATCTAGATATTAAAAAAAAGCGTAATTTGCATAAAGGATAAAAACCTTCTAATCTGGTTCCCATTAGGCCATGGTTGGATGATCATTATCCTAACCAGTGGATTGGAAGAAGAGGTTCTATTGAAAGGCCACCTAGATCCCCCGACCTAACACCTTTTGACTTCTTTGAGTTGGGTCACCTAAAATCTGTGATTTTTAAAACACAACCTGAGTCACTAGAGCAAGTACAGCATAGAATAGTTCAGAAATGTCGTGCTATATCCAGAAAAACATTTATTTAAAACTTTAAAACTAGAGTTTATTATTGTCTTCAAAAAAAAAAAAAGAAATATTTTCGACATTTACTTAAATAATAACGAAAATTTAAAAATAGTGTTTTTATTTCTTGTTTTCCTTGGTAAGAAGAATTTTCTGAAATGTGACTTTCTATGGAAAAGTGTTTTTCAATACCTTCGAGATGATATATCACTCACCCTCCGTTTTATTTAAGATTTTAGGGGTGTATCTCACCCTGTCCAAGGGGTTGCAGATACAGGTGAGATGTAGGCTTGTTTTTGTTTGCCCTTTTTTTTATAGAAACTGTTTTCAGCGTTTTTTTATTTGGTTTTTCATTCCTAATATGTGGCCATTTCCAGTTTTTAAATTGTCATCCTGTATGTGTGAATCATTACCAAACTTTTTCTTATGTACATTTCAACATTATTAAGTATTAAGAAACTTATCAAATAATTAAGAGTCAAGGATGCTATCTTATCATGTAGGAGTAATTAGAATCAACATTATCATTTTATGCATATTTTTTATGTTATAACCCAAACAAGTTAGTAAAAAAAAATAATTTGTTTGAGTTTTGCAAGTAAAAATGTTTTTGTCATCTGTATATTATATATATTATTTTTTAACAGCTCTTATAAGACTTTCTTTATAGTTTGGTCAGGTAAACCTAAGTGATGTTTTTGTTACAATTATAGTCAGTTGATTATTCCTTTAATTTTTACTCTTGAAATCATAAGTCTTCATTTTCACTCAGTAGTAAATTCTATTTTATATCGCAGTGTGCGTGCAGCTTTTTAGTGGTGTTTTTATGTGTTATTAAATCTTATTATTAATAGATACAAGAATTAGACAAGTGGAATCCTAAAATCTCTTGTTTGTCAAATTTGCATTGTTCAATAACCATATTACTATTCAGTAGGATTGCAGTTGGGTCATTCTCCAAGACTAGATTTTTCGAACTTTATTTAAAACTTATATTTAGAATTTCTTTTTTGTCACTGAATAGTATTTAGTATATAGTATTAAAGCAATTCTATAAAGAGCTCCACGCTACAGATAAAAGAGAAATTAAATCAAGAATCTATGATCCCACTCCCAAAAATCTAAATAAGGGATCAGAAGAAATCCCAGAACACACAATTTATGAAATGCACAAGCCAATTTTTGAAATGAAAAGCAACAAATCTCCTGGAGAAGTCTTACACAAGGCAAAACACACGCCACGACAATAAAATAATGCAACCATTTCCCTAATACCTAAAAAAGGTGATATAAACAATCTCACAAATTATCAGTGTACTTTTTCACTTGAATCATCGCAAATATATTAAAAGCGAAAGTAAACCTTTATTACGGAGTCAAGGAAACAAACTGGGTTTCGACCAGGTTACATCCTAAAGAATCTGATAACAAGTCCATTGAATACAATAAACCACTTGTCCTGATATTTGTGGTCTATGAAAACCCCTTTAATACTATAAATCAGTATCGGATGTTTATATTGTATAAGTGACTCTTTAACTGTAGAACAGACCATCAACATACCTTAGTACTAGTGCTACAGCTAACGTAAAACTGCAGAAGACAACAAATAAATTCAAAATAAATCATCAGAGTTTGGCAAGGGGGTACTATTTCGCTGAGGCTGTTTATGAACTTAAGTAGGTTTATAAGTAAGTATAGGTACTTAAGTAAGTATATTTTTAAATCTGTAATTGTGGCAAATCTCTGGTTAAAAATAAGCGGTGAAGAACTAACACATTTAAGATATGCAGATGACATAGTCCTAATACCAAATTGCTTTGACCATGCTCTGAACATGCTAAGGCCAGACTAAAAATTAATGTGACAAAAACCCAACTTCTAACTAATCTTTTACTTGGTGAAGCAGTATATACCGGGTGACACAGGAAAAAGGGAACACTTAATAACTATTTTACTACTCAAGATAAATAAATGAAATTTGGTATATCAATAGAATTATTATAAGAGCATCTTTTGACATATTCAGTTGTTTTCCGTCACTTCCAGTTTAATCGGACTAACTTTCTTATTTTAAATGGGAGACTTGGTTTATTATTTTGTATTTCGATAAAAAAATAATATTCTGAGAATAAGAATACTGCATTTGCTACTTTCTGTTTTATACTCATAGAAAAAATCATTTTTTTTTAATTTTAAAATAGGGTGCCATGGATGCATTGACAGTTTCAATTTTTAATCAAGTAATCACGGAAAAATAGTTTTTGTTACATATTATGATTTAACTCTTTTACACGTCTATTTAAAATGACCAAACCATTAATTTTGGCATTTACTTAATTTTTTTAAATAGCACGTTATTGGGAACAACCACTTTTAAAACGAGGTTTCTTTTTCCCCATATTTTGATATAATTTTTTAAATCGGTTGATAAATAACCCATAAGAAAAAAAATAAGTCATATTAATCAATCAAGAGGACTTTCGGAAAGCCTGGAACAAAGAAGTTTGGCCAAACGGAGCTGTCATATCTCGGTTTTTCACCAAGAGGAGGGTGCCACCAGAACAATAGGAGGACTCTCTGAAAGTATCCTAACTACATCAAGGCAGTTGTCAATCTACTATCAGAATGTACGCGGATTAAGAACCAAAACAAATGCATTATATACAGCAACTTTATCGGAATGTTATGATGTAATTGCATTTGGCGAGACATGGTTAAATGAGAACATATTTAACTCAGAGCTCCTAGATGAGAGATATACAATGCTTTGTAAGGACAGAATTGTCCAAAGGGGAGGAGGAGTCCTTATTGCACTCAAGAAGGAACTGCCTTATGAAATTGTAAATGCTGACTGTGATAGTGACTGTCTGATACTTAAAGTAAGTGTTAAAAATATATCTGTTTATTTGTCTGTTGTTTATTTTATATCAAATTCCACTGTTTTAATGTATGAAAAATATTTTAACCTTTTGGAGGAGAAGTTAATTTGCCTTATTTTAATAATTGTAATTATACAGATTGTGATAAAAATGTCTTGATGCAGCAATTTATTAATATGTATAATCTATGCCAAGTAAATAATATTCCTAATTTTATGAACAGATCTTTAGATCTTTCACTAACTAATATAGAAAAATGCACAGTATTGAGACCAAGTGACCTTTATTACCTGAAGATGCTTACCACCCTGCTCTTAATTTACAATTTAATCTGAGGATTGTACAAAATAAAACAATTAATAAGAAGACTTATACATATAACTATGCAAAAGGTAACTTCTTTACACTTTATAGATTACTTTCTGATTGCAACTGGTCTATGGTGTTTAAATGCTATGATGTTTGTATGGGGTTTAATACATTTTATAAGCTAATATATCAATTTCTGGACATTTCAATTCCAAAAACAAAGATAAAATCCAACACTGCAGGGAAATTTCCAATATGGTTCTCTCTTGATTTAAAACATAAAATTAAAAAGCAAAATAAGCTTCACTGTCAGTTGAGTAAGCAAGTGAGCCCAGAATGCGTTGAATATCAGCACCTTAGAGCTGAAATAAAAAATCAAACAAAATATGAATATAATTTGTACAAAACTTCAATTGAAAAAATTTAGCTGCTGATCCAAACGCATTTTGGGCTTTCTTTAAATCTAAAGCTAGGAGTGCAGGTATACCAGTGGCCATGACCTTAAATGATATCAATTTCAATAAACCCCTTGATATTGCAAATGCTTTTGCCCAATATTTTGAGTCTGCATATAGCACAGCTGGCTGTTCCGATCATCACATAAATAATAAAGAATGAGGCACTTTTGTTTTCAAAAAAAATTATGAGAGTGATGTAATAAATGCTATTAAGAAACTTAAACCTAAAAAATCTACCGGCCCAGATGAAATTCCTTCTTATATCTATAAAGGTCGTGCTGAGCTTTTAACAAAACCCCTAGTGTATCTTTTCAACATGTCAATTGAACAGGAATCCTTTCCAGATATTTTGAAGTTATCAATGCTCTCACCAATTCATAAAAAAGACAAGAAAAATTATATATCAAATTATATTCATCTCTTAAATTGTTTATCTAAAATTTTTGAAAATATTCTCTATGATAATTTACATGAACATGGTAAACATAAAATCAACAAGTGTCAGCATGGTTTTGTTAATGATAAATCCACAGTGACAAATCTGTGTATTCTCTAAGAACAAATCCCTAAGGCAATTGAGTCTAAGGAGCAGTTAGATGTGCTATATACCGATTGTGAGAAGGCATTTGACAAGGTAGATCACTGTGTGCTTTTAAATAAATTGGTTGGCTTTGGTTTTTCTAAAAAAGCTTGTAATTTCATGAAATCTTATTTATCTGGGAGAAATAAAGTGGTTAAGATTGGTAATTGTCTATCAGATCAATATATGTCAATCTCAGGTGTTCCCCAGGGTAGCTTGGTCCCTTGCTTTTTGTTCTTTTTATTAATGACCTGCCTGATTGTGTCTTCTCATCTGTAAGTCTGATGTATGCTGATGATTTTAAACTATTTAAAACTATTGCTGTCAAGGAAGATGCTGTAAAATTAAAAAATGACCTATGTTCTGTGGTTGATTGGTTCAAGATTAATAATATGTCCCTTAATGTTCAAAAATGTGCTGTGGTCACTTTCACTCGTAAAGTTAACTATTTTCTTGAAGACTACTATATTGATAGTACCAAAATTCTTAGAAAAAACTTTATTAGAGATTTGGGAGTAACTTTTCAGACCAATATGAAATTGAATTGTCAATATAGTGAAATAGTTAATAAGGCTTACTGTTCTTTGGGTTTTGTAACAAGAAACAGTAGAAATTTTAGCAGCACTATCATTAGACTTTCTAATGCCCTTGTTGGGCCACATATGGAGTATGCCTCTACTATATGGTCACCTGAAGCATCATCACATTCAGACATTATTGAGAAGGTACAGAAAAGATTTTTAAGATTTCTGTATGTCAGAAAGAACAAAGAATACCCATATATGGTGTCATACAGGGCAATGTTAAAAACGTTTGACTTCCAGATGCTATGTACCGGAAGGCAGAATCGGGCAGTCATTTTTATATATTTCATTGTAAATAATGTTAAATACTTAAGCTGTGATCTAATTGAATACATTTCTTTTAAGATACCTAAGACTAGATTATGAATAACTAATAAAGAGCTTTTTTATATAAATAATTTTAATACTACATCTCCAATCAATAATATGTTAAGGATTTGTAACAATGTCTGAAATGGCTTTGAAGATGTAGATATATTTAATATCAGGATTAAGGAAATTAGGAGGTTGCATGAGCATCGGGACATAGTTTAGGACTCATGTTTTACTTTTTTCTTCTTATCTTTTTTTTTCTCTTGTTATAGGGTTTACATGTAATTACTATTACGCGATATATAGTGTTTGTAAAGTTTTTTGAATTAATAAATGAATAAATATTACCATTTATGAGCTAAAAAAATTAATAAACGAGTTTAATTAATAGAAATACCATAGAAGGATTTGATTTCTTGATTAGGAGGCTGCATTTTGACGCATTCTTAAGTTATTTTTCAATGACATCTTGTCAACTTTAATTATTATTTGTTATTCAAATAAATTGGCAGTAGTTTTTGAAAGAATTTTAATGTTTACTAATATTTGAAATGTTTGCTGACTGTATTTCTGAAAAACTGATTTAAGTAATAAAACAAAATGTAAATTATTATTTTCCCATGATTACTTGATAAAAAATTAAGATTTTCAATGCATTTATGACACCTTATTCTAAAATGTATAAAAATGATTTTTAATGACCTTTTTTCGTGTGTCACTCGGTATAGCTGGCATTTAAGTAAAAGAAACTACCTCATACATGTATCTTGGCCATGAAATCTGTATAAACAGACTTGCTGATCTGCTTAAGCATAGGATTAACTTGGGCCGCATTTGGGAATTTAAAGCACATTTTAAAATCAGATTTACCCATTTGTCTGAAGGAAAAGGTTTCCAACCTGTGTGCTGCTTGTCCAAACTTATAGTGCTAAGACTTTCACATTATCAAAAAAATCAAAGTGGCAGAGCATGCAATGAAAAGGTCAATGTTGGGACTGACCCTCCCAGATCACATCACAAACGCTGAGCTTTGTAGAAGAATCAGAGGGATTGACGCAGTAGAAAGAATAGCGATCCTAGCGACACTTTGCGAGAATGCGCGATAACAGATAGACCAAGAGGATCATAGAGAGGAGGTCTATACAGTACCCATACAGAAGAAGGGAAACTACGCCAACTAGATGATCCGATGATATTAAAGGGATCCAGACAAATTGGTGCCAGGAGGGGCAAAATAGGAGAATGTGAAAGTAATCAAGGGAAGCTATGTTCAACAATGGGCAAATACAAATATAGGGTGATTAATGATGATGATGTTGAATTAAAACAATTACATTTCTTCACTTCAGAGGGCCATTCTCTGAGAATGTCTAGATTTTAAGTCAATTGTCCAGTGTTTATCATATGCTTTATTGTCAAAAAATTACAAAATTTTTGTAGACAAAGCTAATAAAAACAAAACAGACAAAATAAAAAAATAAAAATAAATATACAAACAAAATAAATACATGCAAAACTGTACAAAAACAATGTACCTGGTCAATATACATCATGATGTATAAAATGTCAATAAAAATAAACACAATAGTCAATAACAGTAAATTAATTAAATACAGAATGAAAGTGCAATTTATTTAATAAAAAAAAACTAATATATTCTCTATTTTAAGATATAAAAAGAGCCAGTGTGTGTGTGATACCCAAAAAGTAATCCTAGAAAAAAATCCTCCACTGCGTACAAGGCTTTTTCCAGAAAGTATGCCTTCAAAGCATTATGAAATCGAGGAAAAGAAGTAATTGATTTAATTTCCAAAGGCAAATGATTATGCATCTTTTTGACTCTGTATAGAATACAGCTTTTTTACTAACTCGGACCGAGGGGTTTGCAGATAAAGATCATGCACTGCGTTGCGAAGTGAATAATTAGAGACTATTGGCATTTCTGACTTATGTTTGCGTACTAAGCAAATAGATTCAAATATGAATAAAGAGGGAAGAGTAAGTATCTTATATTTTTTAAAGATTTCTTGACAGTGAGCTCTGCTATTAAGTCCAAGCAGATACCGAACTGCTCTCTTTTGGATTTTAAAGATGCGCTCAAATTGAGTCACACCGCATATGCCCCAGAATGGAAGGGCGTAACGTAGATGTGACTCAAAAAGGGCATAATAAACTGTTGATGTTTGAAAACTTAATTCCCTGAAAACTCATCTTAAGGCTAAACATGCTGAACTTAATTTTTTATATAAGGCATTAATATGCATGTCCCATTTTAGGGAGTAGTCAACATTAAGTCCCAAGAACTTCACAGATTCAACGACGTCCAAACTGGTGTTGTTAAGTACAAAGGGTTGAATAGTAGTTTTATATGATAAGACTTTAGTTTTTGAGACATTTAGGCACAGAAGATTTGAATCGCACCACGATTTAATGGTAATTAAGTCATTAGAAATAGTAGCATGTAGTACCCTAGCATCCGGATTGCTCCATGTAAAGCTAGTAGCGTCAGCAAAAAGACAGATTTTGCAGACAGATTTGAAAAAGACAGATTTAGATAATGCGGATCAACAAAGTACGGACTGTGATTATGTAAGCAAAAAAATTAACATAGGTTCCAAACTCTTAAATATCATTCATTTTAACATAAGAAGTTTAAAAAAAAAACTTTGATCAAATGATAGTTTTTCTACAAACATATAATTTAATATCCTGCGACATTATTGTTTTGGGTGAAACATGGCAATTGGTTGGTAATGAATTTAATATAGAGGGCTTTAAAATGTATTATAATGGGGGAGACTGTAACCAGAATGATGGGGTGGTTGTTTATATAAAAAATAATTTAAACATAAACAAAGTAGAAAATATAAAACTAATTAGGTCGGGAATTACTTTGATTAGGATAACTTTAGCTATAACTGATATACAATATGGCATAACGTGTATATATAGACCTCCCTCGACGGTAGTATCGTCTTTTCTCGATGACCTGGAAAATTATTTATTACGTGAATGTAATCAGCAAACAGAAATACTTCTGGGAGATATAAACATAAATACTCTATCTGAAAATTCAGCTGATACAAATAACTACCTAGCTCTCTTGATGTCTTACGGATTCTACTCCCTTATAACTGGTCCTACACGGGTCACATTAACATCAAGGACCTGTATTGACCACATTTTCCTTAAAAAAAAAATTTTTTGGAAAACAAAAATAAACATCTTTCTTTTATTTTGGAAACTGACGTTACCGATCACTATCCTGTGTTGCTTAATTTTGCTAGAGACGAGGTTCGGGCAGGTAATGTTTCCAATAATATAAAAATTAAAACTATAAAAATATTAAACAATGAGAAGGCAAAAGATTTACTTATAAAACAAAATTGGGAAAACACTATCTTAAATATTAATGATGTCGAAATTGCAACCAAAATTTTTTATAATGTTGTCGAACATATTATACAAAGCTGTGAAGAGACAAAAATATTAAAACAAAAAATAATTAAAAAAATAAAACCTTGGATAACTGCTGCTATTATATGTTCAATAAAAAATAGGGACAAAATGAAAAGAAAATTGAATAAAAATTATAGTTTGGAAAAAGAACAACAATATAAAACATACAGAAACTCATTGGGTAAAATAATAAATAAATGTAAAAATGACTATTACAAAACAAAAATTGAGGAATCTAAGAATAATATGAGCAAAATGTATAAGGTTATAAATGAGGTTACAAATCAAATTACTACTAAAGGAAATGACATAATAAAAATAAAAAATAATAACAAAGAATTTTCAAATAACAAAGACATGGCAAACTTTTGTAATCAGTATTTTATAAACGTAGGAGTAAATATGCAAAACCAAATAAAAAAACCAAAAAAACAATTCAAAATTAATCATAACAGTGTATCTTCAATGTTTGTAAAACCAACTAATAGGAATGAAATAATTAAACATATTTTTTCGTTAAAAAACAATTCAGCGCCTGGGATAGATACTATTAGCTCAAAATTTATAAAAAAATTTCATATTTACCTTATTGAACCATTGGTTCACATTATCAACCTAATATTTAAAACAGTAACAGTACCTACTCAATTTAAAGTATCAATAATCACTCCAATATATAAATCAGGTGATAAATGTGAAATAGGTAACTATCGTCCTATAAGTGTGATCAATCATTTTTCCAAGCTCTTCGAGAAATGTTTGAAAGATAGACTT
This sequence comes from Anthonomus grandis grandis, assembly GCF_022605725.1. NCBI lineage: Eukaryota > Metazoa > Arthropoda > Insecta > Coleoptera > Curculionidae > Anthonomus > Anthonomus grandis. The sequence goes on from NC_065548.1 coordinate 44,703,822, forward strand.
ATTGACTATTTACAAAAAAATAACATATTAACACAAAATCAGTTTGGTTTCATTGGGGGGCTCAGCGCATCCGATGCTGTCTGCGAATTAACAAAGCGAGTGAATCAGGCTTTTGATGGTGATAGAAAGTGTTTGGCAGTGTTTCTGGACCTAGCAAGGGCCTTTGACACTGTACCGCATGAGCTTTTGCTAGATACTTTAAGATCTTATGGTATTAGAGGTCCAGTGTCAAAGGTCTTTGAAAGTTACTTGGGGGACAGAAAACAGTCTTTAAAAATAAATAATGAGATTAGTGAACCATCTTATATAAAAATTGGAATTCCACAAGGAACAGTTATTGGACCTATACTCTTTATAACTTATATTAATGCTCTTACCAATCTTAAAATTCATGACGGGTCACTGATATCATATGCAGATGACACGGTTGCGGTGTTTCACGGAATTTCTTGGGGAGACACAAAAAAAACTGCAGAACTTGGTCTAGCAACAGTCAAGAACTGGCTGGATTCTTTTAAATTAAGTCTCAATAGTCAAAAAACAAACTATATTGCATTTTCTATAACAGCTGCTAATCGCCCCAGCTTTCAACAAATTAAACTTGAATTAATTGATATCAAGGAAGTTTCATTTACTAAATATCTGGGTATCATTGTGGATAAACATTTAAAATGGGACCAACACATTCTAAAATTAACACAAAACATCCGTAAACTTATTTATCGATTTCATATTTTGAGAAATATCTTAAATGAAAAACTACTAATTTTAATTTATAAATCCTTGGTTGAGTCCTTGTTAAGGTATGGGGTGATTGTCTGGGGAGGTCTATATAAGAATTGTTTAAAACAACTTAATGTAGTACAAAACTTTATTTTAAAAGTTATATACAAAAAACAAAAAAGATTTCCTACACAACAATTATATTCTGAAGAAATTTTTAATATACGCTCAATTTACATATTGTCAACATGCATTTATACACATAAATCAGAAAAAATCAAGAATTATGTTAGTCATTCCTACACAACCCGAAATAATATAAACAGACACCTAAAAATACCAAACATAAAAAAAACTATAGGGCAACGATTTTTAGGATACTTGTCCCCGAAATTTTATAACATCTTACCAAACAGCTTAAAAAATATAAATAATATTAAAAACTTTAGTAAGGTCTGTAGAAAATTTATTTATTCAAATATAGATAAATTTAATTTTTTTAAATAGTTTTGGGAAGGGAAATTTTATTGGAGAATTTTTGTTTAGTTGTAGATTATGGTTAGTTATATTATTACTAAAATTTTGTGATTTCTCAGCATACACAAACAGATGTTACAACATCTAGGTGTATGTTAAAAACAATGACTGTTAACTATTATTATTGAATATAATTAAGTTAAAAATTGTTATAATATAACCAAAATGATTAATAAATTTGAATTTGAATTTGAATTTGCCACTGATGTTAAGATTGGCCATGTCATTTATAAAGATCAGAAAGAAAACTGAACCTTGAGGTACCCCACATTCTATTGGTTTGCAAGAAGACTTTGTCGTATCAACCTTTACAAGCTGATTTCTGTAACTGAGATACGATTTAAACCACTCAAGGGGCGTTCCTCTGAACCCATAATAATAGTATTTATAGTTTTAAACTTGTGATTTGGTGTTGTGTCTTATTCTATAGTAGTCTTGGTTACATTCATAACATAGCAGCTGAAACAAAATGCAAATTATCTGATGCTTTAGAATCAATAAATGTTTTTACATTACACATAAGAAATTTTAAGGAAGGTTAAATCAAGTTAAAAAAACAACGAAAGGATTAAATTTGAAGTGTTATCTGTGGTACTCACCGTGCCTCTTATTAATTCTATGATAACCCCTTCTTAATTTAAAAGAAGCTCAAAAATATGGGCTGGTGCAAAATATGGCTTAAGCCAACTTGATTGGCTGTTCAAATCAGAAAGAAAGCTAAATGTAGTCTATGGTTCACCAGAACTCAAAAATTTACAGTTTAAATTAATAAAATAGATTTTATTAAAAAAAAATGAAGGATTGCCCGGAAGCTTCCCACTTAAGCGTGATGCTTCCAGACAATGAATAATTTGAAATTAAATACAAATATTGATATTGAAAAATCATAAAATAATTAAATAAGTCCGGCGAATCTAGATTGTTGTGAAATCAAAGCTTATTAAAAATATAGTAATTCCATCTGATCTGACTATCTGCCCGCAATCAAAATAAAAAAAAAAGATCAATGGAGTCCTGGAGAATAGTCAACAAATTAAGAGGCAAAACCAACTCATCATCTCGCACTTCAATCCTTGATGCAAGCCATGATGCTTGCACTGATCATGTGGATTTTCGGGAATACTTGGATCATTTGTTTGTTTCAGATGTTTTCTTTCTTGCTCTGGTTTCATCATTAGAAATTCAGAAATTATTTGGACAAATTAAAAATAAAAATTCTTCTGGGTATTGGGAGGAGTGCTATTAGCTCTCCCAGACACGGCCTTGGAGGTTTTGGCATTTTTAACAGGTACCTTTCCTTCTTGTTTAAAAAAAACTTGTGCTATCCCTTTATACAAAGAGGGAGATGCAAATAATCCTTCAAGCTTTCAACCAACAACTCTTCTACCAACTTTGTCAAAAATTGTGGAAAAACTTATTAAAAATAGGGTCTTTTCATTTTTAAATATGTATAACAACCTTATAAATGTACAGCAGTTTGGCTTTCAGGCATCCCTAAGCAGGACTGATACTATTTTCAATTTTTTGGAAAAGTTATATCTTGGACGGTGACTTGGAGTTTTCGGTGACTTGTCTAAAGCCTTTGACCGCGTCAGCCACAGTATACTGTTGTGTAAATTGGAGGCTTATAGATTCAGGGAAATGGTCTTGGAGTGGTTCCACTCATATTTGATGGGAAGAGTGCAGACTATTAACTTTCAGGGTCAAAGATCCAATGAAATAAAGACTAGCATAGGTGTCCCTCAAGGATTAGTTTTAGGACCTCTCTTATTCTTAATCTATGTTAATGATTTGCCTCATATTTCAATAAATGGGGATTTTACCATCTTTGCAGATGATACCACCACAAATAAGAATTGTGAGCAGCTTGAGACAAACATTCGAACAGATTTATGTAAGGTAAAAAGATGGTGTGATGCTTATAAGCTATTCTTTAATATTTCTAAAACAAATATGTGCAATTAATGATGTCTGTTTAAGTAATAATATAGTATTGTCTGCTAATGTGAGCAAATTTCTTGGGTTGTATATTGATTCTGGGTTAAAATTTGAAAATCATATAAGCACATTATGTAATAAAATTTCCTTTGGCTCTTATGCTCTTCTTGTCATTGTGCGCATTGTGGGCTAGAGCTTCATATTTTTCTTTAAATGAATCCCATCTTTGTTATGGTATTTGTTTCTTACTTTGCGCTGTATTTTTTTTTTGGAAACAGTCTGCCTGATTTTTAAAAAACATAATGGTGAACTCTCGGGTGAACTAAATGTAGAGAATATAGGTTATAATACTTGGCCTGCCTCTTACATCAGATTGCCAATCCCTCGGTCTGAACAAGTAAAAAAATCAGTGGTGTATAATGGAAAGAAAATGTTCAATCATCTACCCTTATCCATACACCAAAGTAACAACAGCTTGGAATTTAGACGCTCTATGAAAGCTTTTTTAGTCACGGAATATTTTTCTGAAGTATTTCAATACAAATTATTAAGTAACTTTGCAATTCACATCTTTCAAATTTAATTTTATTATCTTTATTTCAATGTATTCATGTATTATTTTTTTAGTATAACATTATAATTTTATTGTTATATGGAACTAAAATTTTTATAATGTATATTTTATGACCCTTGACTCTGGTGATGGTTTTACTTGTGTTTTTTTATGACTGGCTATTTTTAGCTTGATTTTTTGTTGTATATATTAAATAGAACAATTTTTGTAACACCTTTATTTTATTTTATTTTAGTTACAACTGTATTTCTTAGGTTTTGTTAACAACAATGCATATTTTTTTTTACATTAAAGCATATTTTAAATCCGTCATTGACATGCAGGCCGATAAGGTCACAGGCAATGAGCACCACTGACTTGAAATATAAACGTGTAGTGAAATGTTCAGAGAGATATTCCGAAGCATGGGCAACCTGCACTCTGCCAAGTTAAAGAGAGAAAACCTTAATATAGTTATTTATAAAATTACAAATAATATTATTAACGATAGTATAACGGTGAATTTAATAAAATTCCAAGTAAGTTCCTATAAACAGACGATAACAAAATCTACAAAATAACTTATCGTAAAATCAAATCAAGTATGCTTTATTTTCACATAAAATAAAAAATTGTTAACAAAGCTGACTCCAATAGAGTAAACAAACATACAATAAAAGAAACAAATGGGAACACATAAAAAATAAATTGAACAATATAATTAAAATATCAGAATTTATAAAACATTTAAATATCACATAATAAAAACCTATAAAATAGTAGTAACTCAACTCAGATTGGTCAAAATCTGTATTGTAATTATTCATCATGCAATACTGTAAAAACCACCTTCAATCAACTTTTTTTTTTGCACTAAATCTGAACCTCCAATAGTAAGTCAATAAAGTCTAAGTCAACTAAAAATGTTCCTACTTCTTGGGACATTTTTTTCTTCTATAGTGTAGTAGTCTTTTATAACTAAGATGTTTCTTATCTGTCTCCTAAATAGCTTATAAGAAACTGTCTGTCTTACGAGGTCATGGAAGATGATTAAATATTTTTTTACTTTCGTAAAAAATTGATTTTTTGGTCAACAAAGATGTAGGGATTGGTAAATTTATATTATGTGAGGACCAAGTATTATTTACATTTTCCGATTGGTTACCAAAAGAATACTTCTTATGCATCAAACAAACAGTCTCCAGTATAAATAAAGATGAAAGAGTCAACATTTTCTGGATAATAAAGTGAGCTTTGCAAGACTCATGATGCTTAAGAATAAGATCATAAAATTCAGATGATACATAATACAAAATTAATATTAATAATAAATAAAATCTTATCTAAATAACAAAATACATAGTTATCTTAACAATAGATCTAGTACATTAGAAGCAAAGACCTTAAACATGCGCAGATGCGGCGTATATGGTTGCCTAAAACCATTGTTAGATAACCAGTACCCAATGCCATCTATGCATACTCTTAGCAAGGGAATGGTACTATCGATTTTTAAGATTCACCATTTATTGAGATTGTTATATATTTAATTATTCTAACGTAACATTGACATGTCATATGTTAGAATCATTGCTAACAACTTAATGCTAGTTTTAGGTTGAGCAAGATTTATGTATTTGTTGAGTGTTTCCTGGGTAGAAGTCTGTAGTGATGCATGTGAAAAATTCTGCACAGACACGGGCTCCTTAGCTTTACTATCAGATATAAGAAGCTACTGCAGTCTTTTCTCTAACCTTGATTTCTGAGATTCAAGTTGTATGTTCCTAATTTCGAGTTCATAAATCCTTTTTTCATGTGGATTATTAATGAGACTTACATTATCCTGCATTGGAAGACTGAGAGTATCAAGCTTAGAAGAAAGAGAGTTGGAGATGGTTTCACAAAAGGTCTCACATATGTTTTTTAGTTGAAATTCTGCACCATTCAACTAATTTGGAAACACAACCTGTTTGTTGCTTCTTTACATTGCGAAGGCAGGACTCACAGGCAAAAAGCACAGTTCTAGACTTCATCTCAGTAACTTGTGCTTCAGATCTTGAAAGTTTGGCGCAGGCCAAGCAATGAGCATTATCGCAAAAATCACAAATGATTTTATATTTAATTTCCTTTTCTGAAAGCATAGAATTATATTTAGAACAAGACATTTTCATGTCCAAACCAGACCAGTGTTGATGCACTTTTGACATATTGCAGCAGAGAGATTGTGTGAATCCTTTATTCTACTGCAGTTTATTCTATCCTCTTCTATGGTTTATCTCCTTGGGAAACTCTCTCAATAATGAGTGTGTACTGATATGTCAAAAATACATTAGTTATTCCATATTTAGGTTTTCACTTAGCGCCTCATGCCCTGGAACCTTCCCAAACATCATTAATATTAATATTTTGCAATGTGCTTCTGAAGCCTTTAAAAGTTCTAGTAAGGTTATGAAATATGCAATTGTTAACTATTTTAGAAATGCAAATACATGTATATTCCTTTAGAGTGTCTATCTCAGGTGCATGATAGACCTGTGAATCTAAAAATTTGAAATAATTTTAAATAAAAAATTGTCTTTTGTTTTTCTTTATTTGTTAAATATTAATACCAATATCAATACCCATGTATTCTATGTCTATGGCAATAATTAATTAATTTGGAGAAAAAAGCGCTTTTATAAATGTAGAGCAACATTTATATTTTTAAAGTACCATTAGTAATAATCTGGGTAATAACTATATACATTAATAGGTTAGCTAAGTGGAAAAACATACAATTATCATAATCATTCTTAGAAAACTCAATTACACCTACATGGAAAAAAAAGGTACAAATATTCATATGTTTTCAATTACAGTAAAATTGTTTCAAACCCTAAAGTCATAAAAACATTTTTAAAATTCATAGCTACTGCTAAATAACATTTTTGATAAAATGTCAACAAGTGTTTATATTAAGGTTTTTCAATTGTTCATTTTTGTTACACCAATCTACATGTATTACTTCTTAACTACTCAATCTTTCGTTTCTATACATTTTTGTGAAATTCACCTTTCATTTATCTCTGAATAAACCTCTAAAAGTTTACTAAAATTAATCACTTGTTTTGTTTTTGTTTTCCCCCTAGTCCCTCAGATCCTTTTTGATAGATCTGTCCGGACTTCTATTTGTTAAACGAATTTTTTTTTATATATGTATGTATGTATCTATTACAAAAAAATATTTCACAGCGAAAAATCTAATATCATTTTATGTCACTAAATTTTTCTTAACAATCATGTTGGTACTTTATACCTATGATAAATTTTTACAATTTAGATAACTGTAAAATTATGCATTTCCATAGAAAGCATTGCATACAACCAATATTTTATATCTAAATTTATTTATTCTGGGATTTTGTTAATGTATGGTCTGGTGCCATTGTCGTTGTTTTGTGATAATTTACTTTCACTGCAACAACGAGGAAACATACTCAAAACAATTAAGCGTCTTATAACTTCTATTTAACATATTTTTGGTGCCATTCAGTATTTTCTTAAATGGGGTGTTATTTTCTATGTTCTCTTTTTTTGTAAGACCATGTAGATTTAAATTACAGAGCTAGGTTTTTCAGACTAAGTTAACTCATTTTGTGACTGAGATACATGAAATATGTGAGTAAATAAAAAATTTTACCTTGTACTGTGCTGTCATAATTCACATCCTGTATAATATTAAATAAATGAAAAAAAGTTAAAACTGCTTTTGATTGATATTTTTGCATAGAACTTGTTGACTACCCTGCATTTTTTGACATCAGTGAATTTTTCTATTTTTTAACACTAAGCAATTTAATTTTTAACAAATATTTTAAAAAGATGAAAATCTTATATTTCTTCTTCCTTAAGTGCCTTGTTCTCTATGAATGTTGGCAATCATTAGCGCTGTCTGTACTTTGTCGACCGCTTTTCTAAAGAGACTTGTCGTAGGCTCACGATACTATTGTCGCAAATTCTTTAGCAACGATATTCTTCGACTCCTGGGTCCTCTTCTGCCTTAGATTTTAGAGTAAATCTGTTTTTGGCTATCAATACATTCTACAATTCGCCCTTTATGGCAAATAACACTAATAGAACAGAAAGCTATATCAGTATTCAAGAAAACATTATCCAAATAAGACTCCAATTTGGTTGATTCATGGTTTATTTGTTTCAATCCAAAAGTTGCCATAAAATTATAACTATTATTTGAAGTTTATTTGTATTAAATAAACCCTAATTCTTATTAAAATCTCAGCTATTTTCTAATGATTTTTTAATAAATATTAAAAAATAATTAAGTACTACTTCCCAAAACTTATCTTCTAGAAAAGAAAACTGCCAATTTGAAACCTGGGATGTTGTAAACACTAGGCATGACAGAAAAATTGTGCTTGGTTTTCATGCAAACATTTCATAGGCTTTCAAGGAATAGTCTTAGTTCACAAGTTGTCATTCTTGAGACAGTGGATTTAATTTTTCATAACATACATAAATATATTCAAACTTTCTGTAAACTTCTTTGTATTTAATAGTGTTAGGACTGTTATATATTTGTGACCTGTTTTGTGATTGACCTGATGCTGTTTAGTTTTATTTTTTTTATTAAGAATTTGATGACATGTTATTTCTTTTTCATTTTCTGTAAATGTTCGGTCAGTGATTCAGTTAATATTGAATGAAGTGGCTAAAAACCAAGATTTACTATTTGTCTCTAAATTAAAGTTCACTTTGTTACAGTTTTTTTTGTGAGCATAACACATTAACTCAATGTATTCAAATTTGAAATATTTTAATATAATTTAATAAAGCTTCTTTCATTTATCAAAGTCTTAAATTAGTAGTTATGAAAGTCGAAAGCAAACAGGGTTTGGGCTTATAAGAAAGGGTAGTCTCCATAGAAAAATCAACCATAATTGTACAATTAATTGCAAATGTATTTAAATGGCAAATATATGTATAAATATATCAGAATGGAATGTAGACATTAATGGACAGATATATTTTTGTTTTATAGCAGTAACTACTTATTAGAAATCAAGTTCATATTAAAGCATAATCTTGACTAGGTTGATATTGTTGGTACCTTGATCTTACATTGTGAGGTTGTACAGGTGTCTGATTTCTTTCGGTTGCCTTGGCCAATGTCGATCTGAAAATTAGAAAGAGACTTTATTATGTGTGAGGTCTGCAATAGTCAGTTAAGCAGAATTTGCTGCTCTTTCTTTTCACATAATTTATTGTAGGAAAAGTGTAGTGAATGTTCATTTCAATAAAATAGTAAACGAAGTAACTGTCAAACCCAAATATTGATTTTCTTCTCAAGATCTCTTTAAGTTTTATTGTGGCTAGTACATACTTACAGTACTATTTATTTCATGCAGGAATTGTCTATATTTTCAGTAAGATTCCAAGGTTGACAGATGACTTAAACATGGTAAAATCTGGAGGGGATCCATTTCGACAGGTTTGGGTTAATGGGTCATTTTTTCAGCTGAGAGTTGAAGACTTCAGCTGGTTTCGCTTTGAGCGGATTTACAAAGGAAATACCTTATCTAGGTCTGATTTTTTTTTGTGAGTTAAATTAAAGTTTTGCCGAGGGCAGTTTTAAAGAAACAGACTAGAGAGTTTTTAAGGTTTCCTGTGTTATTTTGTCATAAAAATTCCAAAGAAAGGCCACATGCCAACCTAGGCCTTTTTCCCTTCTTTTTCTCTTTTTGTTTTCTTTCTTCTTCTTTTCCTATTTGTCCCCTTATCACTACCACTTGGACTTCCTCATCTATTTGTTTAATTCATCACTGATATTGTGAAGGATTTGATGGTCTGAGCCCCATCAAACACACTTGAGCTTCTTCTGGATATCCTGAAATCCATCACAGAGTGTAGCACTGGCTGAATCACTTTGTCCAACTACCACCGAAGACACTGTCCTTCCTGAGACACACCAGATGAGCCCCATGGCCATCTAATCATCAACAGGGTGAGAACAAGGACCACAGGTATCACAGAATAATATAACCATTTAGAAGTGTGAAACAAAGGCCACACACATTACTTTTGCCATAGTTAGTACTATTTGAGTAATTTATCGCATATATATTTACTAGTTTACTTTAATTTTTGAGGCACCTTGTTGCTATAATCTTTGTTGGGAACTGAGTATATACGTATATGCGAGGTATAGTATAAGTTGTACCATATTTATTTAACCATAAACCGCCGGTTGTTATTGTTTGATTTGTCTTTTATAAATTGCTTCTATAAACTTTAGACCAAAGTCCTATCAACATTTATTAGCTTTACTGTAGTATATTATACTGAATACTAACCTAACTAAAGCTTTTCTTTTATGTGTATTTTGATTTTTGAAAGATAAGTTAGACAAGGGACTTTTGGTGTGAGTCCATGAGTTTTAAGGTGCTTTCACACTGAAGCTGTAATTTAATAGCATATAATTTAATAGCCAAAGTAAAGGGTTAATATTTATTTTATTGTTGATTTATTAATTACACCATAACACTTGTACATAATATTAAGGGTCAATATAATTAATGGTATTTATAAATTTCCCTGTCTGTTCTTCCTTGTGAGATTTTCTTTCAGGTTTATAGGTATAGTGCTTTTAGTAATTTCCTGTTTTCTTGGTCATCGGGATTTTCTTATCCATCTGGGATAAAACAGGTGGCGCTTATATTTTATTGAACTCTTGTGGAATCCACGCCATTCTACCAAAGTGGTTAGTGCTAGTCGGCTCCCCTTTGAGAAGATCCCCTGAGCTGTCTCTATAGTCTATAGTAAGTCTCCCTCCTTCCATTGGTTCCCTTGTACCCATTTTCTAACCCTCACTTCCCATACCTTTACTCTCCCTTTTTCCTTCCTGTTATTACCCATCTGTCCATTCAAATTTCATTTATTCCAGGTAAATAGGATAAAGTATTAAAGTAAAATTAAAGTATTAAATTGTTATTAATTATAATAATTAATAATTATTAATTTTTTTTTCTATTTAACAACTTCATATAGACCAATCACTAAAAGCTAATAGCATGTTTACTTTTTGGAAGCAACAAAATCATTATATGTTGGATTGGTGCGTTCACAGCTGGAATATGGTTTGATTATTTGGGCACCCCAGTATGGTGTTTTTAATTCATTATTGGAGAGTGTACAAATTCTTGAGATGCTTCAATTCTGTTTTTAATCTGGATCTCATTACTAAGCATGACTATTCTCAAATATTATCCTTGGACAAATGAAGAACCATGTTTGACATTTGTTTTATATATAAAATATATAATGGTATCCTATATCCTGTTCAGCTCTTTCCCAATTAGCATTTACTGTTCCTCAAAAAGCATTGAGATAATAAAATTTTTATCTAATACTTGAACATAAAGTGGAATTTCTGACTGCTTATAGTATAACTCATACTGACTTGTGTAACCTATATGAGTGATATACCAGCCACTGGAATGAATCTTCGGGACATTGAATCATTCATAAAATTATATCTGGGGGTTTCCATTATAGCCTTATACAACTCTTTGTCTCCTAAGATCGTTCCTACTTTGTTGAATTCAATGGCTTTAAGTCAAATTGTTATCCAACACTGACTGGTGCCCCTCCAGGAAGCAATCTTGACCATTGATCTTTTTTATTATCATTGATCTTTATTATATTTGTCAATGATAGAACTGTACTGTACTACTGTCACCACTCGTACTGTTATGTCTGAATATCTTTTATATGCAGATGACTAATATTTCACATAATAAAAAATTAATGAGAACTGTGTTCTACTGCAAAGAGACATTGATGCTTTAGCACACTGGTGTACAATAAATAAAATACCTCAGAATATTAACAAGTGCAAGTGTATGTGAATCTCGTAAGTACAATAAGTACTCTCAGTGAACTAAAGTAAAATTTGGGTTAAGTAATATTCCCCTAGAACATGTCAGCTCTATGAGGGATCTAGCGGTCATAATTAACAATAAACTCTCATATTACAAAAGACATAATGATGAAGTTGTTAAATTTTCCTTCAAAAATTCTTGGTTATCATAATCAGGTCAACAAAAAATTTTAAAATGTTGGATAGTCTTATTACCTTATATAATAGCCTAAATAAGTCTAAATTACTTCATGCAGAAATGGTGTCCTTCCCCAAGAATAATGTGGCAGAATTTTTTAATAGATTGAATATTTTACTTTCGTTATTGCCTTTTAAATCAAAAATTATTATGGCTGAGATTAACTTAAAAACTAGTACTATCAGAAATAAAAGAAAAGGCAGTATATATAGGAAAAACAAGTTTAGATTTAGAAATAATTGTCTAAAGATAGATTGGGACAAGATTAGGACATCCAGATCCGCACGAATTTAATCTTATATTGATTGTTCTTTTCAATACACATTTTCCACTACGAACAATAAAGGAAAGGAAAAAAAATCATGGGTAACAAATGGGATCAAGATTTCTTCAAAAAATCTGAGATGTAAAAACATAAGAAAATTCTTTCCCTCCCAATTTGTAATAGATTTCTTCAATAAGTATAAATCAATCTATTGTAAGGTTATAAAAAATGCAAAACAAAATTATTACATCACCAAAATTAATAATGCAACATGCAAATCGCAAGAGGTTTGGAATACAGTAAACGATTTGAGAGAAAACATCACAAGGCTAATGATTGTCAAACTTCTCTGTAGTCTGACAGCTTTAATACTTCCTATTGTATAATAGCAGAAAAATGGGAAAAAATATATGTACAGATATTGACCCTATGGATTATCTAGCTCATGTAGCTGTGCCAACTCTACACTTGAGGAGCTTGCTGACCTCATAAATACCTTCTTTGACGAAGGAAATTTTTTTCAACAACTTGGGTACAGCTGTGGTGAGACCTCTATTTAAGGGTGGGAATTCTAATGATCTGTCTTGTTTTAGACCAATTTTCTCACTTCCGACACTTCAAAGACATGATATCATCTTTCCTCGAAAAATATAAATTATTGAATAAAAAACAGTTTGGATTTTAGAGTCAGAAGAATACTACAGATGCTGTGTTCAATTTACTAGAGGAGCTTTATTTGGGTCTAAATAGAGGTGAGATTGCGGTAGCGGTGTTCTGTGACTTTTCCAAGGCATTTGATTGTGTTGATTGCAGAATACTGCTGCAAAAGCTGTCTTGCTATGGGTTCAAAGGTTGTGCTTTGACTTGGCTTGAGTCGTACCTGGCAAATAGGAGACAGGTGGTTAGTATGGATGGTTAGTACTGTGTCATCAGCTCAAACCGTACAGTGTGGTTTTCCCCAAGGATCGATGCTTGGCCCAGTACTCTTTCTTATCTACATTAATGATCTTGCTTTGATCGACATTAACGGATCTTTCACAATATTTGCTGATGACACCACAATACTTTGGCGGGGAACAGGCAACCCAGATCTGGAACAGACAATAAATGCAGATATTCAAACAGTAAAAAAATAGTGTGATGCCAACAAGCTTACTATTAATATAAGCTAAACCAATCTCATAACATTCAATGGAGATACTTCAAACGTGGCACTAAGTGGAGTATCCATAAGTAAAACAGGCTGCTCTAAGTTTTCGGGCATTTTTATTGACTCAAAACTGAAATTTGAAACCCATATTTGATTGATCCACTGTGAACTCGACAGCAAAAAATGTTTATTTTGCCCTGGTGGAGTCTCAACTACGCTACGGAATTCAATTTTGAGGTTATGGAAGCTTTCAGCTCCTACAATACCTTTTTGTATAGCAGAAGCAAGAGGTGAGATATCTGTGTGGAGCAGGCTTTAGGGATCATTGTCGCCCTCTGTTTGTTGGGGAGAGCATTCTCACTTTGACTTGCTTATTTATTTTGATGACAGTTGACTTGGTCCACAAGAAATACAAGGGACCTTATGATCATGGTCACAATGCTTATAGGACCATAGTGAGAATTTGCTTCTGTGCATTCCAAAATCATCTCTTACAAAGTACTTTATAATATATGAAAGTAAAAAAATATATAATTGCTTGCCTCTTGAATGCAAAAATATAGAGAGCAATAGGCAATTTACACGTAGTGTCAACAAATTTTTATTGACCAAAGCATACTACTGCTTAGATTAATTTTATACTGATAATAAAGTTTTATAGTTAAGACTCACACTAATGTATCTGTTATTTTTAATTTCTGTTAAGTTTAGAGTTATCATATTTTTATCTATGTACCTATGATGAGTATTTTAATGTCTACAATGTTACAAGTTATTGAAAATTATTTACATTTTAGAAGTTTGTAACCTACCTGTTTGTAACAATGTATTCTTTATTTACATAGAAATATACTTTTTATTATTTTTTAAAGTTTTTTTTAAATAAGAGCTTTTAGCTCTATATACAATAAAGCATTTGATTTAATTTGATGTCAATATAGGCAGATTCAAATATATGCAGTGCATTTTTTTGAAAATTCTATGCTTCAAAATTCATGGAATATACCGCCTAGGGGGTAGGACCATAAGTTTCTTCTACAAAGATTTAATTTTTTATCTCTAAGGCATTGTGCTATTCTAAGCAGCCAGCTTTTTTATTTAATTTTTTATCTGCACCTATCAAAATTGATGAACCTCATCCTTCAGGAGACTTAAACTTGTTTGTTTCTCCTATACACAATAGAAAACACCTTTGCTTTTATTTAGAAAATAGACTACTAACTTAGCAAGAAATCCACCTATATATTAAGCTTGTTAGACAATGTTTGGTAGATAAATAAACATTCAAATTGATTTGTACATTGGATACCCCACACTGGTCTTTTACAAACCACTAAAATTCCAATGAGTTACTTATTATATTGGGTATTACGTCACTTATAGCAAAAATCAATTTAGAAATTTTTATCTCACACGCTCAACAATTGAAAAGAAGAATAAAATAGACTTATTCACGTATTTAAAAGAAATATGGACTTAAATCTGTAACGATACCGTTCGATATACTTAATTTAATTTAAGTTCAATAAGTTTTAAATACAATAATTTACTTGAGGTATAATAGATTTTTTATATACCTAGGAGCTGAGGTTCAATCTATTAATCTCTGAGCTCGTTTCTTCTTTTCAATATCCTACCTAACTTTGTTATGAATATTACAATTAAAAAAAAAAAACGATAAAAAACAACAAGAAGACCTACTTTTTTTTAAAATACCTAATTTGAACCAACGTTTCGATAGTTATATCTACTACCGTTATCAAGGTAATTAAAGTAAAATTAAATTAAATTAAAAATAAAATATACTTATCTTTCAAATTTTCAGCAATGCAGTCTCATCAAAATTTCTTCCTAATTCGAAAATACTTTATATACTTTTTTATATGATTTGACGGTTTATTAATAGTTTGACAAACTATTTTGAAGGATAACAAAAATTTCAAAGGTTACTTTTTTAAAATTAAAGGGGTGTGATCTTAATGTAAATTAATCATAGAAAATACATGAATATCAAATATTTGAAATCATTAATTAATTTTGAGAATACCCTGATCTACTTCTCTCTTTAGCAAAGGAATCCATGTATTATGAAAATCAACTGAACAAGTAGCTAAGCATTTCTCTTCATTTAACATTATAAATGCACTTTCCTTTAGCTTACGTAATTTTGAAATTGGTTCCTTTGCTAAAATTGAGGAATAATAAATACAAATTTTACTTAAAATTCCAGGAGTCCAAGTAATTTCATCCAAATGACTCATTTAAACATAGCAAAAAACCTGCTAACAAAATTTACATATTTATGGAGATATTTATTTCTTATAATAGAGTTTAACTAGAGTTTTAAAAATTTGTAGTATAAATGAAATGAGCAACTTATAAGGATGATTTAATATCCATTTTACAAAACTTTTCTTTCAAATCTAAGCTCCTCTATGAAAAAGCTTACAAACCTTGAAGTGTTTGGGTAACAATTGGACTCTTTTTTAATAAATTATGGCAGAAAGAATGTCGTAATACTTAACATTAAATAAGCGAGAAGTGAATCATACAAAAGCTGTGTTTAGTACACTTACTTGTAGATAGGTCTTCCTCCAATTCAGTAGTGTTCATCTACAGAAGTGTTTTAGTTGCAATTACTTGAGCAAGTTTTTCTCGGGCGCCAATACGAATAATTCTTCTGGGCGGCGTATATTGGTCCGTTCAAGGATGTTCGTCTTTCCTATTTTTTCTAAATTTTTCGACTCTTCTCATCATGATCAGTTGTAGGGCTCTGTTTCACCCTCCTCTGAAGACATATCCAAGATATTAAATTTTTCTGATCTTAATAGTATTTAGTAGCATACGTGTTGCAGCGGCCCTATTTAGTATCATTTCGTTGGTCTGCATATTTGTCCAGGGTATTCTCAGCCTTTGTTGGTGTAACAAACATTCGAACGCATTTAACCGAATAACTGTAGCGACTTAATTGTCCAGATCAGCAATACTGACCATATGTAGTAATTTTAGGTTCAGATTATCATTGCATAATAGTGGTTTCATTTTTTTACAATGTTGTTCAGACTGCCTCTATTCTACACCTTATTTCTCTATCTGGATTTAGATGTTCGATGATATAACATCCAAGGAACTTAAACTGGGTTAATCTGTCTATATTTTTCATATCTGTATACTCAACTTTTGAACATATCGAATTATTTTTCTTCTTTTAACTACGCAATTTCAAATTTACATTAACCATACAAAGTCAAGCTTGGCGCCGACGTCGAATGGTCTATCAAGAGTTTGCGTACAAAAAAGCAAACCGGCAACTTCAGCTTTTGCCGTTGCCATGATCGAGGCTCCAGACTTTGTCTAAAAAGTGCTTCTATAATTTCCCCAAAAATATGGGAAAAGTTTCTACAATATAATCTAATTTTCATTACACACCACTAATACCAAGTCTAATGTGTTTGTGCCGAATATAAGTGCGGGCCCGCCAGAAGAAACTCATTTATTCCATCCAAGTGCTCCAAGAGATCAAGGTAGGTGCCATTTTTAATCTTGGTGCTGTATGGTTCGGTTGAAAATTTTATTTTGGAAATTAATGTTAAATTTAGGAAAATGAACCCTTGCTATATAAGTAATACAGTCCACTCAATCGCCGTAATATAACAACAACCGTACATTTTTTGGTCATTCTTCGCGGATAATAAATTTTAAGTTTCCAAAATTTATAGTAAATTATATTAAAAAATAAAATCCTTCGATTCTTCGCCATTTTCAGCCGCCATAGTACCGTGTATTTCAGCAAATCATAAGCGACATTACTTGGCGCATGCATATTAGCAGCAGCGCAGGATTCCCTGCCATCCATCAGAGCGCAGCGATTCACCGAATTGCTATTTAAAAATAAACCAGTCCATCGACTGTTAACCTTGTTTACATTCTTCATTTTTGCATTTTTACGTATATTTATATTAAAGGGAAATTTTAATAAACTACTTATAATTTTTTCTTAAGTTGAGATTCTTCTAAAACTACAAGCAATACGAAAGATTGTTATTGTGCGGTACGTGAACAATGCGGTGTAGTTTTTTCCTTATTTATATCGAAATTTCTACTTTTTTTGCAAATTTACAGGGTGGTTTGTGTCTTTAAGAATATTGCAGTGTTAGTAATTATAGTAGTACTAGTGCAATTTAGTTTTGATGGTTATTCAGGAATAAACGAATGAAAAAGGTAAATTTAATTCATTTTGCCAATAAAAACAATACTTAAATAAATTCAGATATTTTAAACATTTTCTCATTTAAATATCTGCAAAAATTAAAACAAAGTAACTGCTTATTTAAATGGTTATTGGACTTAAATCAATAATTTGTTTTGAAAAAATTTAAAAGGAAAATAGTTAATATTTTGGTTTTCTTAGAAACCAGTGGATAGATTTATTTTTTTTAACAATGAATAAATTAAGTCAACAACGAAAAGTAGCTATAGCTAGAATTACCGAAATATACACTCTTGCAAAAAAGGCAGTGGAGAGATCGGAGCATAAGTCGCTTTTTAAAGTTAAATATGAGACATTGGAAGAATGTTATAATGATTTTAAGCATCTTCATAATGAAATTATCGGCCTAACTACTACAGATGAGGAATTTGGACGCGAGGATGCTATTAGAAAGGGATGTGAAGAATTTTATTTTGCTTCAAAAGATATTTATTTTCAACTTTTTCCAGAACCCAATAGTATTCAGTGGCCTTCAAATTATGTAACCCCTCATGTAAATCAATTCTCAGATATTCCAAAACCAAATGTTCCTATTTTTAATGGAAATATGCTTAAATGGCCCACATTTTACGATTTATACTTATCACTTGTACATAACAGTACTTCAATTTCCAATGCATCTAAATTTCGACACTTATTAACTTTGTTGCAAGGGGAACCATTAAATCTTATAAAATCTCTGCCAGTAACCGATAGCAATTATACAATCGCTTTTCAAAATTCAGTAAAAAGGTATCAAAATAAAAGATTATTAGCCACAACTTATTGGAATTTAATAGACCAGGTTCCAAGTATGAAATCAAACCATAATTCAAAAGATTTAAGATGTATTCTGGACACTTTTAATGAAAACCTTGATGCATTAGATGCTCTAGGATTTAATACTACTGATTGGTCGTTTCCCTTGTTTAATATATTGTTGCAAAAAATTGATATATCTACCAGATCAGCCTTTGAAATTAAACATACTGAGAAGGAAATACCCTTATTTTCAGACCTAGTAGCATTCCTAGAGAATCAGTGCAGAGGCCTGGAATCAATGCAATTAATGCCAACACAAAGTTTAAATTTAAACAAATCTTCAAAAAATTCTGGAGCAGGATTTAATGCTACTACCAGACCAAATAATTATTCAAATAGCGGCTCTAAATCCCTTCACACAAATTCTTTTATGGCTAATACTTCAATTCAAACAAAAAACAACAATAAAACTTTTAAAACTTTTTCTCCGCAACCTACAATGGTTTGTAGATTGTAGGTTGCAAATTGCAATGTCTTGAATTTACTAATTTAAATTCAAGACATTGCAAACTATGTAATTTTTCACTACATCCCCTTTCACAATGTAACATTTTTCTTCAAAAGTCATCCTCGAACGCCTTGCATACGTCAAGCAAAATTATGTTTGTATCAATTGCTTACGCACCAATCATTATCTGCTAAAGGACTGTTTATCCCCTCATAACTGCCGATCCTGCGGTAATCGACACCACACACTGCTGTGTGACGTCATCAGTTCTCACACACAGTTACAAACATCTTCATCAAATCTTCAACAACACTCATTGCAAACTAATTTAATCCAGAATAGCGCATCATTGCCTCTACAAACCAGCAAAATCCCTCTAATTTAGTTTCCTCCAATCCTACCACTTCCTTGAACACTAGCGTTCATCAAAACCTTATAAATGAAAATCCAGGGCTAAATTGTTGTACGCCCTTTTCAACTGAACATTCTTTTCAACTTCAGTCCACAGTCCTATTGTCTACAGCGAAGGTGGAGATCTTAGATTCAAGAGGGAATTTCCAAACTGTCAGAGCACTTTTGGACTCTGCAAGTGAAGCCTGCTTGATCAGTCAATCTTGCTTACAGAGATTGGGCTTAGCACGTAAACATTATTCAATTCCAATCTTTGGGGTTAATCAGTCTTCTTCCTATACCAAGGGCATAACCAGTTGTGTTGTACGACCCGTGGGAAAAATACAACCTACATTTTTATTTAATGGGTTAGTTGTGAAAAACCTTTGTTTGAATATGCCCTCTATACAAATTAATCCCAGTACTTGGAGCCATATTTCAAATTTGCCCCTTAGCTTCTTGGCGCAGAAATCTATGCACAGGTTTTGAAATCGGGTCGAATTTACGGAGATCCAGGTCAACCAGTTGCATTAGATACAGAATTTGGCTGGGTCTTATTAGGAAGAATTCAACAAAATTCGACTTTTTCAATGTCATCTCCGAAACTCGGAAGCTACTTTACTGCCTTTGATAACCCATTAGATGTAACCTTGCGGAAATTCTGGGAACTAGAGTCCGTACCTCAAAGGAAATTCTTGTCTCCTGATGAGAAGCGGGCTGAAGAAATTTATCAAAACACAGTATCTCGTGATTGCACAGGGCGCTTTACGGTTGATCTACCGTTAAAACAAAATTCGCCTATATTTGGTGACACCTTTTCATTGGCTTATCGTTGTTTTATGTCTTTAGAAGCTAGACTTCTTAAAAATCCTGAACTTTATAAACTTTATTCCGATTTCATGCGCGAATATATTTCCAATAAACATATGAGCCTTGTATTAAGCACTGAACCCAGGCCAGAGAGTGTTTGCTATCTTCCCCATCACGGAGTCATTAAACCAGACAGCAGCACTACCAAGGTGAGAGTTGTGTTCAATGCTTCTGCAAAGGATTCAAAAAACCACAGTCTCAACTCCACTCTTCTACCTGGTCCAAAACTTCGTGCTGACATAGTCACTATTCTACTGCGATTTCGTTTCCACGCCATCGCAATGATTAGTGATATACAAAAGATGTTTTTACAAATAAATCTAATTCATGAGCATAGAGATTACCAACGTTTATTATGGCGTTTCAGCCCAGAGGAGCGTCTTCAGGAATATCGCTTGAATACAGTCACTTTTGGGGTAACTTCTAGTCCATACTTGGCTATAAGAACATTAAGGGAATTAGCTGTACAAGAGAAAAATAAGTTTCCCAGAGCTGCACAGGTTATTTTGGAAGATTCCTTTATGGATGATATCTGCTCGGGAAGTTGCGATTTAGAGTCAGCACTAGCTCTTCAAAAGGAACTGATCTTACTGCTAAAATCAGGCGGGTTTGAACTTCGGAAGTGGGCAAGCAATGACCCCGCACTTCTTTCCACGTTATCTCCAGAAGACTGTCAGATTCCTATATCCTTCGATAAAGAAACTCCCGCTAGTATTAAAATTTTGGGCTTGCAGTGGTTTCCTTTATCAGATACTTTTTCATATTGTTGCAACCCTGATGAAAATTGTAAATTTACCAAACGAAAAATACTTTCAATGATTGCCAAAATATGGGACCCATGTGGGTTTTTATCTCCGGTAACTCTAAAGGCAAAATCTCTTATGCAGGAGTTATGGAAGGAAAAGTTAGATTGCGATTCAGAGCCTCCTCAACATATTTGTGAGAAGTGGTTTTATTTTAAATCTAGTTTCTCAGAGCTCTCTAAGCTATCTCTTCCGAGATGCGTTTTTGCTCCCAATATACAACGTTGTCAAATTTTTGCATTCTGTGACGCTTCTGAGCGTGGTTATGCATGTGCCATATATTTACGAATTGAGTTGCCGGACGCAATTAAATCTTCACTTATTATTGCAAAAGGAAAGGTGGCACCCTTAAAACCCGTCTCAATACCTCGAATGGAGTTACTTGGTGCTACACTTCTTGCAGATTTATTGAAATTTGTTCTCGATACTTATTCGCCATTAATCATTATTGATGAAGTTTTGGCCTTTTCTGATTCAAAGGTGGTTCTAAGTTGGATTGCTGACTCTCCACACCGATGGAAAACGTTCGTGGCAAATCGGGTGAGTCACATTCAAGAAACCATTCCACAAGTTTTATGGTATTATATACCTTCACTAGAAAATCCAGCAGATTGTGCCAGCCGAGGTCTCACTCCTGAGAATCTGGTAAATCATCCCCTATTGAAAAGATCTAGGGCTTTTCCCTAAACCTTTTTTATTCCCTATTACCCTATAGCAGCCTCACTATAGGTTTACAGGCAAGGGTGGCTTGGCCGTAATAGGTTGAGTAGAGAACCACTTGATTGTAGAATTCAATACTGGTTTATTCACAAAGATTAACAACTATTTATATCAGTCTTAAGATAACAATTCGAGGTAATTATACAAATCAAGGTGAGCATCGTAATCATAATTTTAACTATTTACTAATTTCGACCTTGCGAACTTATAGCAAACGTGAGCTTAAAATCCATCGCAAACACCTTGACCGGCTAATATAAACAATTTTATATAATTATGTATGAATATTTAAAACTACCAAAAAATGTAAAATATTTAAAAAATGTCGTTTAGACATATTCCCCGCTCTCTCTGCTTTCTGCTGGAGGAATGTTTAAGGGTCGGAGTTCTACCATCTCGGTCTCTCTGGTCTTATGTCTGGGTCGTTGCTTGTATTGTCTAATATTGGTTAGAAGTTGTTCTAATTCTCCCGCTAGCTCCTGCTGGCGGAGGGCAATTTTATTCGTTTCTTCCATTGCTTTCTCGATGATGGGCGCGGCTGTTTTGGCTTGACTGACTTGTCTGTTTTGACTGACTTGACTGCTTTGATTGGCTTGACTGTCTTAACTTGACTTGTCTGCTTTGACTGGCTTGACTGCTTTAACTGCTTTGATTGGCTCGACTGCTTCACTGCTTTGATTGGCTCGACTGCTTCACTGCTTTGATTGGCTCGACTGCTTCGATTGGCTTGATTGCTTTGGCTGCTTTGCTTTGACTGACTTGTCTGCTTTGGCTGCTTTGATTTGAAGATGGAGTCGGCCCTTTTTGGCGGTTGCTCCTGACTTGACTTGACGATGGAGACGGCTCTTTTTGGCGGTTACTCCTGGCTTGTAATTTTAACTATTTACTAATTTCGACCTTGCGAACTTATAGCAAACGTGAGCTTAAAATCCATCGCCAACACCTTGACCGGCTAATATAAACAATTTTATATAATTATGTATGAATATTTAAAACTACCAAAAAATGTAAAATATTTAAAAAATGTCGTTTAGACACCTATGGTTTACAGGTCCTCCATGGATTTATTTGCCTCGTTCTGACTGGGCATTGTCGACTGTTTCAGATACCGATATAAAAAGCCAAGATGTTTTTCGAGAGCAAAAAGTTGAAACTCTAGCTGCTACCATTTCACCAAATGTCTTAGACCAAATTCTGAACCATTATTCCTTCCTCCCAAAAATTCAAAGGATAATTGCCTACCTAATTCGATTTTCAAATAACACTCAAACAAAACATGTAAAACGAGTCGGCCCAATAATGAATTTTGAACTACAAAAATCTTTGCTAATTCTTGTGAAACACATTCAGCAATTTTATTTTTCAGAGATAATTGCTCAAATAAGGTCAAATGAACTTTTATCTAAACCATTTCGTAAACTAGCTCCATTTCTGGACGAACAGGGTTTTGTCAGAGTGGGCGGACGACTAAGAAATTCATCACTTCCGTATGATGTGAAACACCCTCTTCTGTTGCCAAAAGATAATAGACTAACCGAACTTATTATTGACCATATACACAAAATTAACTTGCATCCTGGTTTAAATACAGTTTTATATTTTGTTCGCCAACAATTTTGGATACTTTCCGCTCGTAGAGTGATACAAAGGGTCCTTTCAAAATGCCTAAAATGCTTTCGCGTGAACCCAAAACCCTATACCCCGTATATGGGAGACTTACCGTCATTTCGCATCTCGCAACTTAAGTGCTTTTCGCATGTTTGCATCGACTATGCAGGCCCTTTAAACATCTCAATGGGTAAATATCGCGGTGCAAAAATATTCAAGGCATATATTTTAATTATAGTGTGTGTTGTTTCTCGAGCTATTCACATCGAACTAGTCTCCGACCTAACTTCTGAAAGTTTCATAGCCGCTTTTCGGCGTTTTGTATCCAGACGCGGAAGCTGTCTCAATATTTACTCCGATTCGGCCACCACTTATGTGGGTGCCTAGAAACAAATTCGTGAACTCTCGAAGCATGCATCGGAGCATTTAAAAATATCGTGGTTTTTTAATGTACCTGCTGGGCCTCACCTTAATGGTCTAGCAGGGGCTGGCGTCAAATCTGTCAAGGCGCACTTAGTTCGAGTGGTAGGAGACCAAGTTTTAACTTATGAAGAGCTCTACACTTTACTTACCCAAATTGAAGCTCTGCTGAATAGCAGGCCTATGTGGGCACAAAGTTCCGATCCGAACGATTTAGCCCCACTTACTCCTGGTCATTTTTTGACACTAGAACCGCTAAATACGGTTCCTGATCCTGATCTGTCCCATTTAAAGCTCAATACTTTGTCCCGCTGGCAATTGATATAAAGATTAAATGTTGATTTTTGGAAAAGATGGCAATTAGAGTATCTTAATACCTTGCAACAAAGGTCAAAGTGGACTAATCCCACCACTAAGATTGAGCTAAATACGTTAGTCATAATTAAAAATGAAAATCATTCTCCTATTCATTGGTTATTGGGACGAATTGTAATGTTACACCCTGGCCCAGACCGCCATGTAAGGGTTGTCACAGTAAAAACTGCAAATGGGCTCTATAAGAGACCAGTTGTTAAATATGTCCTCTACCGATACGGAGTTCATAGCATTATTAGTACGTAGCAGAATTAAGCTTGTTTGCGTCTTAAGGGAACTGGGAAATAATTAGGATTACATTTGCGAGAATCGAATAGTTTTGTTTGTTTTTTTTGCTCCGCTAGTACATTTTTTCCTTTCAAGTATATATTTTTTTCTCACACTTATTTTCTGTGAATTTTGGAAATTTCTGTAGGAATAGTATTTCTTCTTAAAACATGCGTTTTAGTGGGCGGAAAATGTATACGCAACTTTTGAACATATTGAATTATTTTTCGTCTTTTAACTACGTAATTTCAAATTTACATTAACCATACAAAGTCAAGCTTGGCGCCGACGTCGAATGGTCTTTGGAAAGTGCTTCTATAATTTCCCCAAAAATATGGGAAAAGTTTCTACAATATAATCTAATTTTCATTACACACCACTAATACCAAGTCTAATGTGTTTGTGCCGAATATAAGTGCGGGCCCGCCAGAAGAAACTCATTTATTCCATCCAAGTGCTCCAAGAGATCAAGGTAGGTGCCATTTTTAATCTTGGTGCTGTATGGTTCGGTTGAAAATTTTATTTTGGAAATTAATGTTAAATTTCGGAAAATGAACCCTTGCCT
The DNA here is from genome assembly GCF_022605725.1 of Anthonomus grandis grandis. Taxonomy (NCBI): domain Eukaryota; kingdom Metazoa; phylum Arthropoda; class Insecta; order Coleoptera; family Curculionidae; genus Anthonomus; species Anthonomus grandis. Next base: position 44,728,639 of record NC_065548.1, read on the forward strand.
ATATAAGTAATACAGTCCACTCAATCGCCGTAATATAACAACAACCGTACAATATCTGTAGTGCAGCATCAGGATATTATTGTCAACTCCAACTCCATTACAACTCAACAAGTTGTAATGTGATCTGTGTAGGTCTAGGCCTGATGATGCTCCGATAGGAGCGAAACACGTGTAGCTTTAAAAAAAAAAAAATTATATGGATTTGATGAGACCGTGACTTTGTGTTTTTACCTTTTTTGTTTTAATATTTTAAATTTATTAATATTGGGCTTTTGGGCTAAACAATTACTTTTTTTTTTTTATAAAAACAGATCCTAATCAACTGACATCTACTAAACTGGATAAACACAGAAAGACACGAAATGGAGCTCTCAACTCCAACTCCATTACAACTCAACAAGTTGTAATGTGATCTGTGTAGGTCTAGGCCTGATGATGCTCCGATAGGAGCGAAACACGTGTAGCTTTAAAAAAAAAAAAATTATATGGATTTGATGAGACCGTGACTTTGTGTTTTTACCTTTTTTGTTTTAATATTTTAAATTTATTTATATTGGGCTTTTGGGCTAAACAATTACATTTTTTTTTTATAAAAACAGATCCTAATCAACTGACATCTACTAAACTGGATAAACACAGAAAGACACGAAATGGAGCTCTCAACTCCAACTCCATTACAACTCAACAAGTTGTAATGTGATCTGTGTAGGTCTAGGCCTGATGATGCTCCGATAGGAGCGAAACACGTGTAGCTTTAAAAAATTATATGGATTTAATGAGACCGTGACTTTGTGTTTTTACCTTTGTTCTGTTTTCGTTTGGTCTCTTAGTGAAAAATGGATGACGTTTCTAATTAAAATATTAAATTATAACGAAAATATATATAATAAAAACTCTTTTTTATCCAATGTGAACTTAAAAACCCAGAACAAAAGTCTTTAGTGGAATGTTAATAATTAATTTTTTAAAACTCTGATATCAGACGGAGGTTTCAAATCAATAAAACACTTATTAGTGAATTAATTTACATTAATTCAATTCTAAACATAAATATAAATGAAATTGCAATTTCATATTCAGCTGATACTTCATTAATTTTCAGTGGAAGTACTTTTAGAAAGACTGAATGAAAAATTTGCTCTATATGTATAGTTCATCGTTAAATCTTTTTAAGACCAATTAAATAGCGTTTTCATTGATTGAAGCTAATAGACCACTTTTTTCAACTATAGTAATAGATAATGACCAGATTATTGAAGTTTTACAACCCAAATATGTTGGTACAGTAATTATATTTCAAATTTATTCTACAGAAATTTTAAAATTTGTGTTTTATAATGTACAAAGGGTATGTGTTGTGGGATAATTTATTATTATTTATATATTTTTTTGTTTCATTGTGTTTTTTTTTGTGTCTTTGCTGACTATGTATTTATTAAAGAAAGGAAAGAAAGGCAAAAAGAATGAAAATAACTTATTTTTAATGAAACTATCAAAGGAAATTTATTTTTAGCCTTGATAAAGACGAAAAATATATATGGTCGAAAAGTCGGCCAATTAAAAACTTGAGGTTTGATTTGTTGGCCCTAATCCCGCTACCTACATTTTCACTATTCTTAGAAAAGTTAAGTCATTTTTGTATCAGTATTATGTGGAAAACTGAAATTATACTAAATCAGTCTATAAGTAGTTAGATCAATGTTAAAAGTAATGTGAAAGTTATTTTAAGACATTTTTTAATACATACAATATTTTCTTTATTTTGTTTTAGTATGCACACTTAGATACCACTAAGAGATTTGTTATTTTTTGTATCACAGGGTTTAAGAAACAAATTTATTTATACCCACAATAAATTGCCAAGACTGAACTGTCAATTTACCAATTTATCCAAGGAAAACATAAAATAACATGATTAACATATAAATGCCCCAAGAATTGGTAAAGTTTGAATTTTAACAACTTTTTGAGCTATTTCATGGAAATGTGTATATTAGTTCCAACAGTTTGTTTCTCTGTGGTATGGATTGTATTTAAAAATTCCTAGGAAATTTCTGGAGGATCCTCCCACAAACAGAAATTTGTATATTAAAGTATTTTGACTATTGCTACTGATAGAGCTTAATGTTTAGTTATCTTGTTTTGCTCTTGGGTATTTTAAAAATTCTTCAAGTAAACTATTGTTTTCAGATGAAATGAAATAAAATATGAAATTCTATTAAATATGTGAAACAGTTTTTTTGTTCAATAACTCAAAAGTTTTTTTATGAAGCAACTATTTTCTTGAATGCTTGGGTCGGTGTTTGGTTGATATTTTTTCCTTTTTTGATATTTAATATTTACATGAATTTTTTTGCAAACTGGATAATATATGGATCACATACATTACAGACAACATATAAATTAACAACATGTAATTCATATAAATTAAGATATGTTGTCTGTAATTTATGCTTATCAGTTTAAAATTATGTGTCAAAAGCGATCCATAGATTACATCCCATTTGAAAAAAAAATATAAAGAAAATAATAAAAATCAATAATTGTTTTGTCCAGTTGATACCCTATAGCTTATAAATCAGCAGGATTAATGTAAATAACTAAAAGACTTAGATGCATACAAACCTTTTTCTTTATAATTCATATTGTGAATATTATATTTTTTAACTACTTAAGATAATTTAAAACAGCTCGTGTGTTTTCTTTTAGTATCTTAGAAGTTACAGAAGAATACACCATTTTATTTTTATCGCATGTGTTGAAAAAAACATCATTACAGGCCTTATAATGGCAAATATAAACTAGTCAAAATGAAATAAATTCAGAATAATGTAAAAAAGCCCTATTAAATAATCTATATTACCATTAACAAATAAAATTAAAATAAATAGATTTTAAAACTTTTTAATATCATCTATTTAAGGTGATTCCAGAGGTCTTGCTGGACACTCCAAAACTGGAATATTTTACGCCTGAATGAATTCCTGATGGCTGTGTTGGGCCTCGCATTATCGTGTTGCAAATTTAATTATTGGCCTCTTACACAAAGAATCACTTTTAAATTGGTGCGACCCATTTAAGAAATATATCACTATCAAGCCATCCTATCTGGTATACAGGGGAAATTATTAGAGATTTAAAAAAAAGGTCAAATTATATAGATTATATAGCATGCTCCAAGCATAGGAAGATTATTAAGGGTAAGATTGATGCTGCCTATGGAACCTACTTAAAACAAACTGAGTCATCCTTGAAGAATGATCATAAACAGTTTTGGAAATATATTAGTCAAAAAAGAAATATTTCTTGTATACCTGGCTCAATGATATTTAAAATATAGTTGCTATATGCTTTTGCTTTTTTTTTTCGGGGAGTTTATGTAATGTCCTCTGCCCCAAACCTAAAATATGAAGATCTTAATAATGCAGCCTATCAAAACATAAAAATTAAACCCTTCACAGAACAGGAAGTGAGTATTGCACTTAAAAAGATGAAGAAGAAACACAGCTGGCCTTGATGAGATACCCTCTTTCATTCTTTGAGATTGCGCACAATGCTTCGCAACACCTCTCTGTCATATTTTTATGAATCATGTACTTTTCCGGACATTTGGAAGATTGCAAGAATCTCTCCTTTACACAAGGGTGGTCCTACAAACAATATAGAAAACTATAGACCAGTGGCCATCTTAAACAACTTTTCAAAGGTCTTTGAACTGTGTATATATAATGAACTATTTCACTTATTAAAAAATCAAATATCTATTAAGCAGCATGGTTTCTTCTCTAGAAGGTCTACAGTAACTAATCTTACATGCTTTTTACAAAAGGCGTACAAGGCTATTGGAAAGAGGAGACAACTAGATGTTTATTATTCTAATTTTTCGAAGGCTTTTGACAGATTGGACCATGGTCTGATTATTGAAAAAATTTCTTTGATGGGATTTCATCATGATCTTCTCAAATTCTTTATCTCCTACTTGAATGATCGATCGCAATATGTTGAATTTGGTGGATACAAGTCCAATTCATATCCAGCTCTGAGTGGTGCTCCTCAAGGGAGTAACCTTGCCCCCTTAATTTTTGCAATTTTTGTTAACGACATCATATCTAGTTTAACATTTGATTGTCTTTTATTTGCAGATGACCTAAAATTATTTTGCACTATAGAAAACAACAACCACTGCGTTCAACTGCAAAAAGTCTCATCCCGGTGCTAAATAAATAAACTGCCTCTTAACATTAAAAAGTGCAAAATTATGTCAATCTCCAACCTTCACAATGAATTTAATTTTAACTGCAAACTGAGTAATTTTGTTCTTCAACGAGTTAGCTCTACCAGGGACTTGGGGGTGGAAATTGACAACAGACTCATATTCAGTAAACACATACATAGATGAAGTTGTAAAATCATCATTAAAAACTCTTGGTTTTATCATTAGGTCCACAAAAGATTTTCTGAATTTAGAAAGCCTTATTGCTTTATATAATAGCTTGATAAAATCTAAATTGCTTTATGCTGCAGTAGTATGGTTCCCTAACTATGAGGTACATATTGACAGGCTCGAGTATGTACAACGTAAATTTTTAAAGTATTTAAGCTTCAAAGCTGATGGTTTTTACCCCCCAAGAGGCTGTGATCATAGCTTGCTTCTTCAGAGATTTAACTTTTTATCCCTTAAACATTGTGTCATACTAAGCAGCCAACTTTTTCTATTTAAACTCTGCTGCAATAAAATTGATGCTCCAGACCTTTTGGGTAAATTAAATTTTTTTGTACCTCCTGTACACACAAGAAGGCCAGTTCAATTTTATCTTGAGAATACCCATACCAACTTAAGCAGAAATGCTCCTTAATACCGAGCCTGTTCATGGTTTAACACACTAAATAGTGAGAATAACATTGACCTTCTTAATGGCTCTACAACTGCTTTTAAACAAAAGGTGATGTAAGCATTATCTTCTGCAGCATAAATTATTGGTTCTCAATTGATTACAGTTAATCCATTAAAATTCTTGATTCGATCAGTATTAGGTGGGCTGGAGGTGTTTTGGGTCAGTTTCAGGGTCAGTTTTTTCTTTCTATTGTACTACTCATAATTGCTTTTGGGTGGGTTTACTCTTGTTATATGCATAGTTTGTTTAAATTTATTAGTTGAGTTGTATTTTTTGTTACCATATTACTCATAATTGTCTTTTGTATTGGGATTTTCCTGTTGGACAATAAATGAATAAATAAATAAATAAGAGAGTCATCCGATCCAAATATCTTCCTTCTCCTGGTTTCCGTGCTGACACACGAGCATCATTGTGGGTTAGTCTAGACCTGGACCAGTAAATAAAACATACCCCCCGAATCCATATCCTAATTTAAATGTATGGTAAGATACTGAAAGCTAGAGGTAAAACTCCCATGAATCATGTTTTTAAAATAAAAAATGATTTGACTGTGATTCAGAGGGACTGTATGAAAAAGCGGTAATGGAGCTCAATAGAAGGAAACAAGGGGTGAAGAACAAATGTTAAATAGTAATTAAATTTAAAAGTTATCGGCAGTATATTGTATTGACAGGCCTAGAATCAATCAAACAAACAAATTAGCCCCAATAAAAGTATTTTGTTTTAATGTCAGTGATTTATGAACTAAAATTAATGAATTAGTTAAGCCAGTCTTAATGTTGTCAGTATGAATAGTGTTTATTGTGAGGCTTGGCTAAATTCAAATTCAAAATAAGCTTTATTATCAGTACAGCATTTATAGCGCATATTAATAATTGTCCCAAAAAGAAATACTACATCTCATCTGTGAGTCAATAAGTGAATAATAAGCCTCTCTGGCTACTGTCTTATTTAAATTACTCCCAACTGTTCTGATTGTATAGCAGCCTGATGCCAACCTAGAGCATAGCTGCTTAATGTGTTTATCAAACCTTAACCTATTCTCAATAACCAAACCTAAAAATTTATTAAAATCAGTCACTGTTATATTCTGGTCATCTATGCAGACATGATTTATATCACATTTGAAACATTAACTGATAAAGAATTACTGTCACACCATGTTTTAACCCTGGCCAAATCAAGGCTAATTATTCGGCCGAGATAATGGGAATCAGACCACTCCAGATCTATACTGGCCATACCTCAACCCTGAAGGCATTTACATACATAAGAAATAAAAGTAGGACCAGTACGAGGTCTGAGGCATACCTGCTGCAACACTGATCTCCTCTGACTCAGAATGAGCAAAACGAACCCTCTGACATCTAAATGACAAAAATGGGCCCCTGAAGCCATAAAATTCAAATTTCCGCAGTAGTATTTTGTGTGAGATACAATCAAAGGCTTTTGAAAGATTACAAAACATCGCTGCAGTCCGCTCACCATTGCTAAGACTCAAGTAGAGTCTTTCCGGCATACGAAAAAGAGCATCATCAGTATTTTTTGAAAATTGAAAATTAAACTGACATCTATTTATTACATTATTAGATTGCAAAAAATCATTAATCCTTTTGTTAAGTAGTTTTTTTCTCTAACTTTAGGTAATAAAGGTAGCAAAGATATTGGTCTATAAATAGTTGCAATATCATTCCCTTGTTTAAAAATTGGACTCACTACTGCTTGTTTTAACAGGTCTGGAAATTCACCTCTTCAAACTGATGTGCCAGGGCAGATAAAGCAGGTTGAGGTAAATTAGCTAGAACTCTAATTGAAATGCCATCCGAACCTGCAGAGTTCCCATTAGTAATTTCTCTTGAAACATCCACAATATCCTCATTCACTACTGGTCAGCTATTTTTGTAGGTTATGTATTAATAATTTCATTGTCACTATTGTCAGTGAGGGAAGGTCTACATTTCATTATCAGTGGTTATACTCCATCAAGTATTCTGTATATAATTTTAAGTGTAACTGAGTGATGTCAATAGTGTTATTAATGTTAATACACAATTGTGTTTACATAGGTCAATTATAAAACAAAAATACAAAGGAAATATCAACTTAGACAATACAAATATTTAAAATAAAACTTCCTCCAAACTAAGTATATAACGGATTTTTTATTAGTACACTTACAACATATTTAAAAAAAAATTGCTTGGTAGCTTTCTCAGAGAAATAGGAAGGGGCATTAAAAAACTTTGACCATTCTGTCACCTTTTGAGAAAACAAGAAAATAGTAGTTTGGAAAACTGGTTTCTTCTTTGCTTGGTATCATACTGATGAACATCCTCATAAAACACATAACTAATATAATACTGGATACTAAAAAACAAAACAATAATTACAAGATCAGCGTCTTACCTTTGAATCTAAAGTGACTAACTAAAACAAAAATATCTACTTGACCACTTGTGTTCAAGAACAAATAGTTTATTTTATATTTTAATGTCACCGTTTTTAGATTCTTAAAGCTTTGTTTATAAAACATTTTGCATCTTTGTAAAGCATATTTTTATTTTGAATCGAATGTTTTGAGATTTTTGTATTCTCTATTTCTATTTGACTAGTTTATATATTGCGAGATGCTGTGCATTTTTTATATTCAGTTTTGTTCCATTTTTATATTTATGTATATCAATAAGAAATAACCGATTAAAATCGTTTCTCATTCCCATATGTGGGCCTTAAATTGAATTATATATTATTTCAATAAGAGCGCAAGATTTCAGTGTTCAATAAAACATCGTTATATGTAGCAAAGTACTGAACCCAAATATTAAGTAAATGGCTTTGTTGGCATAGGGGTACCCCTTTGACGAAATTTTCAATAACGTTATTGAATACATGTGGTGGTGTGATGTAATAAAATGCTGTATTGTATACAGCATTTCATTAATACAGCGTCTAATTTCGGCTTTCAATGCTTCGATGGTTGCAGGCTTATAGGAATAAAAGTATGACTTCAGATAACCCCACAACCAGAAGTCTAAAGGCGTTAAATCGCAAGAGCGTGGAGGCCAATACTGGTCACCAAATCTGGCAATAACACGATCAGAAGCAAACTGGTGCAAGATCTTTAATGTTTCACGGGCAGTATGATATGTGGCACCATGCTGCTGAAACCACTTATCATCAAGATCAATTGTTTCCAAATGAGGCACGAGAAACTGTGTTATCGTAGCACGATAACGTTTGATTGAAGGAACTTGTCCATTATCTCAAAGAGACCTACATAACTAGAGAAAAAAATAAAAACTCAGTCTCAGTCTCAAAATATCTTTTTATGTGTCAATCAGGTTACATGTTTCGCAATAAAGCATCATGAGACCTTATAGCTAGATGATCTGCTAAGTACTCAACGATAACGTTTACCATTCACCATTATTGCGCTATCTTCTTTGTTTTCGAAGAAAGACGGTCGAATTATGCCTCCAGACCATAATGCACAGAATACAGTGATACGTTGTGGATGCATAGCTTTCTGATGAATCATTTGTAGATTTTTTAAGCTCCAAATGCGGCAGTTTTGCCTAACAAAGCCATCGAGGTGAAAATGCTGAAAATGATTTCGTTTGAAAAATTAGCAGGTTGCTCAAGGATCCAATTGGTGAATTCTGTTCGCTGTTCATGGACTGGCACAAGTTGTTAAGTCAGTTTGATTTTGTAGGCATGCAACTGTAAATCTTTATTGAGAACTGTTGAAATGTCCAATTCTTGTGGCCGATTAGGAATTGACTTTCTGTCACACTCTCGCTAACTGCTGTGATGTTTTGTTCTGAACGTCCTCTCCGAGCTCGTATCGTGTGTTTCAAATCACTAACTGAACCAGTACTTGTAGTACTCGAATTTTTTGATTGATTTTTTTACACTAGATGAATTAGGAACTCGGAACATTGGACGCCCCTTACGAATAGTGTGATTCTTAATTGGCATTTACCAATGCGTTTCTGCCATTCTGGTTTTAACCCTTAATTTGGCAATAGTCGATTTGGGTCATCCACTACAAAAAATATTATAAAAGTTGTATATTTGGTTTGTTTAAGTCTCTTAAAGCACATTAAAATTTATGCAAACCATTTTTTTAAATATAACGTCAAAAAAACGAGCTGTTTCTTATAGGACTCACAGCGAATTAACGACAGATCTATTTCTAATATATTTTGTATCTTATAAGACACACTACAAATAACTAAAAACTCACATATTTCAAAAATTGTTATTTTCAATGAATATTCAACTTAAACTAACACATTCTTACAAAATAAACTACCTACTTATAGATACAGTCAAAATAATATAAAACATAATTGCCATGAAAGCCACAAAAGCAGTTACGAGTTTTTACCGAACACAGCGAGTTTCTCCGAACTTGCACAATCGACTTCGATCTTTTGTTGAATAAACTGGAAAATGATTCACTTTATTAGATCCTACATCAGGTGGTGGTCTAGGAGCTACCATTCGCTTAATTTTTGCTGCATTATTAACATTTGATTCTAAGTTTTTTCCCTATACTAATTACTCTGTCTTCGAGCTTCAAGGATTGAGCGGATTGAGCAACTGATTATCTAAAATCTTTCAAAGACTGTCTATCTAATTCGCTCTCCCGTCGATACATTAGCCATGCATTATTTACATATATATTTATCATTTGCGAGAAAATTGATAGATACCAACAACGTGTTTTTAGTGGATTCATATATAGAGAATCGAGCATGTCCATAAGATCCACGCTTCCCCCATGAGCATTAGATTGTTTCACGATATTCGGATAGGGAACATCGAATTTGGCTTTTTGAGATTTTTCGTATCTTTTAGCACTTTGACTGGGTCAGTAGACACAACTATACTAACTAATGTGACAGGTTTGTTATCATACCATTTTACACATGTAATTTATTTTCATTGTCTTATTACCTCGACCTATTTGTTTCAACACTTCCACTATCCTCTTCCAAATTACAGTTTTGTAACCTGTTGCTTTTTATAGTTCCTAGCGCAAATATCCCATAAATATTTCGTAAAAGGTGTTCTTTCTTATATTCAAGTTCGGAAAAAAAAAATTAAAATAGATAGTTGTACAAGCAGGATTTTTCATCGACTGGCAAAGACCAGCTACATATGTAAAACACATTTATCCAACACCAAAACTTAACGACAAATATTTAGTATCCCCATTCTTTTGGTTTGGATTTTATGTATTGCATTTGGCACTGCTTTTTTCCTTTTTATATAGGACCATTTTCGTCAATGCTTTGACGTTTTTCATTTTCAATTTGCACACAGTTCTTCCTCACACCTCATATCCTCACACAGTCGAATTTTGAAATTTGAAAAAAGGATCGTTATTCTGATCTCTATTATTGACAAAATGAATGTACCTTCTAACTTGTTGATACCGTTTCAAAGACGTTACATCTGCAATATCACTAAACCTTCATTCTTTGTTCCAATAATCTAAATATGATGACATATCTACCACATCTATCAAGAGATGTATAGCTATAAAATATCGAATTTCGTTTTCAACAATATTTATAGATTTTCCTACTTTGTGACAAGAATATCAATTAGTATTCTCCTTAATAAGCTGAATAAGATCAGAAGAAAAGATATCAGGTATATTAACTGGATACCCAAATTCTTCATTTGACCATGTATATGTAATGTTCGTTTGCTTTTTTGCATTCCTTGGCTTGATTTTGGTTTTTTTATTTTTCAGTTGGTTCTTCCTTCTTTTTGTTGTTCTGTTTCTTTTATTTTCTGATCCTTTGTCTTTGAATGTGATTTGGTTTAAAAAACATATGATTGCTGTGGTATTGAATCATCTTTTGGAATGTGTTTAAAGGGTGTTTTCGGTTCAACACCCTATTCAGAAGCAATGTCGGTATCTGAATTGTTCAAATTAAGATTCTGAAAATCTATCTTGATTACTTATGTGGAGTATTTTTTCTTCCTCATCGTCAATATCTGATGTAATAGGAGGAAGAAGGGCCGTAATCTTATCTTTATGGCTTATATTCATTTTTTTTCAATTATTTTCTGAAAAAAAAGTTGTTTTATCATAGAATTTAGCTTTATTCGACTAGAATTGAAAAAACTAATTTTTTTATTTAGATTTTAAAATTATACAGCCAAAAATATATAAAAAATAGCTGGATATACCTTTCTGAAAAAATAGCAATGACGATAAGAGGATACATAGTACTCACGATCCCTTTTTTTATAACCTTGGTAATGTGGATAATAGGAGACTAAACAAAAATGACTGCAATTTTTGGGAATTCGACTATAGGAGACATAAAAATGCTACTTTTTTGGAAATTATGTCTAAAATTACCCCGGCAAATATATGACAACATAGAATGCACATCTAATAACATTTTACATGAGTATCCTAGACATATTAGTCAAAAATATAATAAAATTACCATGCGACACGATCAGATGTTGCACACAGCCACCACGACTAAGTAAACATTTCGTAGTTCCATCAAATTTGTATAGAGGGCGAAACTAGTAGTAAAACTAAATAAAATAGAGTGCATTCGAATAGTACGCTAGGTAGTGGCCTTTAATTTTATCACCTGCAGAAAATATTATATTTATATTTTTAGCGTATCATATAAGATACATTATCAAATTAAAGGTTAACCAGAGTAAGGGAAAACGTGACGTCATGAATCAGCTGTTTGTCATTTTGATATTTACCAATTATTACCCGGCTTTGGATTTGGGTTCCTCTTTCGATTATACATTCCAGAAGAAGGTTATAGAAGATTAAATAAAATAAAATAAAAATAAAATAATCTTTATTGTATGCAACAAATAAATTACATCTATTCTATATACATACAAGGTGGAAAGTACCGCTAGGCGTGTTTTAATAACCACCACAATAAATAACAAAAGGACATAGTACAATTTTCTTAGAAATAAAAATTTGAACAAAAATCATTCAGAGAACCATACCAGAATCAAAGTTACACTCGTATTAAAATATCAGCAGTCTCCAAAAAAATTTTTAATTTAGACTTAAAAGAGGCCATGCCTAAATCTTTAATTTCTGCAGGTGGGCAATTGTAAATACAGGCAGAAATATATATTAATACGATACGATTGCCAGTGTGCTTTTATAGCGAATATTTACATTATGTGTATCTTCCCTTTGAATAAAGAATTCTGACAGATATTCTGGTTCATGAAAATTAAGTAATTTATGTACAGTGCAGCTTATACCAAAAAATCTTCTTTGGGCCATATTAAGACTATAGACCTGCTTTACATGCTCACTCACAACCAATGAACCCTCCGAGGCAAATTTCTAATAAATCTTACACAGGAATTTTAAATTTTTATATTTATTTTGTTCAGTTAAAAAAGGACGATATACAATATTTAAGTATCCAGCAATACTAAGCACTAAACTCTCTGTAAGGATTTTTTTGTACTAGCAGGCAAAATATCCTTAAATTCATATAATGACTTTAATTTATAATATGACTGTTGACAGATCTTATTTACATGCGCATTAACTGACATTCGATTATCCATACAAAGGCCCAGGTTTTTTACTTGATCTACCCATTCCAATTCAACACCATTAATATTTAATTTACTTGGTGCTCCATTATTCAAGGCACTTTAATTTCTTGAGAACAGGATTGCCTGTGAGTGTTTGTCAGCCCAATCAGAGATCCTCTGTAAGTCAGCATTAATTAAATCCAAAGCTTCAGGTAGGCAACCAACTAATGATGGCAGATAAATTTGCCAATCATCTGCATACTTGTGATACGTGCAGTAAATTATTTTATGAATTAAGTCAGCCACAAATATTATAAAGAGAAGTGGTCCCAACACCGACCCTTGCGGGACTCCCTGAGTTACATTTCTCCGCCCAGAAGTTACCACACCCTCGTCATTAGTCAGCTTTACTGCCTGTTGCCTGTTTTGAAGGTAGCTTTTAAACCACCCATTTGCCTAAATATTGTAGTGCCTTAGTTTTGCCATTAAAAGTTCTATAGTGAGAGTATCAAAGGCTTTTGTCATATCTATCAACACAGAGGGACAACATTGTCCATTATCCAGAGATAGAGCAATATCTGTTGTTACTTTTAGAAGAGTTGTTGTACAGCTATAATTTGGTCTAAAGCCAGATTGATATTTTGGGATAATGTTTCTGCTTAATAAATAATCCAGCCATTGACCTTTTACAATTTTCTCAATTAGTTTAAATAAAGTTGGCAAAATACTAATTGGTCTTAGTTCATTAATATTGGTTGGATTGTTCACTTTAGGTACTGGAGTAACAAGGGCTTTTTTCCAGATGTCAGGAACACACCTAGAAGATAAAGAATTATTAATAATGTTCACTAGAGGTTTTAGGCAAATAGAAATGCAAGCTTTTAACATTTTTATAGAGATCTCATCTACCCCAATAGCATTACTTCTAATACTGTTTATGATTTTATAAACTTCATTTTCAGAGACTAGTTTAAAATGAAACGGCTCCCCATCGATTGAGGAATTAAGAAAAGTATCCAAATTATCTGGATCAATCTGTAATTGAGGCACACTATCCAGAAAATGATTATTAACAAGTGTTGAAGAAAGGCATATTAATAATATGCCTTTTTTCTGCCTTTACTGCCACATTCACACAATTCCTAAGATCGAGGTAATCATCAGCCTTTAGATATTTTTTAAAATCTTTATGTTTTAACTTTATCATTTTTTTAATTATGTGTTATTAAATACCAATTAGCTTAAAATTATCAAGAAGAAGTAGTCAAATCAAATCAAAATGCTTAATTGTCAGAAAATTTGCATTTTATCGACAAAGCTAAAGGAAAAAAAAATACAAATATAAACAAATAAACATAAAAAAAATACTCAGACAAAATAGACACAAAGTAAATAGGTACATAACAAAACAAAAATACTGTACAAATTATCAAATTGTACAATTTGGTCGAAATACATAAATAAAATAATTTTTATATACAAATATACACACAATTATATGTATAAAATTGTCAAAAACCTTAGTCTAAAAAAAAAACATACAATAAAAAGCAGGTAGTATTTAAGAACATGAAAACGGCAAGCAATTTGCTTGATGGTACCTAGGTTCAAAATTTTATGTTATGTCATATTTGTTACACATACATATATTATATTCTTTTTAATTATCGCATATGAAAATAATAATAAAGGTACGTTACTTACTAAAGAAAAGTTAAATTGAAGGAGAGAAAATTTAAAGTTATTTCTGGAAAAAAGCTTCACCCATGCAAATTAACAGGGCAGTATTTATTATTTATTTTAGATATTATTAAGGCACGACAGTTTATTCACGAGAAAAGAGTGGCACAAGCTCTGGAGGAACAAAAAATTTGACCTCATTTCAATACCCTTATACTTATACTCTTACCTTACCTGTTAAAGCTGTCAACCAAAAGGGTAATCGCGATTCTTAGCAATTCCACGCTGAAAATTGGCTCTTTTCTAACTCCATCTGTCAACTTTCGATGTGTCACGTCATAACCATGTGACATGGTTGACACGCAATTTACATCTTGCGTTCTTATTGAAACACCCTTTATTAGAGACCAAACATTTTTGGTACTATTAATGGATGGACCAAACAGGTGGCATCTAGAAGTTTTTATGCTTAACTTTACCGGTAAATAAAATTACATAAGAATAATACTAAGTTCTGCATAACACTATTTATTTAAATATTATGTTGTATTTTACCTTAAGTCTGGTGTTCAATACCACATCAATTATTATATTTCGTTAAAACATATATTTTTAGTTGTGTTTACTTTTGTTATCCCTTATGAGTATGTTTGCCTTGAGGTTTTTATGTCTTCTATTAAATATGGGTTAATTTGTAAAATTTTGGTTGTATGATTTAAAATTGTAATTTACTTTTAGTGTCGTGTTGTTAGACGTCGTTAAGTGTTTTAGTATTTATTGGTTAGACTTCCATAACACAATAATCTTATCACTATCACCATCACCATGAACTTGCTTTAAATGCTTTTTTTGTGTTTTACATCTTTGTGTTTTGTTAAACTTTAATTCAATCACATGTTCAACCAGAAATGTACAGACCGTCCTGGATTAGCCACTGCTTTCGGCGCCGCTACTTGTATCCCCGCCCCTCATACCTCCCAGATGCATTTAGGTATCAGCCCTTTCTTCATTTTCCGTTTTACTTTTAACTGTCCAGTCACCTATCCAGTGGATCCATAATTAACACACACTTCTCTTTTGTTCAAGAAAAAAGGTCGTCTGGACCGTCCCAAAAGTGCACTACTAAGCAGCGCCTCCCCAACTAGAGAAGATTTCTTTTGAGGGCGTCGATTATCGTTTAACCATGCAGTGCCCACAGTGTTTTCAATCCGACGAGGCACGTGAGCAGGAGCGTATTAATGCAGAGATTGAAAAGCAGCTGCGCCGAGACAAAAGGGACGCACGTCGCGAGCTCAAGCTCCTCCTGCTTGGTACTGGTGAGTCCGGGAAGTCCACTTTTATAAAGCAGATGCGTATTATTCACGGTGCAGGTTATTCGGACGATGATAAACGGTCGTTTATCAAATTGGTTTACCAGAACATATTTATGGCTATGCAAAGCATGATAAAGGCCATGCACATGCTCAAGATTCAGTATGGCGATCCTGCTAACCGCGAAAAGGCTGAATTAATCAAGAGCATTGACTATGAGACTGTGACAACTTTTGAGAGTCCTTATGTCGAGGCCATTAAAGATCTTTGGAATGATGTCGGTATTCTTGAATGCTACGACAGGCGTAGGGAGTATCAGCTAACTGATTCGGCAAAATACTACTTGAGTGATATAGATCGGATAAAGGCTCCAGACTATTTGCCTACCGAGCAGGACATTTTGAGGGCTCGAGCTCCTACCACGGGAATTATTGAGTATCCATTTGATTTAGACAGCATTATATTTAGAATGGTTGACGTCGGGGGCCAGAGATCAGAGAGGAGAAAGTGGATTCACTGTTTCGAAAATGTCACCTCCATAATATTCTTGGTGGCCTTGAGTGAATACGATCAGATCCTTTTCGAATCTGAAAATGAGAACCGCATGGAAGAGTCGAAGGCATTATTTAAAACTATTATTACGTACCCGTGGTTCCAGCATTCATCTGTCATACTATTTTTAAATAAAAAGGATCTGTTAGAAGAGAAAATTTTGTATTCTCATCTGGTTGACTATTTTCCCGAATACGACGGAGCCCAAAGGGATGCCATAGCAGCTAGAGAGTTTATCCTTAGAATGTTTGTCGAATTGAATCCAGATAGTGAAAAGATTATCTACTCGCATTTTACTTGTGCTACAGACACTGAAAATATAAAGTTCGTATTTGCAGCTGTCAAAGATACAATCCTACAGTCGAACTTGCGAGAGTATAATCTGGTTTAAGTTACTATTAAATAACAGTTGACAGGTGATTGCTCCGTTAAATACACGTCCCCCTTCTCCCACCATTCTGTGGGCTGGCAGAGGAAAAATGAACTTATATTGTGATGAATTAAATAACTGTTTTATTTTATGTAATCAGTGTCAAGTGTGTGCTTCACTTAATGTGCCATTTTTATACAGATAGAATATTATGAACTTTAGTCTGATTGTGCGAAAGGCTTGACTATAAAATATTAATACTGTATAAATGTTGGTCCATAGAGTTGATAAATGGAAAACATTTTTATTTATTGTTACTGCTATGAAAATACCATTTTTGATGAAATTAGCGCGCAAGTGGAATAGGTACAAATTTTTTTTAAAACCCTCAAACTTGATGGGCTTGCACAAAAAAACGTTTAATCTTACCTTTACTGCGTGTATATATTATACAATAATTATCAGTTAATCATTTATTTTTGTAAAGTTTATTTGCAGTTAAAAGTAGGAACGGTTTTATATAATTTATCTTTTGATGTAATCATGAAGCACGAGTTTTCTTATAGTTTTTTGATACTACGTGTTATATATACTAAAATAGATTTCCGCTGTAACTAGGAACTTAAAAGTAAATTATATGGAACTAAACAGTTACCAAATAGACAACCAGTGCTCTATGTTGTAAATGTTATAAAAATCTTGATGATAATAAATAAAAGGGACCGGTAAAAAGTTTGATAGCAACTGTATATGAAAATGCAATATGGGTCATATTGGAAGATGACATGATTGATTTGTGTTATATGCTTATGAGATGTATAGCTTTTTGTGCTGTACTTGATATTTAGTCCAGGGTAGGTACTGGAATCACACTTTTTATGTTTGACATTGTTTTGGAGTATTAATAATTCTATCCTTTATATCAGTATTTCTTAAACGTTTAAGGGTAATTCTCGACAAGTGTTAAGAAATGTATCTATGGTTTTATGCAAAGTAAGAGAGAATGTGAGCTTTATAGTTTTTTTGTATTTAGTTAAAAAATATTGCTATAAATCAGTGAAGGCAGTATTTATTTTTTGTCATAAAAAACGGACAATTTACAATTACGAGGTTTTAGGTGTCAAAGAGAGTATAAACACAATAACCCCTTTCTAAATTAAAGAAATATCATTGGGTAGCCAAATAGCTTATTAGCTTTCTTTAAAAAAGCGAATAAGATAATAATCAGGGTAGTCATCCATTTCAGTTGTCTGTACAATGCCTATGTAATGTTTAATATGTTTTAGCGTATAAAGTTGAACAACAAAAAAGTTATTTTGCTTAGACTTTAGGCTAACATCTTTCTGATTAAATGAAAATTCTGATACAGGCTGCCTCTTAGCATATACATGGATGTTTCTCAAATCCAATTTAATATTTTTAGACCAAGTCTTCTTCATCTGAACTGACATACACTTCTTTGTACTCTTAACAATTTCTTAGTGAATCTAGCATAATGTTAGGACAATCACCAAACTGAACAATTTTATTCCACTTGAAATTAACACGGAAGTGAACAATCACGAATGTGATTTTTTTAAATGTTTAGTGCAAAAAATCTGGAATGCTCTACAGGGTGTCTCATAATGGATTTAAGGTTTTAAAGGAATAAAATGAATACTCAAATTATTCTAGATCAATATTAAGATACTTGCTAGATAAGTTAAATATGCAGATTTATTGTTTAAAAAAAAACATCGTAATAAAAGTAAATTAATTGCTGATCCGTTTTCTTCGTAAAAGGGTATCACATCTGTACGGGTATGTTACGTAAAGCATTAGAAATACTGTCTTTCAGTTGCTGGATGTTGTTTGGTAATCAATATCGATGAATAGCTTCTGGCTAAACATAAATAAATCCATTAACCTAAATGTATTGGGGACTTACGCTATTATCATAGACTCAAGATTATTGCAGCATTATAGGGAAAAAAAAGGAAGATAAAAAAGAATAGGTAAAACAGACGCTACAAAAAAATGGACATTATTATTGACAATAACTGCAAACGAGTATTAGCAAGTAAATTCAGTTCAGTAAGATTCTTGTAGTGTCTAGTAGACTTTTTTGACAGCTGAAAAATAACAGACCTACACTCTTACCAGATCTTTAATCAATTTCTAGTTCTGTCAGTTATGCCAAAAGTAGTGCAATTTATTCTCATATTGTTCTAATAATCTTTTTAAAGAATAATCCATGCAGACCTCAAAAAAGCTTTTGATAGCGACCACACACACCCATCTTTTAGATAGACTACTGGTAGTCAGATTGCCCTTCGACGGATGAGGAATTTGAGAACACTAAAAATTATTGAAAAATATTAGTTGTAGGACTCTCCCAGTGGTATCAAATGAGTGAAAAGATCCTACACATTATAAAATAGGTATAGACGACATTATTCAGATATCCTTATAGAAAAAAAACCAAGCCTGGTCAGGCCTGGGATCCTGGAAAAAACGGAATATTTTCATTAATGGAAATAATCGTGCCAGGAAACAGATATTGCGGCAGTATGTGGCGTGGCACCGTCTTGTTGATACTATCCACCGTTGTCGTCATAGCCAGGGAACTGAAATAACGATTGGCGTATAATAACGAGGCTGTTCACAGTAACCGTACGACCTGTACCATCTTCAAACAACTATGACTCAATTATCCCCAAGACGGACATGGCACATCATACGGTCGCTTTTTTGGAGTGTAATTTTCACTGATTTTTTTTTAACGGATTATTTTGGGCCCAATATCGGCAATTGTGTTTGTCCACATATCCTTTAATATGGAACTATGCCTCATCACTAAAAATAGTACTTTCGATACCACCTTCATTCCAAAAATTGTTCATCATTGTCTCGGCCAAAGCTTTTCATTTTAAATGGTCTCCCGGTTTCAGAAATTGACAAAGTTGAAGCTTATAGGGGTGAAAGTGTAATTCCTTCTGCAATATTCGTGAACACTAGCGCATCAATTGCTATGATTGCACATGTTTATGAACCGACCGCGTGGAATGACGATTTACAGCACGCCGTATCAATTTTTTTGAAAGTCGGTTTTAATAGTCGTGGTATTCGCATCGCGGCTTGGGTAGCTCCCTTTTGGCGGGAAAAGGCGTTGAAACCCCGACTGTGGAAATCGAATTCCACTAGCCAGTCGGAAAAGTCGTTGCTGCAACCGGAACTAGGTCCTGTAAGCGAAGATTCCTATTATTCCAGAGTTCTTCAGCTCTTGGCGGTCATATTTACTTAGTGAAGTTTGTCTGAAATCTTAAGAATTTGGAGCTGAAAGAGACCTCAGTAGCAGTATGCAGAGGAAACTTCAATACAACTCTGCCCCGAAACAGAAGAGCCTCACATCACCCTACATAGCGAGGGCGTGAGGACACAGTATAAAGAAATAGAAAGTCTCCTGGAAAGATCTCCACGTGGCGATTTGGAAGGGAGCAGACAAAGAAAAGGAGTTTTAAAACAAAAGAAGAGGAAAGGAAAACCGCCATTGGAGTACAAACGCCAGGGAGGAGAAGAACTTCGTTAGAATAGCCCTAGTTGTGCAGACCAGACGTCCACGTTAGGCGAACACCACAGAACGGCACGCCGTACACTGTCAATATTGGCTGGCGTTCTGGGTTTACCTGCTAGTTAGTGATTTATGGTAGAAGCTGTTGCTCGAAATCTATTCATCCAACAGTTCATTAATGCTGCCAACGGTATCTTGAAATATGCACAAAAACGTTGGCGTACCAGGGTGTAAGAAACGTTCGACCTAAAGAACAATTTAAGCATACACGCCCGTTGCCCTGCTGGCAACGGTATCATCGTAACCAAAATCCGCATGTAGGCGCTATCTATCTAAACCATCTCGTTAGCGCAGTCCCGACGTCAGAATAATTTCAAATCTTAAATTTCGTATGAGACACCCTGTATAACACTAGTTCATTCCTTATTGAAATAAACTGCAAAAAAGGTCTCTTTTTAAAAAGTATTATGGTATGAACTTACATTACAACATTTCATGAGAATTACCCTTATCTATTATTTTTTAGAATTACTGAAAAATCTAATATTTGAATATATCCTGTTATATCCTATTAAATTTCTTGATTTTAACACATCTAAGAGCCATATCTTGCCTTTCTTGTAATTATTTGCAAGTTATTTTTAACAATGGCTGGAAGAAAAACTGTTTTATTGTCCGTAAATGAGTATTAAATTCTCCAAAACATTTCTGTCATTCATAGCTTCACTTTATTCCTACCTACCCCGGCCTACTAGCACTAAGTTCTTTAGAGCTTTAAAAATTAAGTATTCTTTGTATTTTTATTAAGCTCTAATAAGATTTTATATTCACGTATTTATTATGGTGAATATGTTTGTGAAACAATTTGTTGTGCTGTTTCAGCTAGCGCAAATGACTGCTTTTAATTTTGCTAACGTGTCTTCTTCTAATAAAACACTTGACTCACACAAGTTTCCCGTTTAATGTTATTGAACTATTTACCCCAACCTATTTTTCATAATCAGGTTTTTGTCAGGAATTTTATTTTCCATGGAATTAACGATACACGTTCCAATGGTTTATGTTTATGTTGAATTTATTACCCATACTAATATTGTTATAGTAGGAATAATAATTTTTATAAATTTTGCAAAATTTTCTTTTAGAGGTAAAACATTTGTGTGGGTTGGTTTTTTGAATGTGACCCATTTAACTACTTGAATAACCACAGGCACAATTCATATTTATCGTAACATAGATGAACTAAGGCTTTTTCTATTCTTCATAACCCCAAGTCTGTACGTCTTGTAAGTAATCATAGAGAATTCCAAAAAATCAGAATTTTATGAACATGTAAACGTTTGTACTAAAGACAATACATTATGTCTAATCTTCACTTTGTGATTTTTATTTTAGTTTGTAGTCTAGCTTGTAAGACTAACGGTAAAAAATAATAATGAAAGTGCAGACCACTGGTGTTGTTTTAGTAAGTGCATTTTAAGTCTAAAACCTACGGTTACTATTATATTCTAGTAAAGGTATATACATATATAAATACTTTTTTTATTCATCAAATGATGAGTTTGAAAATACATACAAGTTGATAAGGAAAATGAGGTACTTACAGGGCAAAAGCCCGATACAAAGCATGCAAACATTGTGTGAGTATGATCAATTGTCATTTCTTTCTAACAAGAATTTGTTATATGAAAAATATACTTTACATGAAGAATCTGGGCTTTTTGAGCTGTTTTGAAAAACTAATACGCCATATTTTTTGTTGGTAAATACAAGAATATGAGGGTAGGCAGAAAAATTTAGGCCTGATAAAGAAAAACAACAAAAATTTTATTTTTACTTTATTTATTAACATAATCTCCTCAATACCATTTTTATAATTCGATTAGTTAAGTTCCGCAAAGTACTCATTTTAGCATTGATGATTCCCCCGTTGCCCGTTTTAAGATTACAAAATAATGGTAGTCACTGGAGGCTAAATTTGGCAAATAAGCTGGTTGAGCTGTTCGAACTTTAATTTGTTGATTTTAGCCATCGAAGCGAGAGATCAATGGGCAGGTGCATTTAACAATGCATAATAACCTCACCATAACTGGTGAAGTTGTTTATTTTTGCCTTCGTACTTCAAAGCCACCAGTGAATCACCCTTTTCCAGAAAATCAATGAAGTTAATTCCTTTCGCATTCCAAAACACGGTCGGCCTAACGGGAGTCCTGACTTCAACAGGACGTTCTGAACGTGGTTCGTTGGAAGCTCTTGTACAACCTTTCTTAAATTCAAAAATCCACTCTTTAACCGTCTTATATGATGGGGAACATTTTTTCAGTGGGAATCCGGCTGAAAGAGTCATGGCTTTTTAAGTATTTAATGACCATGCACTTCCCTGATTTGTCTATTTTCACGTAAACAATTGAAATGTCTTATTCCACTCTCAAAAGTATATTAACAGAACAATCGACTTGATAAATTATATACAATCTAGTGAGATATCGTATTACAGAATACAAGCAAACAATTATCTTCAGGTTAGGCTGGAAACTTTCCACCCCACCATCGTACATACACTTGCCTTTGCCATGAAATGCCAAGTTACATGCAATCTTGAGCATCCTTCCGTTTTTCCTCCCTCGGTTAGTCATATACTATTTAATGACAATTTCTATACTTTAATAGAAATCAATTGGCGGAGTCGAAATTTGCTTTCGCTCCAGAAGAAAAAGTATTAGTAATGTCATAATATCAAGACGCATTAAACTTGCTGCTAAACATCCATATGCATCAGGATCTATTTTATTGCCACTACAAAAGAAAAGGCTTAGGAAAAATTGCTTTTTCTGATCAAGTACAAGTAAAATGCTGTAAATAGTGGGCAAAATATATCTTAATAGAAATGTTTGTGATATACAAATGATTGTTTAATAATGTTTTAGTTTAGGAGTACAGACTAAAACTGGAAACTTACTTATAATGTAAAAGTAATAATGTTAAGTAAAATGCATTTTGGGGAGCGTGCTGCGTTCAACTTAGCGTTTTTTCTATGGCCTCCAAGTGAGTTTCAGATGACTTTCGCATGAGTCGAGACAGGCTTATTTTAATTTACAATCATGTTTCACACGATATGTATTCAGTAAAAACTTATTTAAACGAGGTTTACGAAAGGTCAAGGACATTTTAAACAACTCGACGCTATATGAAACAATGCTCAATATCAGAACTATGATGCAGCTGTCTGTGTCTAAATAAAAGAAGCATGAAATAGCAGAATTCCCAGTTTTCTGCCTTGACTGTTTTCATAGAGGGAACGCGGCAGAAATATAAACTTATTTCAAATAGACGCTGACGCTCGGCTGATACCCAGACCATACACTAAGTCCTTGGACGCGTCTCAAACAAATTATATCAAAGTAATTCGCTTGTGGGAAGAAATTGTAAGGAGTATATTATTTTCCTCAATGATTTTCCTAATAATACTACTGTATTTTATATTTGTACCGGTACTTCGCTTAACGACCTAAGCTATTGAAACCCTGCCATAGAATTCTAGTTAATCAACGGAAATCATGTGGTTCCCTCAATCGCCGTTACTGCAAAATCTCTTTAAGTTTTCAGTCACCCTGCTGTAGCATCGATCCTAGTTCGAATAAGGTACTTATTTCTAACGTAGGTTTTCTCCATGTGGGTTAAAATTCGCAGTATGTGAAGTCAAGTAAAGACAATGATAAAATTAAGCATTGGATCTACTTATGCTTCACGTACTAGAAATTTTAATACAGTTGGACGAAACCTATATTAGCGATAATGAACCTATGCGATGAACCATATATGTAGAAATTGAGACGTGGGTTTAACGTTGGCATGTGACCAAACTTTTAAAAATTTCAGTTTACTTTAATTTTAAAAGTTCCTTCTTTTTAAACTCTATTTTTTTGGTGACCCGTATCCGATAAATGCATTTATTTATTTATTTCAATCTTTATATGCTACCTTACCGTATGGTGGTAATTTAGACAAAACAGGAGCACTATACGTGATATTTTTAGTGCTTGGCACAATATATTTTTTTATAACAACAAAACCTTAAGTCTATTCAATGTTCTATCACATATATATTGTTTATAAGCAAAAATTAATATACTAATGATAGTTTCTTTACATATTTGAATAAAAAGCTTCATATTAGTGTAACATGAGGAACTTAATACCTACCATACCATACCAAACTTACCTACCAGAACCTAATATTAAAAAAAAGGTAACAGACTTGTGTTTCCTTAAATTTTTTAAAGAGAAATTGGAAGTAGATAATATTGGTTTTAATAGTAATTGTCAGTTTGTAGTTAATATAGTTGCAGGTAATATAGTATGTGCCTACTATATTGCTATATACAGGGTGTTCATTTGAAAACTTCCCACCACGGATTTATCGAAAACCACTGTTTAAAAAAAAAACGCCGAAATACGTCAAAAGGTTTGTCAAGGGGGACAACTTTCTAGCCTAAAATTACTTACTCTGGGGGCAGAGGGTGAAGTAATTTTAAAAATTTTAAATGGCAAGGGATATTCAATAAGTGTTCAAAATGTTGCCCGTTTTTGGCCAAACAATGATATAGGCGATGTTCAAATTCCTGACGGACATTTTCAAAAACATGTGGGATATCATCGCAGCTGTCGATGATGCGTTGACGAAGTTGATCCAAACGTTCAGGTTGGGGAGTAAACACAATAGATTTCAAATGACCCCATAGAAAAAAGTCTAACGGCGTTATATCAGGAGATCTAGCAGGCCATTCTATAGGCCCGCTTTGCCCTATCCATTTATCTGGAAACTCGTCGTCTAGCCATTGCCGAACGGGAAGAACATAGTGTGGAGGAGCGCTGTCTTGCTGGAAATATATTTCAGCCTCACCAAGTATAGGGTTTCCATCATCATCGATTTGGTTTTCAATGGATTCAGTGACAAGCGGATTGATGTCTAATTTTCTCGAAAACGAATCAACCGATTTAAAAAATCAAACTTCAAAATAAAAGACTTCGAAAAACCTTTTAAACAAGCTATTATCTAATCTGTGGTGGGAAGTTTTCAAATGAACACCCTGTATGTTGCCTATACTATATGAAGGTATTCTAAAGTTACTCATCCATATTTCTCTGGACATAACTCAAGTGTTTTGTCATAACGACGTAAGATACATTGAAAATAATTTTGTATTTCAAAGAATATTTTTTTAATATACTATCTGGTTATTGGCGAGTTTGTGGGTTAACGGATTACCGATAAGATAACGCACTAAGCGGTATTTATACAAATATGCACATTATATTATCTACATATTAGAGTTTTATTATTTTAGTCTTCTTCTTAACTTTCTTTAGTTTTTCTAACTATCACTGATATTTAAAGGTTAAGGCATTTTAGGACTCGTTTATTAATATTTTCATTAACCCTTCTCTGACAGAGCAATCCTTTATTAATTTGTTCTTTCTATTCATTGTAGTCTAATATGCATTTTTGGTAGTTAATTCCTGTTTTCCCTATTCACATGAAGGTGCCCACCAGGCTAATGGAATTTGAAGGGAGTAATAATTTTTCCAAATGCATCCCTGTCCCAGTAACCCTAGTTGTATGATGTGATGGTGATAAAATTATTGAAAGTGGCAAGCTGACAAAGCAAATAAAATTTATTTGTAACTACCTATATGCGAACCCTTTTTGTTGCAGAAGCAGTAAATCGCGAAAGAACGAAGACATGGCTCCATTTCAGACAGCAGTCACTTTAACACCTGACAATAGAGACGGTCAGGAAGTTATCGAGGTACAGATCCTACCGCAGGATGATAACTGGGGAGAAAATACAACTGCAATAACAGGAAATACATCAGAACAATCCCAGTCTACGGAAGATGTAAGCAATTGGCCCGGGGAGCCAGATACAGGGATAGGATTCATGTGTCAACGCTATGTGGGTGCTTTAATAATGTACATTCTTTCTACTGTGGCTTTTTTAAGTCCTCTGGGTATGGTGGTTTTTCCCAAGCTGGGTTTCTTTCCTGCTCTGTCAAATCGTTTAGGTCTAGCAGAAGGAGACCGCTTACTTGCTTGTGGTGCTGAATGCAAAGGTCAGCTAGTTTCTTTAGCATTTAAGTTGATTATTTTGGCTATAGGTGCTTGGGCCGTATTCCTTAGAAAACCCCAAGCGACTTTACCAAGATTTTTCCTCTTTCGAGCTGGAGTTATGCTATTTGTCCTTATCTGTTTATTTGCCTATTGGCTATTTTATATCGTGCAAGTTACTGAGACCGCTAGAGCTGCTACTACTCCCGAGGAAACTGTCGATTACAAGGCTCTTGTAGCGTACGCGTCAAATTTAACAGATACGTTACTATTCATACATTACTTGGCGGTTGTGTTAGTAGAAATACGGCATCTACAACCGTTCTACTATATTAAAGTAGTTCGCAGTCCAGATGGAGCAAGCAAAGCATACGGAATAGGACAACTTAGCATTCAAAGAGCCGCTGTTTGGGTACTCGAGAAGTATTATACAGAATTTCCCATCTACAACCCCTACTTGGAACGGATCCCCGTGTCAAAATCTCGTAAAACATCGACAAGCTTTAAATTTTACGATGTAGATGGTACGAATAATACACAAATTCAGCAGTCGCAATCGCGCGCTATGCTTGCAGCGCATGCTCGAAGAAGAGATTCTAGCCATAATGAAAGATTTTATGAAGAGCATGAATACGAACGACGAGTTAAGAAGCGGAGAGCACGTTTGGTTACCGCTGCGGAAGAAGCTTTTACGCACATCAAGAGACTCCACCATGATCAGATTTCTTCAATACCTATGGATCCTCACGAAGCAGCTCAAGCAATTTTCCCATCTATGGCAAGAGCCTTGCAAAAATATTTGCGCATTACTAGACAACAGCCACGCCATTCAGTCGATTCAATTTTAACTCATTTGGCCACATGTTTAAGCAACGATTTAACACCTAAAGCCTTTTTGGAACCATTTTTAGTCAGCGACCCAGTGCTTCAAAACGACAAGGAACAAAAAGCTGTTCAGACATGGGCTTTGATTTGTGAAGAGCTGCTTACAAGACCCATAGCTGACGGTGTTCTATTTCAACTCCGTCAAAACGATGTGTCCTTATTATGTGTCATTAAAAAGTTGCCTCATTTTAATATCACGGAAGAAGTTGTCGATCCAAAGAGTAATAAGTTTGTATTGAGGTTGAACTCGGAGACATCTGTATGACCTTTGTATACATCCCTTGACCGACTGATTTAATTTTCACATATCGCGTTTCTCGGGCTCTGCAGGGAATCTGGTTGAACTGATTCTGATTATTTTAAAATATTTGTAATTAGGTCAACTAAATATGCTGCAGTATGCAATATTAAAGATATCGTATGTGCCTGGAAAGAAATATGGAAAATTCGATAATTTCTTATTTTTATTAACTGAGGTTTAATTTAGTTTAAGTTGTATAGTTCCCAGTGAGATTATGAGTTTATTATCTTGTTTAATTGTAGATTCTAGATATATATTTTTAATTTTATATGTATCATATTATTATACTGGAAGTTTGGTTTCATAGAACGGTAGATATGAATATATCATATCTATATCAGAGTCATATCTTAATGGTAAGAAAAATAGGTCTTGGTACGTACATACTCGATAGCACTAAGAATAAGGTATTAATAAGAAACCAGAAAATTGGTAGCTGTGTAGGTAGTAAATTGATTAATGGCGTTTGACGCAGTATAAAAAGTATAGATATGACCTATGATCCAAACTTGTTTCAAATAGCTTATTTTGAACTTTGGTCAAGGAGTACAATATAGTGTTTTTAGGCACGTCTAAGAATATACATTTTAGAGTAGCTAATGCGTATCAAATTTTCAAGAAACGGTTTTTTAGTAATTATGTTGTATTTCACTAGTTGTATGTCAAACCCCTGTAAATTCGAACAAGCTTTTTCTTACTTGATCTAAACTACCATATAGTGTAAACTCACAGCAAATTACTATTGTACTATCTTGTATACAGTGTTACAAAAGGGGTATTTAAAAACCTAAAAGGACATTTTCTCCGAAATATTTCATAATACAGTAAAAAAAACTACAGATATACGCCTTGGTATTTTGGCTGTTTGATTTTCTTTAACCCGTTTATTTGTTGACTTTCTCTATTTGTTGTCCTTTTAAGTGTCCATCGTAGGGATCTCATGTTTGGTTTTACCGATGTTTTTTCCGACTTTCTTATTAAGTCTGACGACATTTCGATTAGTTCTTCCTTTGTACTGCTGATTAAAACTATGTCGTCGGCGAAATGTAAATTGTTCAGATAGCTATCGTCCACGCGCAGGCCCTTTTTGTCCCAATCTAGTCCTCTGAATACGTCCTCCAATTCAAAAGTAAATAACTTAAGGGATATGTCTCCTTTTGGGACGCCTTTGTTAATTGCTATTCGATTGGTTGTTACATCTTCTTGCACTTTAACTGTGATGATCGCCTCCTTGTATATGTTTTTTAAATAGATGGGGCAATAAGTTTATTGGGCGAAAGTTGCTGAGATTTAATTTTTCTCCCTTTTTGTGTAACAAGATGACTTGGGCATTTTACCATGTTTTTTGACTATTTCGTCACTTTAATATTTTACGTCGCTGTCTTTCTTTTTGATTTGATAAATTGATGCTTACTCTTATATTTTTATTGTTTTCTATTACGGAGTAATATTATGTTGTTGTGATCCCTTAGGTCTCTTTTTATACTCCTTCCTTTTAACTTTTATGTTAAGTTTCGATAACTGGGGTCACTTCTATTGATTTGGTTTTTCCCTTGATTTTGCTTGTAATTTTCCTTTGATAAGTGTCAACATTTTGTTAAAGTTCCAGAATTTTTTTTTCTTTCCGTTCCAAGGTAATTTCGATTTTTGCTCTTACCACTGTATGGTCACTGCCTGTATTGAGTCTATTTAATGCTGAAACAGCGGTTATTATGTAAAGGGTTTTCCATTTTCAGCGCTCTATCTTTGAATGAAAATAAAACAAATTATGAAAATGATATTAAAGTCCAGTGCAACGATATATTAGAATGGTCACCCGTCAAAACACCAGCATTCCACCTGCCAAACAATGTCATCCACCTTCTATTTACATTGTTTGAGAAGTAAAATGCTGGTGTTTTGACGGGTGACCATTCTAATATATCGTTGTACTGGACTTTACAATGCCTTTCTTTTTATTTTAAAGCATATTTGATGACATTAAGTTTTAAAAATTATATTAGCCAAATGACTGCTGAGGTTTTTCGGCATATACTCAAGATTTGACCTAGCCCCACAAAAAGAAATCCAAGCGAGTTAAATCTCAGGACCTAGGTGGCCAGTTGATTTCGGCACCTCGCGATATAACGGAATCATCCGAATATTTCACGTACTAAATTTATTATCTCGCGTGCAGTATGGCACGTAGCGCCATCCTGTTGAAACCACCTGTTTTGCAGATTCATCCCATCCAATTTTGGTAAAAAAAAAATTAGTTATTATCAGGCACCGATATCGATCACCGTTTACAGTAAGTTCGACCTCTTCTGCGTTTTCAAAAAAATAAGGACTGATTATTCCGCCGGGCCAAAAAGGCGCACGGGATAGAGTGCAATGGAACCTGATGAATGTCCCGTGGGTTTTCATCGTCCAATATCCGACAATTTTGCTTATTAACAAAACCAGTTAACCAAAATGGGTCACTCGTCAGAAAAGATGATTTTTTTGCCCAAATGCAGGATCCGCGTTTAACTGCGCTAGAATACAGTCAGCAAATATGTGGAATTGTCTGTGGTCATTGGGTTTCAGTTCTTGAGTCAATTGCACTTTGTACGGGTGAAGATCCAAATATTTTCTAGTGGTCTTGTGTTCCGATTATGTATTGCTTGGTCTACCACCGATCCGGTTTTTTCGAATTTCGTTATTAGATGACTGTAAGAATTGTTGACTCTGCAGGACGATCGTGAATACCATAAATTAAACGCAGTGCAAAGTTGGAAGCAGAACAGAACAGAACTGAACACTGATTTTGATAATAAGTTTTAACAACTTCTACGCGTTGTTCAATCGTGCCATAGTAAAATGTTCCATAATGTAAAATGTCGCTACTAACTGAATACTCTGCCGAAATTTAACGGCTGTATCATTCTTGCCTTGGTTATGCGCTGTTTTCAAACATCGATTAAAAATGGAAAACCCTTTACTCTGTATTCGTTATTATAAAGTCAATTTACAGATTTAAAGAAAGGGGTTTTCATGCTAACGAATTTTTGCCCCCTCCAGATTCCAAGAGGCTGACCTTTTGAGATGTGAGATTTTTGTTTATCCACCCGTTCCGTTTTTTTTTTGTAATTTGCCATAGGAGGATAATTTAGCCTTAAGTCTTCCGCGCTGGCCAGACTAGTTGGAAAATTGAAATTTTCAGCCGCTTCTAACCTGGAGATCAGACGCTATGGAGTATCGCTCTTGATCTGGAGATCCGACGTGTCCTGTGCCAGTTTTGGTTCGTTCCGGCTATTTGATTTCTGCGGTACTACGTATCTAAGAAGAATTCCTCTATCCGCCACTTTGAGAGGCGTTTATTAATCCTATAACAATTTCCGATTATACTGAAAGATTATCGGCGAAGGTATGCATCTAGAATACTGATCCCATTATTACTTAATAGAATGAGGGAATGATGTAACTTTTTTGGGCAAAGATGCTCCAAGACATTTTACTATTTTTCTGGGCATATCTGCAAAAGGGTTCTTTCCAAATACTGGTTTACATATGAATATTTGAGTAATCCCAGGAAACATGTAGAGCATCACGCAGCTATTGTAACTTCATTGCATATTTTGGAAGCATTCTAACACTCAAAGCAAAGAAACTATAATGTAATTGCTGATGTATAGGGCTAGGCGTTATCTTGTTGAAATCTAACATTATCCGGTCCTTAACTATACGGTATAACAAACTGCACCGCAACTTTGCTAATGAATCATTGAGCATTCAATTGTCTTTGAAAAATTCCAAAAGATTTCTACTACCTAGGCTCTAAAGCTGATACCGATGCTCCCCTGGTAAGGGCAGATTCTCGTTAAACCGCAAATTTTAAAAAGCATACTGCGGCATTTCCTTTTTCAGAACGCCCGGAACGCCCGGCTCTTCCAAAGAGTGTTTTACGCACCAATTTATTTTTCTTTAATTATTTCTAATATTCATTAAACATTGTCAATTCCATCCCGATTCTATAAGGGCAATTACGGCACGGCTTTCCGGCGGCCACGTTCTCTCAGTTTATAATGGGTGATTCATTTAAACCTTTTTTTTTCATTCTAAATAAAATCCATAAAAAGGAATTGGATGGCAGAATTTTTATTATAAGTTGAAAGAAGAATTTTTGACATTTATTTGTTGAGAATAATTTTATTTAAATGCTGGTTACGCCGTACGTGGTCGATTCGGTAGGTCCAGTTTTCGAGCACTCCCTCTAGCATTGTTACCGGTGTCTGCCGAATTACTCCAGTAATGTTGGCTTTTAGGTCTTGAATCGTGGCTGGCTTATCGACAAAGAACTTTTATTTAACAATACCAGAGAAAAAAATCTAAGGGTGTGATATAACACGATCTACGCGACTAGTTGACAGGTCCGAAACGCGAAATTATCTGTTCGCCAAAATGATTTCTCAATAAAGCTATTCTGTAATGACTTCCGCGTCATCCTTCACCCAGTCAACACATGGTTGTTCTCGTCTTATCCTATCCTTCGGTTTCCTTTTCTTGACCCCTTCCTACCCCTTGCCGGTGGTAGCTGATCCTATTCACGCCGGTAACCAGGCCGGATGATGCCGGATGCATCGTGAGGGCGACATCGTGCATTGAACAGTTTAGATTGTGATTGATAATTTAATATAGTAAAAGTGTCGATTCGGGGAATAGGGTACATACCTGACGGTTTTCCTGAATCTCCAAATCGTGCTCGCAAATTGGCTCGTAGCAGTTCAATTGAACAGAAGAACAACAACAAAGCCATTCTGTCGTGGGCCGTAGCTCCATCTTGCTGAAACCAAATTTCGCCGACATTCCGGGCTGCTGAAATTACAGGCAACAAAAAGTCTGTTATCATGGTGCGATAACGCTCGCCATTGACGGTCCGGCCTCATTTAAAAAAAAAAATAGGTTCCGATGATTCCACCGGCCTATAAACCACAACAGTGCATTTCTGTGGCTGCAACGGTAGTTAGAGAATATCTTCGGGTTGCTCATCAGCCCAAATACGGTAATTTTATTTATTGACATATCCATTCAGCCAAAAATGTGCTTCATCACTAAACAAAATTCGACGTGAAAACAGCAGATTTTCATTGAGGTGTTCCAAAGCCCATTGACTAAAATTAAAGCGTAGACTGACTTAAACCCTTAAGTACTATGCCCCAAATAAAACACATATTTACTATGCGTGGGTCCCAGTGACCCATTTTTTTAACTTGAAAATGAAACCACTTTTTAAATAAAAAAAAAATGTTTTTAATGTCAAAATAGTTTATTCATATAGATATTTTAACAATTAGTGCAAAATTTATTTATTTAAACATGGTTCACACAAAATATTGCAACAAGAAAAGCATATGGGTTTATTGCACTTTTTGCAAAAAGCACTTGTTTTTCTATCCTTCTTTGGGGGACAAAAGGCGCATCTTTTTCTTTTGGACCTTGATTGCTCTGGTATAGGGGTTGGATAAACAGTTAACGACGTTCTAAGTCTCAGCACAATCGATTCACGTAGCTGTCGGCGAATATGTTGGTTGTTCATACGGATTTCCATATAGTCCTTGCAAAGTGCCATTCCAAGTTTCTTCAAAAAGGAATACCTTTCAATTTCAATTCCCTTGGGAGAACATTGGTAAAGTACCCGAGAATTTACACCAGCTATGTTAAGCATTTGAAAAAATAGTACCATTGGCCAGCGTCTTGTTCTGCGGGAGGTTGAAAAATGAACACATTTTTGATCCAAGGCGTCTACTCCAGATTTTGTATCATTATAAAACAAAATTATATCAGGTTTGAGAGTGCTTTTATCAATTTTTGCGTCATGATGCATGCTAGATATTAGAATCACAGATTTCCCCTTTTTAGGCACATGACTTACCAAGGTAGTTTTGCTCTGGAATCCAAAGAGGCTTGACGATTCAGGTCGGCTTCGAATTGCTTGAAATTCAGGTGGTATTTGTCTCTTTTTTTTTTTTCATTGTGCCGACGTAAGTTAAGTTATTCTTTAGGAGTTCATTGACCAATTCTACGAAGAGTACCAATTATCACCAGTGATATTTCGGTTTGATTTTTTAGGCAAAGAAGTAATTAGACGAAGGACTACTTGAGTTGGCTGCAAAAAAACAGATTTTTGCACGGGCCCATTATCTCTACCAAGATATACTTCAGCATTCCACATATAATGTGTTTTACTATCAGCCAGAATTTGTAATTTAATGCCATATTTTGCTGGCTTATTTGGCATATACATGCGAAAGCCACATCTACCTCTAAATGCCACAAGCATTTCGTCCACAGTCAAGAATTCACCTAGTATGTAGTTTGTTTTCGATCTTTCGACAAACTCTTCAAAAAGATCTTTAATAGGCGCTAATTTTGTCATAGCTCGCCTTTCAGCCCTTGTGGTTTCATCATCAAAACGTAGAGTGGATAGTAAAAAATTAAAGCGTGCAAGAGTCATAGTGCAATTAAAAATATCTCTACCGGTGCCATCTGTTGCCCACATAGATCGTAAGTTTTTTTTTATTTGATTTGAAGATCCCCTGTAAATACAACAAACCAATAAAAGCCCTAATTTCTTCGCTAGTTGTGGTAGATAAAAAGGATAGACGATTTTTTGCAGAAACAGTATAGTTGGCAGCCATGATTTTTATTTTTTGATTGGTAAATTCAATAATTTTTTGAATCATATTGTCTGTGAAAAGCAAATTCCATGCTTCCAAAACATTTTTTTGTGGATTTTGCCTTGCCTCTCCAGCCAATCCAGGTAATATTTTTATTATATTTTCCGATGTTGTTCTGCTTCTTGTAGGCTCTTGTTTTGACCAAATCGTCTTATCTTTTCCATGCCATGAGCCCGATCTCTTCTCTTTTTCCGATGTGGATATACTTGGAGGGACTTCAATATTTTTCTTCATCCTGGTCGAAGTCTGAGTCGTCTCCGGAGCTCCATGAAAATTCACTTTCTGTGTCATGATCGCTTAAAACCTCATTATCTTCTTCCTCTTGATCACTTTGATCATTTGAAACTACAATATCATTGAACTCTGATGGAAGCAGTGCAGCTTGGGTTGTAATGTCTTGGTCATTCCAAAAATTTTCATCTTCAAATAAGTCTTCTATGTCTTTATCAGTCAAAGCATTATTTTTTAAAGCCATATTTCTTTCTAAAATTAAAAAAAAAAAAACATAAAAATTAAACAAAAAACAAAAAAAATTAAAACTTACCAAACCAGAAATTGTAAAGTAATTACTATGCGTGGGTCCCACAGACCCGTCGACACTAATAACTCGAAATTCGATACGTCCACTTTAACAACAGATTCACGACTGAGAAGTGTTTAATGTTACTGGAGATTACACAAGCGGAAACGCCAGTGGCGCGCGGCGTTGCCAAAATCTGCATGAAAACTTATTTACATGGGTTCCTAGGACCCACGCATAGTACTTGAGGGTTAATTCTTGAACGAGCTGGTGTTTGTTGTATACGATAGGCACAAATGTTGAGATCGGCGGCTAATTGATTGCTGACGGTCTTCAGTCACACAGTCCGCTACAGCCGCAATATTTTCCTCATTACGAACTGGATGTAATTTTTTCGGTCGCCTGTCATCAAGTAACGTATACTGACTCTCGAATTTGCGGATGGTATTCGCAATAGTGGTCTGGAAAGGTCGATGGTGCACGAAAAACATTTCTCACAGAACGCTGATTTTCGTAATAAAGCTGCGCAGTTTGGAGATGATGTTGCGGTGTAAGTCGTTTCATGAAAAATTGTCAACCAATACTGAAGGATGACAATATGACACCAGTCACGAGGAATGCGAAGAAAAAAATATATGAAATAAAAGGTCTAAATGAGTCACCCATTCATTATATGCCGCGTCTTATAAAATTGTCGAAATTACGACTACTTTGTGTTGGTGTTGTTTTTAGACGTTGTTCGGCAGAGATTAATAATGAATTCTGTTAACAATCAACGGGATATATTCAAAGAATGGATTTATAGGACATTCGACTCGAAAAAAATTCGCAGATAAATTTTGTCCCTTACCTCGCAGGAC
The DNA here is from genome assembly GCF_022605725.1 of Anthonomus grandis grandis. Classification (NCBI taxonomy): domain Eukaryota; kingdom Metazoa; phylum Arthropoda; class Insecta; order Coleoptera; family Curculionidae; genus Anthonomus; species Anthonomus grandis. Next base: position 44,763,942 of record NC_065548.1, read on the forward strand.
ACCCTAGAGGGGAATTGTGCTTTAGATGACATTTTTGTTTTAAGGCAAATATTTGAAAATCCTAAGCTAGCATATTAAATCTAATTGCAATTTAATCTAACTGTAGGTTTTGAAAACGTTTATTTAACGACTAACAAAAAGAATCCTGATCCTAAAGAAAATTCAATGACTGGAAACAAAACGAAAACATCATCATATGCATGGTGGATAAGATGACACACAACAGTTTAAGTTGACAGATCCACAGTTGAACATCTTAGCTATTGATGAAACGCCAGCACAAAGATTATGGCACCATTGCTTACATTCTTGGCAACATTCTCAACGCTCTCCTGATTTCGATTTACTATATAATTCGTAGCATTATCAGCGTCCTATGTAAAACCTTCCTTGGAATCGGAATCATTCTGAACGATTGTTCGCTTTGCCTGATCTTGAACTTTAACGCTCTTGCGAGTTTCTTTCTCTTGTTTGTTTGGGGCCCGGGCTTTAACCTCGTCCATATAAGAAGAATTTGTCAGAATATGAGAGCCGGTTATTTTTCTCTTCGTGCTTCTTGCTCGTCCCGTTTTCGGAAGTGGAGAAATATAATTTAGCCTCTCCTGGGTGATAGTGGATCTAGTAATGACTTGGCAATCACGCTGAACCCGTATAGGATTCATCGTAACGAGGATTATGATCCATCCAACCACGTAACCATTATCGTAGATAGCTGCAAAGTTCCTGGCAGTGCAGCATCAAAGTATTCGGGTTTATAGTTCTTTCTTGGGATAATCATGGCAGGTGGAACAAAATTTCCAGCAGCATTGGCACATACAGCGATATGCAGGCCTAGTTCCGCAATTGTGAAAGCACCAACTTGTTTTTTTTCCTTTTGTGCAAATATTTTCGGTGGATTTTGGGCGATGTTAAGGCTCGTTTCGTCCATGTTGTAAATTTTTTTCGGTGTAATATCATTATCAGTTATTAACCGTCCTAAAAGATCGAAGAACTTCATCACTTGGGGCTTATTTAAAGTCAAATCATCTTCGTCAAATCTATCAGCTAATCACAATTTGATGACAAATTGATATGGCAATTTTCTAATATCAGTGGTGATAAATCCAAAGACATCCATAGATCAAAGATATCCAAAGATCCATTTCTGTTCAAAATATACTTTTTTGAATCTCTGTTCAAAAAAGTATATGCTCCACTAATTGTTTTTCTATGGCTACATTAAAAGTAGTCTTGAAACGACCGAGATTTACAGGAATATTCGTGAAGTGACGACAAACTGTGACCTGCGGCACGTTGAATGCCTTAGAGGCCTTTAGCCACCCCATCTTGTTTTCTTTGACGCTTTCAATGGCCTTCGCCATATTTTGCTTTGACCAACAATGACGCATAGACTTTCATGGATAGGCATCATGAAAAATAATTAGGATTTTCAAATATCATCGTAAAGAACAGCTGGGTAAGATGACGTCGACTTCAGGTGACGTTACTATGTCATCTTACCCTTCGAGCTACAAAATATTAATAGCCTTTGCGGCCTTCAAACTTTATGGTTATGTTCAGTATTTATAAAGTACAATAATCACAGCTCATGTCAAATAACTTGAAACACAAGAAAAAACTTACCTGATGCAAATTGTTCGGCGCAAACACTTTCCACACAACAGCCAAAAAACGCGAGCTGGCGGTGATAGAAATTTTGAGCGATAACGCCATCTGGGAGAGGTGTAGATGACGTTTTACGGCTTGTGGCACGAATATTTAAAAGGTGTCATCTTTATCCGGTACGCCATCCTAAGCACAATTCCCATATGCGTGTCATTTGGTGTTGGAAATCTAGTTCGAAAATAGGGTTTATACCAAAAAATAGTGATATTGTGTGCGTTTAATCAGTTTTCATTTGAACGAATTTCACCAAATCTGCCCTACAAGATTTTTGTTACTCAAAGAAAAGCTATGAGGATAAACATGAGATCTAAAAATTATATATAGTCCCTAGTTATGCCTATGAAACTATTATTAATATAGATGCAAGCAAATTGGCATTTTTATTGACAAGTTTCTCTTGTACAGTGGAAATATTCTGAACCTATAATATTGAAACTCAAAAAATAGTCTTCTTGCCGAACTTGTCTTCACGTGTTCAAATCCTCAGTGTCGCTATGGTGTAAAGTAAATTTTCGAATAAAGTGTTACTTAACTCCCTTAAAGTGTGTTAATTTACAATTAGAAAAATGGAATTCCCTGACTTTGTGGTTAACGGAACTATAAAAATTAGATAGGAAGACATGCATATTTTCCTGTATAATTTTTAATATATCTTTACCCTATTCTGGTATTAATTTTACCTCAGTAAGAGGCATGTAAGTTTTACTATGTAAGATAGTGAAATAGTATTTGTGTCGGGATTTTATCACTCATTCCAGTTATTCAGGACATCCTAGGATAAAATGGTTTTAACGTAACAGGTTTTTCTTATAGGATCTAAAAAGTAGAAAGTTAGCCACATGAAAAAAAAAGTAAAGTAAATACTCGCATATTAAAAGGTAAATACGGTATATAGAGTTAGTGTTTTTAAAGACATGGGGACTGACAATTAGCCTTTAGCATTAATAGAAACTGCAGTACTTAGTATTTTAACTTTTGCCGTTGGCGGTATTTATTTTTATTCAAATCAATTTATTGTGATATTTTTCAGTAAGTACTATCTTATTTTCTAGATATCTTGATCTGTTATTTTTATTTGTTTATTTGTAATGGTATTCTATAATATATTTTTTTAATTAATAAAAGCAATATTTTTGTAATTTTACAAAAATAGCTTTCTAAAACTGTAATACTACTTAATATAGTGCTACTATTTATAATATTTAAGTCGATATAGTGAGTTTTTACTACAAAATAAAAGTGTTTGTGAAGTTGTACATAAATTAATATAATACTACATTTTTAAATAAATTTATGTAGTTAGTTTATAAGGTAACCAAGCACAAATACACGTACGAATATAGGCGAATATACTATTTTTAAAACAAGACTTTTAAGACATATACATATATTTATGTATAGGTAACACTTCAACAATCATTTTCATACAGTCTGACGCACATAAATTCATTAGTACAGTGAAACTTCCCTGAAACGAATTTCTAAGGGTTAGCAAATAAAATTCGAAATATAGAATAATACAAATTTACTAATTATTATTTAAATTTAGGTAATGAAGAAACACTATGAATGAAGTCACCTGAAATTTTAGTTTAAAAAACTAGACCTACATTAATGTTTTTTTTAAATATTTTTTTTACCTTAAATTGAAGCATTTTTCTTTATATACGGAATCTACTATTAAATCACAAATTGTTCTAACAGGTGCGAAAGTCTGACAAAAAGACCACTCGATTTTTGAGACCTCAAGTCTCTCGGATGCCGAGATCCTCGTGTTCTCAGATAAACTGCATGGTTGACAAGTATTTTGGCCCGGGAAAAAAGGCATGCATGTTGACTAATTGATTTTATTTGGGATGCTCTGGTATCTTATAATAGAAAAAATCTCTACATGGTGCCAGATTTTTGGCCTAGAGGTATAGTGATTATTTTCCTTTTTGCAAGAAATCAGAATGTCAAACCAAAAGTCCAGTAAGAATAAAGAACTCTGAGGAAGCCTTTGTCAATGACAAAAATATTGGTTAACGTACATATAGAAGGATTTACATTAATGCCCTTCTTCTAGAAAGAAAGACACAAGCTGAGGTAGAGCTATGTTTGTTAAAAACCAATATTCCTTATAAATTAATTCCAATTTTAATTTAGCATTGAAATGGCTTTTGAATATTCTAAAGTTTTTATTGAAAAATGTGATCTCTATATCTTGACTATTTACAGATCTCCCTCAGGAAGTTTTGACACCTTTTTATCTGCAGAGGATGTAGTATTTAATAGACTGAGCGTTTCCAGACATGTTTCCAAACGTGTGGTTGCAAGAGACTTCGATGTACACTTTTGGACTGCAACTAGATAGGGGGTCAGCTTGGAATATATATCTTTATAAGTCCTAGTATTCAGGTACTCTCCTTAATAGCTGTAAAACAAAATAGAATAAAACAGATTGTAATCAGGTCAATATAACAATGATGCTTGGATCACTGCTGCGTTTATACAGGGTGCGCCAAAGCAGTTTTAATCTGTGACTAGAAATATATCTTTCAACATCCTTTTTTTCACTTAGAAGTAATCGAAAGTATTGCATGACATTTTATTTATGGAAAATAATTTAGCTTTAATAACGTCCTTTACTGTGGACACATTGTTCCAAACTGTTTGGCAAATAGACCATTATGCGCTTTAGCATACCCAGCAGAATTGTGCTAATTTCATTGCAACTGTTTTCTTTCAACTCTTTAATGGTCCTTGATCTCGTTAAATACACCTTATTCTTAAGATAACCCATTGCCAATAGTCACAAGCCGTGAGATCGGGAGACCTCCCGGCCAAGGAACATCTTCATTCCGCGAAATGACTGTTTTCGAAAACAGTCGAGCCAATGAGGCTCGTGTTCAACATTTCCACATAACGTTGCGAATTGACCATGACGGGATTGCCTGCGTCGTCCTCAAAAAAATTGTTGCCAGTTATACCGAATCGCGACACTCCGCACCAAACAGTAACCTTGCGACTATGAAGATCGTTGGTGGAGTTCATTAGGATTCTGAACACCAGTATCAAAAATTCTGCTTATTTACGTATGCTGATAACTCGAAATGCGCCTCGTCGAACATAATTAAGCCAAGTTTGCAACCATTCAAACGGTTTAAAAAGTCTTTAGCTGTCACTTCTTAAATATTTGCTAATTTGTAAGGTGAAATGTAAATCCTAATGCAAAATACACCGTACTGTTTTAAAAAGTCTTAAAGCAATCGCTTGTCGCCTATGAAACTTTCGATGAGGATTTTGCTGAACCGCTGTTCGCACCCTCTCTATATTTGCTGGAGTCCGAACTACAAACCGAACGACAAAAATGTTGAACCCATAGCGTAACACTCAATATTGAAAAGCACTCAAAATAGACGTTGTGTACTGACTACCGAATCGTGACTTTTAAAATACGCCTCGACAACGAATGCGCGATGTTGACTCGTCCACGGCTCCATGATTGCTGAAATGATCGTCTACCAATATTCTATATCATAAAACAACTTTGTACTATTCATTATAAAAACGCCAGGTTCTTTGGTGGACCCTGTATAAGACTATGCGAGAGCATCTTAATTTTCTGGAAGAAGTGAAAGGAAAATGTGAAAATGAACATGACTATCATAGGAATGAGTTAAAATGAACTTTTGAAAACAAGAATAGTAGGGTTATTTTTGATCTTAACGTAAAAATATTAAAATCCATCACAAATGAAATTGTTCAATCACAAGAAAAATATGTTTTCTTTTCATTTTGAAGAAGGCACTTAGTGTTCCTTTGTTTAAGAAAGAAGACTAATAAGCCTGAGACCTGCCGGCCTATATCTTTATTAATAATCGTGTCAATCCTAGAAAAGTGGCTAGATAAACAGATTTTGGATTTTTTGAGTTTGTCCAGTGAGAGTGTTCTCTGAACTTTCATTGAAACTGAAAGTTCACTTCTAGTGTTAATGTAGTTTTCGTAAGAATCGAACTACTGTTCTTGGGATTTTGGTTTGCGTTATTTTTGGAGCTTTTCAGGGTTGTTAGTACGAAACAGTCTTTGAAATCCTTGCAAATAACACTACGATGTCCATCTGAGCTGATACTTTGGATGCTTCTTTGGAGGGACTTCTAAAGAAGCAAAGTCTTCTCTCTGCAAACTTCTAAAACGAGCAAAGAGTGTAGAGAGCTGTTTTTGCACTAACAAGATTCTGATAAATGCAGATAAAACACTTAAAATAGTTTTTATATTGAGGAAGTTGAGGCAAGTAGAGTCTGTAGATACAGAATACAGGTTTCTGCGGGGTCACTCTGGATCACGACTTTAAGGTCAGCTACTTAACATCAACTCTAAAATTTCATATAATATAACAAATTATAGATTAAACAATACAATATTAAAATTTCTTAAATTAACTAGATTTATTAATAAATTTTATTTAACAATATTTTAATTTTTTAGATTAATAATTTTAGATATGTACTAATTTTTCCTTCATTGTCTTCCACATGTAAAAAAACCTGCAAGTCTATCATTTTCATAACTGTTAATTTTCCTGGTATCGGCCTATTTGGAAAACAAGCTACAAACAAGTCTGAAATTTCTCGGTAACTATTGCCTTGGTAATACTATTTTAACCATTTTGTTTTTTATTAAAAAAAATGTACTAGTACAAACTTGACCTCAAGATTACGTCAAAAATATTTAAAAAATTCCTTCTTTGTTTTTTCTATTTTTTCTTATTTTTTTGTGGTTCATATATGGCACATTATGCATTAAAACAACATTTAAAACTATAAAAAATACCTTTATTATTTTATAGTTAAATTTATTCAGTGTGAAACTTATAAAAACAGTTCCTATCTTTGTTTAAACAGAGAAAAACATTACATTTCTCGCATTTTATGAAGCTTTTTGCGCCACAGGGATATTTGCATCTTTGCCTTTCATTACACCATAATGGAAGATGATCATATCTATCTGTTCTAACATCTTGCATTGGAAAATCGGTTGCTGGATCCCATCTTTTCTTATTTTGCAAATTTTTTATAGCTCCCCTTGGACGACCTCGCTTTCTAGTAGAACCGGCTTTATTAACTTTGCACAAACACTCTGCAACTTCCATTTTGAAATCTGCCAGAGCTAAATTATGCTCATTGCAACCTCTTCTCCAAAGAATCCATGCATTGACAGTCATTAGATCAATATTATGAAAGAACATACTCATGTACCATTTCTTGGATCTGAATTTGATCCTATAGTATATTAACATCGAATCCAGGAGGTCGACACCTCCCATATACTGATTGTAGATCGTTACGGCTCTTGGACATTTGAAAATTGTTTCACCTTGACTGTTGGCATACTTCCAGCATATGTTGATAAAAGGTTGACTAATTTGTTGTCATACCATGCAACAAGAGATATTTTGGTACCATCAATTGTGGCAACTTTCTCTACCATAGCTCCTCGGCCGTTCTTTTTTAATTCAGACTCTTTTGGCATATTATTCTTTGGCACTCTATTTATTCTAACTATTCCTAGTGGTATTAGACCCTGTTTCGTAAGATAAATTTGCAATGTAACGCTATTGAACCAATTATCGAAAAATATCTTATGATTTATATGTCTGGGTACTGTTTGTGTTAGCCGCAGAACCACGTTTGAACTCATCCCCAGATCAGGAAAACCATCGGGTAAAATATTGGTTTGACTTCCAGCAAAAATTTCATAATCGTAGAAAAATCCGCTGACTCCACTAAGAACAAACGCCTTATGTCCCCATTTGTGGGGGTTTTGCGGATTATATTGTTTTATGGACGAACGCACTTTTGTAGGAATCATCTGCTCATCTATAGCTAAAAAGTCCTTAGAAGCGGTCGGATTTTGAAAAGTTTATCATGACCAGGATTACAGGCAGCAATAGCATCGTTATTGTTCGCGAAATGTAAAAAACGTTTTATTTCCTCCCTTCTGTTACACGACATAACATCTGATATGAATTGGTGACTCAGGCTGGAGTTCCATTAACTCCTAGCATTTGGCAATTGCACTATTGACATATAAATACAGGTTCCTATGAACTGTTCTAGCTCATTTTCAGTAAGATCTAAAGGTTTTTGAGGTCTTTTTTCTACTGAATATAATATAATTTGATAAACTATATATTGATGATTTCATCTGTTCGAAAAAATTTGAAAAATGCGTAAGGGGAATCTGCTTGCTGCAATTCAGGTGGCATGTTAGTAGAACTGAGAAATTTTATATCTTTATCTCATGTTACCAAATGACGGCGCAGGTTGGATGATTTTTACCTCTATTCTTTACTCTATTAGACTACGCCGTAATTCGTTAAAGGAAATATCATCTTCGCTGTCTGAATCTGTTTCTGGGATAATTATTTTTGATTCATTATTTTCTATTGTATCGTCTTCAGCGTCTGACTCTGGGGCTAATATAATAGGAGGAATATCATCATCTGATATCCTTCGCCTTCACTACTATCAGGTATATCCATAACCACAAGTGTTTTTGAGCCATAGAAGTTTTTCGGATCCATTTTTCTAAAATACCAGAAAAAATAAAATAATACCTTGTTCAGAAAGCATGTTGTGTCATTTATGTCCATGACAGTTTTGCACAAAACTACATATTGTGGCATATAAGGTAAACGTTCCTATTATCGGCACCTTTAGCTTTTGCAATGCCTTTGGGCATCATTTTAATTCATTTAGTAAATACAATATTTGCCCAACCTATATTCTGAGTATTTATTTGGCTAGTAAAATGTGTCATATTTTAGACGGACTGTTTATTTTAACCTAAAATTAACATATGCTACTCACAAAAGGAAATAAATAAGAAGCCTCCTCTGCCCAGATTATTGGCACACCTAAATAAAAGCATGCTCTAGTTTTCGGCATATATAAGATCCTTTTATCGGCATAGAATATTACTACTTAGGTAGCTAAGTAGTCAATAAATAATATTATGTAGGTAGAAAACGAAATTTGTTAAGAGTTCATTTTCAAATATTATATTAATAATTATATTAAATATTAAAGCTAAAATTAAAATAAAAGCACCATTTATTTAATTGCCAAAAATTTATTAAACATAGGTATCGATTAATTTCTGATCACTGACAAAAGGGACACTGAAGTTCGTCTTTATCACTCTCTGTTAAACCAAGACAAGCCTTATGGTAGTATTTCAGACAGAAAGTACACAGACGCATGTCGAGCTGTTCGTCAGTATCGCACAATGTACAATACCAAGATTCTTCTAAAGGTTTAGATGTTGAAGCTTCAGTGGTTAAATGCCCATTGACTGCAATATTTTCTTTTGTAGAAAACAGGTCCCTCTTAACATTTTGTACTTTATTTGTCTTCGGTTAGAAATTCTTCTTGAAACCTTTTGTGGAACAGCAGTCTTAGTCTTAACCTTCTTCTTTTCGTTTCCCACTTCTTTCTTTTGGCTACGCTTTATCTTTCTTTCTAGCTTTAGCTGTTCTTCTTGTTTCTTATTTTCTTCTTTTTTTTTTGATAATATTGTTGCCACTGAGATGAAGTTGCTAGAGCAGGTATCCTATCCTTAACTGGTTTAGGCTTAGCACTGTTTTCCTTAGGTGTAGGCCAAAATAAAAATTTTTTGAATGGAGTCGGAACAGATTCATCTAAAGCAACATTTTGTTGCAAAGGCGACATTTTTGTTTCTAAGTTCGAGTTTTTCTCACTTATAGAATCTGTTTTATTGCTGGGCATTGTCGTAATTTGATCAGAGCCAATTTGTTGAAAGTTTTGTTTTACAGGAGAAGAAATATTATGCCAAGAGTTTTCTACATGTACGTCATGTTGAGATTCATCGAAAGTATTTGCAATTGAATGACCTAGATGAAAAAGGGCCCATCTTTGAAAAAGTGGATTTTTCAGGAAATGCAAAAAATTGTATTTCGGATAAAGAAAGTAAAAATGTAATATATGAAATTGACCTATGTATTTGTGACATATTTCAAAATGTTTTTACACCAAATTTTTTTCTGAAAATATATGTCTACAGGATATACAGGGTTACAAAAATTCTAAAAATGGGCCCTTTTTCTTCCAAGTGATAATCTATTGAAGATTACAAAAGAACTACTAGAAAATAAAATGAAAAACAGGAAATGAAAAATATTTATTTGAAAATCTAATTACGTTTTTTTATACAGAAATATGTTTTCCATGAGCTAAGGGTCTTCCCGATCATCCTCGTGTGTACATGTAGCACCTGACAAGGTATCATAAAATGCGATAGCATTTTCATCTTTCAAAAACTTGCAAAGCTCCTTGATGTTTTGTAGTTTTAGGGCATTTATTGGTATATCACCAGAATAAGCAAGCTTTTCGGGTATAGGGACACGTTCAACGCCAGGTTTCAGAAGACGAAATACATCGGGACACACACCATTCAAAGAAAAGCTGCCAAACATGAAGTACTTTGATTCAGCTTTAAAGTCAAAGAACTTGTATTTGGTTATTTGAAACTTTAACTTATTTGTGGTGAAGGTTTTTTTAAAAAACGGTTCAGACAATCCGGCTACAAAGTCCTTTACCATATTGCTTTTAAGCTCAACAACGGTAAATTTGGTACTTATGATGCTGTTCCAATTTGAAGGCGATTCAACTACTTCCCTTTTTCTTTGCATTTTTTCTATAACAGCAAAATGCCTGTCACAAGGCAGGAAACTGTGACCCCGTTGTGGAAAAAAATGCTGAAAATTTTTAAACTTTCATTAAGTACCAATGACTGCCAAAATTTTAGCATGTTTTGGTTATGATTCTGGCCCCTGCAACCGTCAGTAAATATATATAACTTTTTAACAGTGCTAGGTAGGAATGCTTCTACGTAATGGTTAAGTACAGAGAGAACTTCGTTACAGCCCCGCTTTGCAATATTTTCAGGCCAAGTATACATAATGCTCTTTGCTTTTTTGCCAGAGTAAATGGACATACAGTACAACCAAAGTTGTCTTTTATAAAAGACATCACTAGTACACATATGTGGACAGGGAATATTTTGTTTAAAGTCGAAGCAGAGAACTTCTGTATCTTCATTTTCTTTAGCTTTCATCAAAAATTCTTGCATCTTTGTGTAAAATAGCTTTGCTTTTTTCTTATGTAACTTAAGATCTATTTCATAACCTCTTCTTAATGCGCCATTTTTTTCGCGGGAAATTTTGGCCTCTATTTCTGAACACGTAGTACAAACATCTGAACGAGGGCGACCAAACGTGTAGTTGTAGTTGTCACGAAAATACTGTAGATAAAAAGAATATTTCACTTCACATTTCAATTTTTGGAAATTCAGATCATTTTGTTTGGCGTCGAGTAGGACTTCTGGGTAATGTTTTTCCAGAAACATTTCATACATTTTCAAAACACTCAGCTGTGGTGACAGATACCTTCTTCGCTCACCGCTTGGTCCATAGTGCACAATATAATATGGAAAACTTTGTATATGTGCATCAATATTTTGAACAACAATACCAGATAATTTGTTTTTTCGGTTAGTGTGCTTGCCACGATTATCGGTTGGCACAGCGGCTAAAGTCTTGCCTGCTCCAATATTTCGCACCCTCTTGACTCCAATTCCATGCAAACTGGCAAAGCCTTCACGACATACAGATAACACCCTTTCACCGATATGCACTTTATACGAAAAATTAAACTTCTTCTTGAACACTCCCTTTCTTTTTAGGTTTACTGACGATACTGTGATAAGAGGTTGTAAGTGAACATTCCGGGCCCCGTGATCTCCAATCTCATTAAAATTTTTCAATATACGAGCCATCTCTTCTTTTGATAATGATGTAAGACATTTTCGTTTACATCTACACAAAAATAAGATATATTTTAAACTATATACAACATTCTTTACAATCCTAACTTACCTGCATTTTTGACCTGTTTGTCTAGCAGCTTTTCTTCCTGATTTACCAATTTACTCCTCCCCTTTTGCCTTTAACTTTTTATTTTTGACACTTTTCCACTCTTCAATTTTCCTCTTTCTTTTCAATTTTATAACACTTGCTTCCTCATTTTCTAAGACATCCATGATTATATGAATCAAGAAACAAAAATCCAAAAACCACACTGATATTTTATTGTTATTATTATGATTTGAAGGTTATGTTTACAAATATCAACACAAATTATGGGTATTTAACTTGGCGAAAGAAAGGCCCAAATGTAGCAGATGGGCCCTTATTCTTCTCAGCAGAGAAAAACAGCTGATTCAATCCGTTTTAGAGTACGTTTAGTGGGCCTTTCTTCTACTCGGTATATGCCAACTTTGACAAGGAATCAGAATTCATAAAAAACGGGTTTTCGACAAACTGCACAGATGGGCCCTTTTTCGTCTAGGCTATTCAATTATGATGGAAATATCTTCAGCAACACCTACTGGAAGAGATGAATTTGTACAGTCAATTATTTCTGTAACATCAATTTCAGTGTCTTCTTGAAGTTGATTATCCACTTGTGACTCGTCATTCATTAATTTGTCATTTTCATTGACACCTGTAACATCCATTTTGTTGTAAAATTCTGCCTCTGTAGAAGAATCACCCGCGGCAAAGTCTTCTTGGAGTTCATTTTCACCTTGTGCTTCATCAACAAACTTTACTATTGCATTGGTATGTTTATTGGCTCCTTCGGTCTTCATTTTCATCCAGAGTGAAACAGGCTAGTATGTTCTATTGGTCCTGCCCAGACTGGCCCGGAAAGCTGAAATAATCTAAGGGTCTCTGGTGGAATATATTGTTCCACGCTTCTTAAAGCTGCTTGTGATTTTGTAGGCTGTTCAGGGTTTTCTCGATGATTTTGTGCTCCGGTTTCCGTTTTGAAATATTTGGAAAGTTTTATATTCTCAACATTGAAGGGAACAAGCCCGCAGGTTCGAAACCCGTTTTTAATTATATCTGGGATATTGGTCATTTTTTGAAAAGTAGATTCCAAAATAGGCGCAAATAAGTCTTTGGTAATCTTTTGGCCTTGGTTTTCCATTCTCCATCGGTGTACGCTCTTTTTCCACTCAAGTTTCAACGGTCGGAGCACAGCCACGTCGAGTGGCTGCAAAATATGTGTTGCGTTGAGACAAAGAGCTATTAGGATGATATTATTTTTACTGCAAAATTCGCTAAGGGACATCGTCAGGTGAGATGTGTGTCCATCCAAGAATAATATAACGGGAAACTGGACTTTCTGAGCAACTAACCAAGGGTGAAATATATTGGCGATACTCAAAAAAGCTTTCACCAGTCATTCACCCATTTTCCGACTTGCCGATACCCCAATGTTTTGGAACTTTTTCGACAACTGATTTGGGAATTCTTTTGTAGTTGTAAACGATCATTAGCGATAAAATTTGATCAGAGGCACTACATGTCACCAAAGTCGTCAAGCATTCTTTGTCATTATTGTTTATAAATGAGTAAACTGTTCTATCCCCCTTTCGAACTAAAACTTTGTCTCCCTTCGGAGTGAGGAAGAAAGCCGTTTCATCACAACTGAACACACGGCTGGGGTCATAGGTAATGTTAAGGTTTTTTGTGTCTTGTAAGTAGGCCCGTACTTCTATGAACCACTGAGGAATGCGATTTTCTGTTAGAATGTTTCTAGCAGAAGTGAGGTTTTGGGAAATTCTTGCTGCCAGTTCTGGATGCCTCTTTAGAAATAGTTCATACCATTTCCGTCCAGGCCTACCGTCTGTGAAATTATTAGGCCTATTCAGTTCTTTGAGTAATAGTTGAACACTATCTAACAAATGCGTTTTTGTTGCTGGAAATCCACAAGCTGCTATCCGGAATAATCATGCTACCAGTAAGTTTTCTTCATCACTTGTTAGTATAGTTCCTGGTCCACATTTCTTATCTAAATTCGTTCTACCTTTTACTTTGTCCTGAAGGGTCGATCTTGGTACCCGATATAACTTGCTAGCTGTTTTAAAAGGCATTCCTGCCTGAATGGCGCCAACAGCATTCTTTATAGCTTCGGTAGAATATTAAATTCGTTTTTTCTTTTCCATTGTTATTAAAGTAATTCGGATCTAAAACAAACGTATCCAATTATCGGCACTTATAATAATATAATATAACTTATATAATAGTGTATGTATTATCGGCAGATATATTATGCGTCAAATAAGGCTAACTCTAGTACAAAATATAGAGTGCCGAAAATTGGTGTGGAATTTCTTTGTTTTATACTGCATTTAAAGATCAATCACTTCCCATGGTAAGTTAATAATTCAACGTAAAATCGACCTAAATGCACTATAAGGCACATAACCAATATTAAAGGGGATAATTTGTAATAAGTGCCGAAGATAGGTACATTTACCTTATATGGCATAAACAAAATATAAGGAAATACTTAAGAATACTCATAGGGTCACTTTCTTGAAGGCCTCACCTTTATGTGGATATTTTTTTTGAATGAAATTATTCAATAGAAACTCCGATGATCGAAGATCAAATTTCACTATGCTTAGAAGCACCTGGCAATAAAACGGCCATTTGCAAAATTTCATAAAACTTCAACTTGCTGTATTGAGATGGCGTCACATGAACGGTTGAATATGAATTTTGTGCTATAATTAAGTATATGAACATTATCATGCATAAATACTTTGGATTGAGGTTTGGTTTATAAGGGTGTGGCTTAGGAACAGTAATTGTGCCATATATGACCCACTATGCGGTAAGGGGTTAGTACTTTTTCTTCAGTAGTGTAACTCGTAGCTGAGTATTTTTAGATTTTTTTAATGTAGAATTTTAATGCAGTGAACTTATTACGACAAATTATGTGATGTTCATCACCAATCAAGGTAAAAAATTTTGGCTGGCATACCTGTGAATACTAGGCAATAAAAAAAGACATATTTGGCCCTATTAAAAATTACATGGAATTTCCTATGTCCCGCCTGGCGATGCAACACCCTGTATAAAAAAAAGTCTGTTGATCAAATTCTTATTCTGAATTCCTTAATCGTATTTTTTATATCATTTTAGTGTGTATTTAAAACATGCGTTGCATACATTTTATAAAAATTTTAGTTTTATATTGGGAGTTTCATTTTAGTGTTAATAAGTATCTATATATTCTTTTTATATATAACTTAATTAATTTAACGTGTGTAAAACTTCAAATTATAGAAATAATAAAATTGTTATAGTGTGGACGCGACAGAGAATTGAAATACATATTGAATCAGAACTTTCGCATGAGAATTAGAGTAATTTGTGATAAAAGTTAAAGAACTATTTGGGACCTTTTCTGTAGCTGACAAGATTTTTTTTAGATTCACGATAGCGACAGTGGCGTTGTAGTGCAACAAAAAAATCTGAAGTATCCTTTACATCGTATGACATTATGGGACTCTAGTAAAACGCCTGAACGATTTGATTATATTCCCGGCACTTCTTTCTTGCTTCTTTTCGGAAACGCGATTGTTTTTTTTTGTGAACGTTTTACCTTGTGAATTTTTATTTAAAATTAATACACGCACCCAAGATCTGAGTCAGACCTGTATATGGGAATTTATATGTTAAAAATCAAATCCATACCCCAATACATTGGTGAGTATTTTTTAGAGTATTAGTTCTATTTCTTGTCGAATATTTTCTTTGAGTTGACGTATAGTTGCAGGATTATTACTTTTAACTATAAATCCCATAAAAAAATTGTCTAGAATCAGGTCCAGAAGTCGCCATAATTGTTCTCGCTGGCAAACAAATATCGGCTCTGCGAGAAATCAATTGTACGGAAGATTTCTCTTAACACTTAGTACTCTCGATGAAAGTATGGCAGGTGGCTCCATCCTGCTGAAATATTGTTTAGTTTATAGTCCAGCGAGATTTGAAGATCTGAGGCAAACAATTAATAACATGACTGTGTAGCGTTTCGAATTTACAGTAATGAATAATCCAGTAATTTGCAATTGCGGCCTGAACAGTAGCCTTGGAAAAATAAAGTCTGGGAAGAAGAATCATGCGTTCTCGGATTCAGCACGTACCGATTCAGTCGCCTGTTGAATACGATAGTGCTATTCGCATTACTCCCACTACACCCATTTTCTTAGAATGTGAAAAAATTATAATTGTTTTCTCATCCTGTAGGCTTTCGAGTTAGAGTTAGAAAATTTTACATGAACTGGACCAAAAAAATTATTTTTTTACATAAAATATTAGATTTTGGGAAGTTTCACTGTACTTTCGAGGTGATTGATCAGATCGGCCTGGTACTTAATCATGGGTCGGCAAAAAGAATTACATGTCTAGGATACTAAAAATGAACAAAAAATCCATTATTTTACTGGTTTAAATTAAAGCATTTAAATTGTTAAAGACTCGTATTGGCGTTTTTGCTAATTAATTCTCACAACATTTTACAGCGTATAAATTTTTTTATTAGTAAACTTTAAACGATAACATAGCCTACGCGAAAATATCTTACGTACTTACATGGGATTTAAATTTGTTATCTACAATTTTTAATTTCTACATGGTAGATTTCAGTCTGAAATAATGAAAAGAATGTTTACAGTACCCTTCAAATGATCTTTTTCGACTAGCCCAAAATTAAGCGTTGTTTTTGTATAACCTTGTATTAATAAATAAAATAAGTAAGTTTTGTACTATTAAACTTGTATTCGTTAAATTAGAAACTAATGCAATAATCATTAGGAAATAATGATAAAATCATTTTTAAGTCTTGTCTGCATTAATTAAACAAAAATGACATTCCTTTTGTTTGTAAATTATTGAATTATATTTTATATCTAAGGTAACCATGACCACTAAATTTTCATCCTCTTGCCTCAAATTTGTTTGTTGCCAATCCTTTTTAACTCAATTCCATTGTTTTTCTTAAGCGATAGTAAAAAGTTCCAATAATTTTAAATGCTGATCTCAAATAATTGATCGTGCACAATGCATATACAGCCTTTAGAACAATTAGTCTATTACAATATCCCTGTATTTATGCCAGTTGACCATTATGTGGAATTTTTTAATTGAAGCATATTAGTTAGCAAATTTAATATCGTTTTTACTTTTAGCAAGCTCATTTAGCAAATCCTGATTTTTTTGTGCAAATAAAATTATAAAATATCTCTTTGTAGTCTTTTTTATTTGATCCATTGAATATCCGGTCTTCCATCCTGATTTAAAGGGCTACTTTTCATGAGAGATAAATTTTGTTGCAGTCCTATAAAATAAACAAATTTACTACCAATTGCTATAGCTTAGCTACTATAAGTCGACTTATGAATCATAAAAAATATGATGCGTATTTCGATAAACGCCATCACAAAACTGTCAAAGTCAAAAATCTTAATTAAATTACAGTATTAAACTACAGCAATTTATATGATTGGTGTAATGAATATATTAATAATAATTATTAATATGTTCAGAAATAATATATTATTACAATGATATACAGTGGAGATTTAATGTGGCCCTGTTAATGAAGTTCATTCGGTTTAAACACCATATCCCAATGCATGAAGGTGAATTCTGACTTACAAATACTCCACAGTAAGGTAGCAACTAGATTCTGGGCCCCTCTTTTTGGGATGAGAAGTTATAAATTTTAAAATCTCTACATAATATACAGGGTGTCCATTTAATATCGCGGTTCTCGATTGCGGCTAAACCGTGAAACAGAAAAAAACTTTAATAGGATTTTAATGAAACTACCTATTTTTTTTTTTCTGAAATAGGAGTCTCACTTGACTCTCTCTTTAACCCTCAAATTATTTTGCCCTAAAATGCGACGTTGCCTAGTTATTAACAATTTAAATAAATTTTCACGAAAATATTTTCAATTAAATTTTGCGCTATTTTTTTAATTGGAACACTCTATATCTAGTAACGCATTTTGATAGAGCATTCTTTCATCTTCAGTTTGATACCAACAAGTCTGCGTTTATTTCTAACCGTTTTCTCAAAATTTATTCTTAAAGGAAGAGTGACACTTATTTTTTTATAGGCACTACAACGTTTAATTTTACTTAAGAATTATTAAAGTATACTGTAAGTGTTGAGTACAAAAAACAAACTAGAACAGAAACAGTTTTAAATGAAGAAATCAAATTGGCATTCACCAAGTCGGTTGGAGAAAATCCGAAAATTACAGTAAGACAAAAAATGACTTACAAATAGGTCGGTTGGAAAATCCCACAAGAAAGATTAATATCACCGCCATTAATTTCAGTTACATCAAGGATTCATCAAAAACATTATAAATAAGTTTTGCTCTAAACACAAATCAGCCTTGCGAAATTTTTTTAACTGCACGAAGCGTAGTAGACGTCTGAAAGACTCTTGTATGCGCTCCACCATATCTTGCCTAGATTTACAGAGTTCCCCACAAGAAGAACTCCATAAGCATTAATTCCGGTGACATAGGAGGCCATTCAGTGGGGCCTATCCAGTAGAAAGTTTAATAAATATGTATACAAAAATTAATTTGAATACCTAACCTAGCCTTCCAATCCATCTATTACCAAATTGGTGTGTGATATGTTCCCTGAGATCAGTACAAATGTGAGCTTGTGCACCCTTCAACTGATGCCTTAGAAAGTCGGGAAGTGCGGGGAAAATTCTCTCTTAAGAAACTTAGAAAAACTTTTCCTGTTAAACGATTTTCAAAAAGGATGGAACAATAACAAAATCATGTAATATTGCACCCCCAAACATTGATGCTCCATCATTGTTGAAAATTATTCATAAAAACTCGATGGAGATTCACAAAATCATTTCTGTGGAACGTACATTCATTAGTGAAGGGCATACATTTAAAAAAAATCTGCTGCTTTATTTTGTGCCTTAATGTAGCTGTGCATGATAGGGATCATATTTGTTTTTCTTGGGATATTTTCCCACGGACGATTTCGATATTTCAAAGTTCTTACTTATTCGTTCTCTACAAACTAAATTCCAGTGTTGCAACAACCGACATGGTGATTACCAATTGGTTTTCTTCATTTAAAACCGTTTTCGTTCTAGTTTGCTTTTGTACAGGATGTTGGAAATTATTAGGAAATTTTTTCTAATAAATTCTTGAAGCCAAAAAAAACTTTCCAAGGCGTTCACCGATAACGTAAATAATTTACTTATTATCGCTGAGAGTAATTCATTGTGACACAAATCTACTTAACATGACTAATAAGTAAAGATTATATTTGACGTCACACAATAAAGAATAAATTAATTATGGCCAACTTTTTACTTGTAAGACAAAATTTCTTATTTTTAAATGAGATAGCATCAGGGGTTAATATTATTTGTCTCTAACTACTATTATTTTATTATGGTTATTACTAACTATTTACTTTTTTTCTTACTAAAAAGTGTTCGAAATAGAATTGAACAGAGATCTGATTCCATAAATTATCTATTAATTGTTTTCCATCGTAAGTGTCGTAATGCCTATGAAAAATAAGTGTCACTCTTCCTTTAAGAACAAATTTTAAGAAAACGGTGAGAGATAAACGGAAACTTGTTGGTATCAAATTGAAGATAAAAGAATGCTCTATTAAAATGCGTTACTAGATATAGGGTGTTCCATTTAAAAAATAGCGCAAAATTTAATTGAAAATCAAAAATCAAACTCATTATTTGAGTAACGATTTTGATCACCCTGTATAAAAATAAATAAATTTTGGAATTTCATAAGATAAAATGAACTTAGCCAAGGACTCTGCATAGAGTTTTCAAAAAGATAAACAACGTCGGTGGTAAATATTAATATTTTAGTGAAACTAAGATTTTCGTGAAATTTTCTTTAAAATATTAATAACTAGGCAATGTCGCATTTTAGAGCAAAACAATTTTAGGGTTAAAGAAAAAGTCAAATGAGACTCCCATTTCAGGAAAAAAAATTTAGGTAGTTCCATTTAAAAAAAGCTGTATCAACCAAACTAATTTTAAAAAGTGGTCTCTCTAACTCAATTAACATTTCCACTATTAAAGTTTTTTTCCGTTTCACGGTATAGCCGCAATCGAGCACCGCGATATCTAATGGACAAGGTGTATATAATTGGCCTTATATCGTCCAAACATCGTAGTCTTTTTTTAAATTAGAAAGACTATTGACTTGTGCTGAGCTCTAAAAGATTTTACCATACTGGAGAGTAGATTGCACAAGTCCAATGCCATATTTTTAAAATACTTACATAAGCAATATGTCTATTAAAAAACACAAAGAACTACATTTGTAACTGCAGAGGGTAATGCGAACACCACTGGACTTAGGCCCATTGTGCGCTTGTAAGAGCAGGAGACCTCTCCCTCAGCTCGTCATCCAGCCCAACGAATCTACAAGAGCGTGAGCGACAACGTCACCCAAGGACTTCTCTCCAACGGATGGGTGGGATGCTCCGAGAATTCTGCTGTGTATTGACGAGAGAGCAGGGAAATCGCAAATAACTCTGTTGCAGTTCTATTCTGACCCATGGATTTACTCTCACATGTTAATTTCTCTTGCTTCTAGAAAGTCAAGTAGTTCTTATCTGGAGAAGATTGGGCTTCGCGCAAGACTATCGCCTTGGTCTGGTGGAATGCTTGGCAGAATCATAGAATGTGAAGAGTAGTTCCTTCATCTTCCTCACAACTTCTACATAGCGGCTTATCTACTTTCCCAAGTCTATGTAGGAGTTTCCTGCAGAGTGCATTGCCTGTGAGCAGCCCTAGTACCTTTTGCAGTTGCTGCCTGGAGGCCCAGTATGTTTTTACCCTTCCTAAAGGGCGGGCTGCCCAGAAGTTGTTTGGAGAGTTCTAGCTTTGGCAGTTGTTCCAAGTAGTACCCAAGTTCCTACCAGTGTCTGATATCCCTTTTGCAGGTTTTATCTTCTGTGCTCAATGGTCCCTTTCCCTCCTTAATTACAAAGGGTTTGTTTGGCTGTGTGAGCACCTTTGTTGTATACACCCAGTGTATAATTTTTGGTGAGAGGCCTCATGCCAAACATTCTCTTACAGTACATAAGAGTTTTCGTGGCCTTATTTGTATTATTTATTATATGCTTCTTGTAACTGATTTTTTTATCCAGAATCATTCCTAGATATTTGACCTCATCGTCGAGTCGCAGATATCCGCCAAAGGCAACTACTAGTAGGTCTTTTATGGGCAGGCCCGCCGAAAGCGGGGGAAGAATGGGGGTTTTTCCCCGGGCCCTGCGTTTTTAGAGGGGAAATTTGAGGTGATTTTTATTGTTTTTTTTTTAATGATGACTTGCTTTACCGATGGATTGAAAAAATGTCAATCTTCACACTTTTTTGAATGCTGATGTTACGTATGATAGGGGCCCGTAAATTTTTAGACCGGGCCCGGTTTTTCTCTTGGCGGCCCTCCTTATAGGCTCTATTTTCCTTCTTTTTATGAAAGCAATTAGGGTGGTTTTTTGCAGGGTTTACCTTTAGTTATCAGAGCTCTTTGCTTTTTTTTCAAATATGTGAGCCTGCTTCCCCCTTATGCTAGTAGAACGATGTCGTCTGCGTATGCCACTGCGAAGATATACTGTCCCTCCAGTCGTGTCAGCAGACTGTCCGATACAAGGTTCTACAGCAGCGGTGAGAGTACTTCGCTCTCGGGTGTTTCCCTGCAGACCGTGGCTTTTATTTTGGTAAATAAACGAAGAAAAACAACCAAGTCACGGTCTCACAAACATTTATTATCGACGACACGTGTTTCGCTCTATTAGAGCATCATCAAGTCTAAACTATACAAAAACATGCCGTTAAAATGAAAATAAAAAGGACCCCTAGCGTGTGAGAAATACTCGCTACCAACAGGTCTGCTAATCCTTGTTACTCAGATATAATTTTAGTTCAGATACGTAACAACTTATGTGAGGTGGTGTTTGAAATAAATTCGAGAAGGGTTGAAATACTTTATTTCACAAGGTTATTGAAAATGAAGTGAGGTTCAAAATTAAAGACATCGTTTACGCACACAAGAATCAGGCTCTTTTTAGCTATAACAAGAGCTCCATTCTTTCTAAAAGGTCGAGTTTTTTGCTTTCGGGACAAACATGAAGGACTTCGGCTAGGGAAGATAACAAGTGGTTGGCGAAGGCTGAGTTTGTTTCGGTGTGCTTGTATTTTTTAACCGAAGCAATTTGTTCTTTTATACGGGTAGACATTTTTCTACTAGATTGACTGATGTACACACCGCTACAGTCATCGCACTTTAGGGAGTATACTTCCGACTTTAAGAGAGGGCCCTTTTTATCTATAACACTAATCAAATGTTTTTTCACGTTATTGGCTGTTTTAAAGGCAATTGAAAGATTAATGTGATAAAAAAATTTTGCCAAATGTAGTGATATAGTACCAACAAATGTCATGCCTCTAAAAATCTGTTTAGTACTTTCTTTGTGAATTAGATTAAAAGTCAATGTATGTTTATTTAAGAATTTAAAATAGAGTTGGTTACTGCGGCCCATTATTAAAGCAATGTGCCTAATAATGTTTAGTTCTTTGTCGAAAGATTCCTTTGATAATGGAATATTAAAAAGTATAGAGAAGTGAGTTGAATGCAGCAAACTCGTGTGAGTATGAAGAGTTTGACGAGTACTGAATAATATTGTCCGTAGTGGTGGGCTTACGTAAAAATTTGAAGCATAAAACAGTCTTATTTCTGGTAACTAGAATATCTAAAAAAGGCAGCTGCTTGTCTCTTTCCTCCTCTATAGTAAAGGAGATATTAGAATGGAAAGAATTGACAAAAAGAAGAAAGTCTGTCATTTGTTGATCGCTACCATTCCAAAATGTTATCTACGTACCTCCTATAGACTCTTAAAAACTGGCCAAAAGGACCCTTAACAATTTTCTTCTCTAGGTTGTGCATGAAAACCTCACTCAAAAATGGGTAAAGACAAGAACCCATTGCTAGACCGATAACTTGCTTGAAAATTTTGTTATTAAAAAGGAAAAAATTCTGATCTAAAACTAATCTGAGTAGGCCCAAAATATCATCAATAATGAGGCGAGTCAAAGAGGTTTTTAGCAACCACCCTCTAACCAACTGAAGCCAGTCATCAGGTGGAATGATGGGGAACAGGTTTTTCATATCCAAGGAAATTAATTTAGAGCTTGGCTGAATCTTAACTGTTCTTAGAAAATTGGTTCGTTCTATAGAATTTTTAGTAGAGCATTCACTATTAAAGTCAGTGACCTCTCTTAGAACATAATTCAACCAAGCTGATAAATTATAACAGGGGGAATTAATAAAGGAAACAACAGGTCTTATAGGAGAGTTTGGTTTTTTTTTTTTGGTAAGGCCGTAAAGGATTGGGGTTCGGGGATTCGTGGGGTACAGTCTGTCTTTCTTGGTCTGAAAAAATTCTAAATTTAAGTGGCACCTGTCAAAGAAAGACTTGGTAAGGTCTTTGTTTAACCCATTTATGCCCAAGGGTAAAAATAATAAGAAAATTTAACACTTATATAGAAATTTTTTATTTATTTACCCCTAAAAACAATATTTCGAAACAAAAAAATATTTTTTTTCAATATTTTTGAAAAAAATTCTGTTGCGAAAACGCATCACTGGGATAATTAATCAAAACTATTATTCTATTTGCATTAAAAAAAATTTATTGGTAAAAAAAAATCAACTACAAATAGTCTAGTATTAACTGATTGTATTAAAAATATACAAATATTTCACAAAAAAAGTGTAGAACAAAACATATTTTACATTTCATAATATTGCGAAAACGCATCAGTGGGACGATACGATATAATATTTGGTACTACGTTTTATGGCGCCGTGTGATACTCAGCATAGATAAAAGGGGTTTAATAATACTCAGGGTTTAATGATACTCAGCAAAGCAAGTAGTATGTAGGTGCGCTTGACACTTTTGGCTAGTGATGCGAAGAGTCCGGATTAATCGTCCGTTCAATCCGAATATCAAATTATTCCGAATCAATCCGGATATCTAAATCGTCCGGATACACGCCGCCCGTTCGTTCGACCGACAATGAAATAAAAGCTTGCGCGAAGTGACACGAAGTTCCACGTTCCACCGGCTAAGAGAATCCGAATTAAATCGTCCGGACAAATAACCCGGCAATCGGCAATATCGTCGCGTCACCTTGTGTAAACCTATTGCTTTATTTATCCTTATTGTACTCATTTAGAAACATAAGAGACAATATGAGAACGCCCAAACTTTTTTGTAAATAAAGCATTTTTGTAGTGATATTTTGCATCGTTTAAAATACACTTGATTTATTACATACATAATTAACTATTTTAGTTTTAACATCATGTAGAAATGCGTAAAAACGAAATGTCTAATGGGTTGCATAATGCATACCTTATATTCGAAAAACAGCTATAAAAAACGTTTATCGGACGGTCGAGCATCGAGCCCGAAACATGGCATAATTTGCCGAACGGGCGAGACATCGAGCGGATGAATTCATCCGGATGAAAAAACCGAATTTTCAATTCATCCGAATCAATGCTGTCCGGATATTGAATTAATCCGGATTTTTACAACACTACTTTTGGCACATGTATACAGTTTGACTGTGACATATTCGACACCTCCTTCGTGCCTTGTCAGGACTATGGGTCAGCACATGGCCTATATTGTCGAAACGTAATTCGTTGATTCCTGTTGCAAGATTTCTAATTACCGTGATTTTCTCTGTTTTTATAAGACGAAGTGCTATATAGGATTTGAAATCAAGTTGCGACATTGATGTATCATTGAAAATGTTATAAAATTCCATGCATTGACAGTTAGGCTGTCAATGGCATTGATGAATATAGGCCACCACCACTTTTTTCCCAGTACATTACACCTATAATTGGCGATGCCATTATCGTGCAAATCCACTCCCGCCATATACTTGTTATATTGAGATATAACATTGGGTTGAGGAACAGACTTATCAACTCTTTTTTTCCTATCAAATCTTTTCACACGACTAATAGGTTCAACGCCAAAAGTATTACTAGCAACAGTCACCACCGAATTGTCGTTCCAACGAACTATTGAGACGTTTGATAATTTGTCATATGCCGCTGAGTAGGTCCCAAGGTCCTTCTTTCCTATCGACTTAGGATCTTCAACTGGACATTTGTTATTTCTGTTGTCCCTGATGGTACCAGTAGCAAAAAAGCCATTATTTTTCAAGTGTACAAATAATTTAAATGAGGAAAAAAAGTTATCAAAAAATATTTGGTGGTTTATAGGCTTTTCTACTACCGACAGCAGACTTAGAACAACATCGCCACCAAGTCCAAGTGAAGAGTACTATTTATTGGGGTCCTGTCGTGCATATGGCAAAGAATAAAAAAGATACCCCCCAGGTGAACAAAGGCACCAAATTTTAAACCCAAATCGAACGGGCTTGCTCTTCAAAAACATCTTACAAGAGTGCCTACCGAAATAAGGCACCAAGCGAAAAACCTTCTACCACCTTCAAAAACAGAAGGCACCAAGCGTTTCATCGTCGGACGAATCGTCAATCAAATTCTGTTGAAAGTCCGGCGAGTTTGAAGTACCTGGCGAATTTGGCAGATCCTTCTCAGACCTTTTGTCACTGCCCACTGTCTCAGCTTTAGCCTGAAAATCCTTGTCTGAGGGACCCTGTAACTCAAATGTCCCTGCTATATCTTTCGGCTCCCCTACTTCGCATAAATTGGCCTCATCATCAAAGGTCTCTTCGTCGGTAAGGACATCAGGGTCTGGTGGGATAAAAAACCCCATCGATATACCCTAAAACAATTTTTGACAGGAACAATCGAATGTATAAAACAAATTTAAATTTTGTGGAACATAATAAATAAATATCACTAAGTTTATAACTTACCTTCTCTTGTTCTAAAACAATCTCCTCCATAGCTTCTACTAATTCTTTTTGAGTAAGAAACCGCCTATAAGCCATTTTAAACCTGTTTCACGACGACACGAACCGTAAAACACAAATTCTTTCGCTAGACTGCAAATCTAAGCACTTTAGTTCCCGACTATTATTCCTTTCTTGACAGGCTCAGACGTGAAAAAGTCACATGTTAATTTATGGTTTATACCAGTGATGCGTTTTCGCAACAGCAGATTTTGTTGCATTTTTTTTATCGCCAAAAAAGATAACTGATTGGTAATAACATATGTACTGTAAGGATTTATGTTCATATTTGAAGAAAACAGTGTTTGCTTTAAAAAAAGAAACCCGAAACAATTTTTTTTAGAATTTAATATACAGCGAGAAAAAAAGAAAATTTTTTACTACAATTCGTCTTGCATACATTGATTTGGTAAAAGAACAAACATTTCCAAGTTTTTCTTAAAGTTGCATTGTAGTTCTCTTAAAATAAATTAGATAATTCAAACAGAAAATAATTAGCTGCGACAAAAAAAAAATTTGGTGTTGCGTAAATGCATCACTGGGGCAAAATGGGTTAAACTTATAAAATCGTCCGAGTCTAGGAAATTCATAACTTTCTCAACATAGTCGACTCTTCTCATTATGACCAGACAATTATCCTTGTCTGCTTTCGAAAGGGTTAAATCATTATCCCGAATTTTGTTTTTTAAAGAAAGCAGATGTTCATGATGGAAATTTAACGCACTACTATTAAAATTCTTAAAATTTAAAAAACTTATTATTTTGGCTCTCAAAATATTTTATCGTGTATGTCTGTAGTATGTTTTCAGCCTCTACAGCTAACATCTCTCGTGTGCGCAAATTCACCTTTTTGGAGAAATTATATTTCAAGTTTAAATTAAGCAACCTTTCTTCATATTGTGTAAACTTCACGCCAGATAAATCGCCTTGTTTAAGGTTTTGTAGTGGCATTTAACTTCTTCACGCAGCCATGTGTTTCTAGCAACATACAAGGCGGTGTTAGCAGATTTATTTCTTGTTTTGCATCTTAGGTGTATAAATTTCGGTGTTAAATTAAAAAGAAGGCATCGTTGAAGGAACCAAACTTTTAGCAACATATTTCTCCGTGTAAAAAGGTTCTTCTGGTAGTGTCGGATGAGCTTTGCCTGATTAGCATTTTCCAACAAAAAGGCTTCATCCAATTTCTCAAAGAGACCAGGTACAACATAAAGAAACGAAGAAAAACGACCAAGTCACGGTCTCACTCTTGGTTATTTTTCTTCTTTTGTTTATGTTGTACCTGGTCTCCTTGAGAAACTGGATGAAGCCTTTTTGTTTTATCTTGGTGCTGTTGAGATTCGCTGTCACCTTCACATTTTAGATTTGGTTGACCCAGCCACCTAGCATAGGATGTATATCTCGTCCAGCTATGACATGGTTGATTGTGTCATGACATGCTATCAACGGCTCTTTCAACGTCTAAGAAGGTTCCTAGGGTGATTTATTTGCTGTTGAAACATTACTCCACCCTCTGAGTTATTTCGTGGATCGCATGATTTAGAAGATTTACCTGTAGGCATATTGGTGTCTTAGTAGGCATATTGGTGTCGATGTCGAGGGCTAGCACTAGTACATCGTCCCTAATATACCTTTCTATAAGCTTTTCCTCTGGTTTCAGGAGAAATGATGTAATGCAGATCGGTCGGAAGGATTCAGGTTTCGCGTCCCACTTTTGGTAGGAATACTACTTTCGCTTCCGTCCAACTCTCTTGTATATGACGTGGCTAGCCTGGCCGGTATTGTTTTTCATAACGCGGGCAGCAGTAGTTCTTTGTACTGCTGTAGCATGCTGGGTATAATACCATCTATTCCGGGAGACTTAAATGGTTTGAAGGTGTCTATCGTCCATTTAACTTTCTCGTAGGCTACAACTATTTTTGCCAGCTCCTTGTTCTGCCTTGCTCCTGTTTAGAATAACAGGAGTCGAATGTCGCCTTCAAGACTCCGGCACTGGATTGAAGAACAGCGGACCTCTTGGCAAGGGAATTGGCGTTCCGATTTCCCTGCTGTGGTTGTGCCTCTTGATCCAACAACAAAGACTCCCACCCTCTGTTGTTGGAAGAAGCTTCCACTAGGGTGCGATAGCATCCTTGGAGTAGTTCTGACGTAAAATGCGATGCAAGAACTGCCAATCCGCATCCGAGGGTAAGTAGTAGAAGTGGAATCAGAAAACCGTGCAACTCCGTACTTTCTTGGAAGTTGGAACTAAATATGCCATCCTCTCTGCGTTGCTTGGCTACTTCCCGATTAGGATCTTTATTGAGAGCTTTGTGGACTCACTCGCAGTGGATGATTGTTTGACAAAACTTGGTAGGTTGATAAAATCGGATACCCCTTAATTTTGCTAACTGTCTGCTGCCATTTATTAGACAATGTTAAAATTAGTGTTCCTAAACTGCCAACAGTCGCGTGTATTCATTACTGCATCATTTGAGGAATCTGTGCCAGATCAGTAAGACCTCGTCGGTTTTTTGGGGTTGCAAACTCGATTTTTAAGGTAAGCTTATAGTGTTTTTTCCTCTTCTGAATAACTAATGATCATTTCAAAATTTAAAACATGTAACCTAATAAACTAAATTAATTTGTTCAACAATTTTGAATATTATATGATAACCAAAGAGATTAAATAATATTTACAAAACCGGGTATCCGATTTTATCATTCCAGTTTCTGCAGCGGTTCTTTTGCTTTTAGTTAACTACAACATGTCGCATTATACAAAGATGCATAAAATAAAAACTACTTGTCAGTCATGGGATCAAGAAAGCATGCAAAATGCAATAGTTAAAGTGCTGGAACATAGGGTAGGATACAAAAAAGCCAATCAAAGCTTTAATGTTCCGCAATCCACCTTAGAAAATCGTATGACAAAAGTGAGAAATAACAGATAACTTTGTTAAAGAAACTAGTAAGAACGGTAGGAATTACCTTTCATTTATTTATGTTTTTCTTATTTTGAGTAAAAATAATTTTAGGTCTGGGTCGATACAAGGCTGATGCGTTTAGCGCTGCCCAAGAGGATGGGCTAGTTTTGCATATCTTATAAATGGAAAGCAGACTATTCGTATTTACTTTATCTGAATGAAGAATTCTTGCTTACGAACTAGCCATACAGAACAACATCAATTACAATTTCAATACAGAAAAGAAAATGGTCGGTAAGTGTTGGCTTTATTCTTTTTTGTCCAAATCTTCGATTAAAAATTCCAGAAGGAACTTCAATTGGACGAACTATAGGATTTAATCGACTAGCAATATTAAAGTTTTTACTCTGTTAACACAAGTTAAAATGGAAAATTTGACATTCGCTGAATTAGCAGACCTACAACTGGCTTATGGCGCTGCTGATGGTAAGGGAAGATGCGCGTTGCGGATTTACCAAGAACGCTTTCACCAGCGGCGCTTACCAAGTCCGGATCATTACGGGTAAGATTTGTTAATAAAATGTTATTTATCCGGATTGTTTTTTACAGCGAAACATTTAATTTGCAGAAGTCTCATAATGTGGGTGAAAGACCACGCACATCAGTGCATGTACCAGGCATAGAAGAGAAAATTTTAACGCAAATTAACGAATCTCCTTCCATAAGTACCCGAGCTGTAGCGCACTCATTGCGAATAAACCATTTTCGGGTATTGGAGGTTTTACACGAACAACAATTGCATTTATTACCGACGTTCAACAGTATCTTTTTGCGTAATTGATTACAATGTGGATCTTCTTAAAGTAAATGAGTACAAATCAAAGTTTTTTTATTCAGTTTTTTTTGAGGAGCTCGGACTTTAGGATCAATTAGTCAACCAACCCACTCATGACCATCACAAGACTCATTCACAGTATTGGATTACTTTATAACAAACAATCATCATCTAGTCTCAAGAGTTGAGGTGCTAAATGAAGGTGGGGTGACCATGATTTAATTTTGTCATATTTAAACATTAAAAAACAATTAAAAATAACAATAGGCGTGGCTTAAGGTTCTGCTTTGGCACCGAGATTATTTTTAATTTACGCCTTTAGGACGCAAACGCGCACAGCATTGTATGGGGAAGTACAGACACCAACGCGAGGGCTACGGCATTTTTAGAATATGTAGTATCGGAAAACCTTGAGGTAACAAACGTAAAAGCGGAACCGACTTTTGTCAATCGAATTAGACAAGAGTTTATCGACATAACGCTGGTAACACGGTCATTTGCGGATAGGGTTAAAAACTGGAGGGTATCATAGGACATAACGATGTCCGACCATAGAATGATCCGATTCGAAATCGGTTCGGATAAAGGAAAACGAGCTCCAAACTGGACCAAATTTAAAGAGGGCTTTGTTCAGTCCATGGGTACTCTAGGTGGAGTGATATCCTCCAAAGAGGAACTAGATACAAAGGTAGTACGGCTAAACAGTATAATCATCAGTTCTTACGAGGCAATATGACCTCCCAGGAGAGTTGGCAACAAGAGATTGTCCTGGTGGAATGACACTTTGGACAGTCTCAAAAAAGACGTAAGAAGGTTGCACCACCTTCCTTTTTCTCAAGGGGGAAACTCAAGAGAACTGGGATTTATACTTAACAGATAGAAGGAAATTCAAAAACGAAGTCCGACGATGTAAAAGAGACTGCTGGCGCAAGTTCTGTGGAGAGATGGAATCTCTCTCAAACACAGCTCGTCTTCTGAAGCTACTAGGCTCTGACAGGAAAACCGTGATAGGATGCCTGAAGAAAGGTGAACTATGGACCTCAAATAAAGAAGAGACCATCGGGCGTCTTTTTAAAAAACTCACTTTCCTGGAAAAGGAAACGCTGCACCTTGGGGCGAGGAACCAGATCCGGAGCCGGACTGGAACCTCGCCAGAAACATAGTAACAAACGAAGCCATAGCTTTAGCAGTGGGTGAGTTTAGTAGTAGGCTGCGCGACCTGATGCAATCATACCGCAATTATTTTGCAAGTAGATCTCGAAATTACACTGCCATACTAAAAGAAAGTTTTTGAGGCCAGCATTGCAATGGGGTGTAGTCCACTAACATAGAGGGCGGCAAATGTAATGTTTTTCGCAAAACCGGACAAGAAAGACTACCGTTAACCAAAGTCCTTTAGGGCAATAAGCCTGACTTCATTTCTACTAAAAACTATAGAAAGGCTTATAGACAGGTATATAACAGAGGAGATTCTAATAGAATCGCCACTACATAGGAATCCGCATGCCTACATGAAAGGGAAGTCGACGGAAACGGCACTCTGTAGCGAGCAAATCTGAAAAAGCCATTGAGAACAAGGAAATGACACTTGCACTTTTCTTTGACGTGGAAAGAGCATTTGATAAGGAAAAAACAGATACTATTAGCCAAGACCTCCTGACCAGAGGCACTCCGGCTCATCTGGTCAGGTCGGTCAAATCGGCGCTGCAAGACCGGAAGATCAGTGCTACACTAGGAGACTGTCGTGTCGAGACCAGGGTGAAGGGCGGCAGCCCGCAAGGCAGTTACCTTTGCCACACCTTTGGTGCCTGGTGATGGACAGTCTCCTCAGGAAGCTAGAACTTGAAGGATTCTATGCACAGGCATACGCGGACGACGGACTAGTGATGGTCACGGGTAAATTCGTGAACACAGTCTGTGAGAGGATGCAAGTCGCGTGCGGTATAAGTATAGTGGAACAGTGGTGTCGAGAGATAGGGCTGCCGGTCAATCCAGAAAAGACCAAGCTCATTCTCTTTACTTCTTTAAGAAGCGGAATTTGACAGGCTTTAAACCTCCCATTATGTATTAGACTTGCCTAACTTTGAGGCAGCAAGTCAAATACTTGGGAGTTACATTAGACAGCAAGCTCACGTCTAAATCTCACGTAGAGCAGGCAGTAAATAAGGCAACAGCCCTAATATGGCAATTACGGCGAACAGTACTCGAAATATCGACAACACTGTATCAAATATATCGATCTGTTTTGATCTCCGTTGATTTTCGTAAAATTATAAGTTTTTAAGTGCAATCAAAGTATGTTACATCTGCTGAGTGACTAATCTTTAATGGTTTTCTAGTATCCGCTTATAAAACAGCGAATTTTGGCATTCGGAACCTAAAAACAACATTAATCTGGTAAGCATTTTACTGGCCTAACCTAACCTAAGATTGTTTTTATTCAACGTTCCTGCTACGCTGAGAGATAGTAAAATATCAATGCTCAAGTGGGGCAGTAACTCTGGTGTTGTCTTGGTCTTGTCCCTGCTGCCGGATTGTGCAGATATTCCTGACGCAATCTTTGCATCGTAATTGGAGTCTGTTGGTATTTGATAGCATGGTAATTTGGGGATGAGAATATTCTGATATCACAGTAGATACATGTGGTGAATGCAAGGACAATTTCATTGTTGTAAATAAGTCTGTTAGGTGCAGTGGCTGCTTGCTGACATTTCATGCTTCTTGCGTGGCTATTAGAGATTCATGGCTTAAAATAATCGTTGATTGTCCTAACTTGCACTGGTTATGTGATGATTGTAACAAAAAGTACATTCTTAATTTAACCGCCACCAGCTGTGATAATGTCTTGCTAGCAAAGGAGGTGGATTGTCTGAAGAGAGAACTTGAATTAACCAAAAAGTTGCTTATAAGCTCTGAATATACTATAGAGTTGCAAAAAACAGTGCTTAATTCTCATAATTTACATGATTCCAAATCAAGGGACGTCTCACCTCCAAATAGTAGTAACTATATCTCTACAGCAGCTACTAACTCATATAGTAATGTATTAAAATCGAGTTCTGTTCTTCTTATCAAAAACAATCGCGGAAACGGTCAAGACAATATCTTGGCTGAAATAGCACATTCAATCAATCCAGGGGATATAAAGGCTTGTATTAATAACACCAGGAAAATACGTGGGGGTGTTGCTGTCCATTGTCAGGATGATAAATCGTTACAGGCTTTAAAAACCTCTCTAAGTGCTACAGTAGGCGACAAATACAAAATTGATGAAGCTCTAAAATACAATCCAAGGTTACTTGTAAGGGATGTGCGATTGGAGAGATTGGAAACACCTGAGCAGATAATCAATAACATCACTGTTTTAAATGATAACTTGGAGGCTGTTTCCTCTAAAATCAGGTTTATTACCAAGCTAAAGCACTCGAATAACATATATGACTTGGTAATTGAAGTCTCCCCTACGGTTCGGGAAATGCTTCTCAAAAAGGAATTTATTTTTATTGGATGGAGGAAATATAAAATTGAGGACTATTTACGTGTTATTAAGTGCTACCGTTGCTGTGGATACGGCCACACAAGTAGGGACTGTAGGGAGCGCAAGGATATCTGTCCCAAATGTAGTAAGGACCATAATCTGAAAGAGTGTAAGTCCAGTGAGAAGAGTTGTATAAATTGTGTTAGACTAAACAAGCAAAATAGGCATAAATCACCAATCGATCATTATGCTTATAACAAGAATTGTCCGGTATATGTAGGTTATCTTTCGAAACTAAGATCTAAAACTAATTATAACTGTTGATTTCTGTTTATTTTTTCTTAAATGGTTCAAAATGCGCCTTCTTTGTTAAATATTGCCAATACAAATGTTAGATCTATTTTGCCTAGCATTGCAGAGCTTAATAACTTAGTAACTGATGTATATGATATTATAGGAGTATCAGAGACTTGGTTAAATCCAGCTATCTCATCCAATAATGTATCTTTACCCGTCTATTCATTTTATAGGAAAGATAGAGTTAACAGGAGAGGTGGTAGTGTGGGGGTTTATGTGAGGTCCGTCATTCCCTGTGAGATTGTCAACATCGAGATCGATGTAAGTTTTGAGTTTATTTTTCTAAAACTAAAACTAAATATCTCTAGTGTAGCATTGATTATGATTTATCGTCCTCCTCACACAAGGGTTACTAACATTCTTGAATTTTTTGATGAATACATTCCTAATTTGCTTACTTTTTATGACTTTTCAATTATAATGGGTGACTTTAATATTGACATGCTTAAGCCAAATTCATTATTCAATGTTCTAGATGCTCACGGATTCAATCAACTTATAAATGAGCCTACACGTATAACTAACTCATCAGCTACATGTCACGATAATTTCAAATATAAGTGACCATAACTATATGTCATTCTGTACTTTAGATATATAAATGGAAAAACCGAAGCAAAAAATTATTAGTCTCCGTTGTTTTAAATCAAATTCATATTTAATTTAATTAATTTCGAAACTGATTTGCAAAATATTGCTTGGGACCACTTATTTTACATTAAAGATATAAACGAAAAGGTTTTATTCTTGCAAAATAACATAACTTTCTTATTTAACATACATGCCCCACTTAAACAAATTAGAGTTAGTAAGAAGCCAGCCCCATGGCTAACAGATAACTTAAAATTAATTCTTAATGAAAGGGATAGAGCACTTACGAAATATAAACAATGTAAAACACCTGAAAATTGGAGTCTTTACGTAATTTTATTTAATATTTAAGGATAGACGTAATTTTGCCCTTGCATCCATCAGGCGTGAAAAAGCGGCATATCTACACCAGTTGGAAGCTGTCAAATCTGGTAAGGGACTTTGGAGAGGTTTACCAATTGGGCTAGGTCAGCCCAATACAATTAATGACTATTTCATAAGCATTTTCAATAAGTCAAATGCTTGTCTTAACAAAATTAACTATTACCAGAACCATAAGTTTTGCGCAGATCACACCTTTAATTTTGCCCTGGTGGACCAGATTACTGTTTCTAAAGTCATTGATGATATTAAATCCAATGCAGCTGGAAATGATGGAATTTCTCTTCATATGTTGCGTCTATGCTTGCCACATCTTATTAATCATATTACTCACATTGTAAACACTTGCCTGGAAACTGGTTATTTTCGTAGACCATGGCGCGAATCTATAGTCTGCCCAGTTTCCAAAGTTCCTAATCCCAAAAATGTTCAAGACCTACGGCCCATAAGTCTCTTGCCTCTTGTCTCTAAAATCTTGGAAAGAATAGTACATAGTCAACTAATGGATCACCTTTGTGAGACTAATATTCTGCCAGCTCAATAATCCGGATTTAGAAAAGGTCATAGCACTACTAGTGCTCTTCTAAATATTACAGATAATATCATTACAGCCTTAGACAAAAAGTTGGCTGTGATTTTGGTTGCACTGGATTATTCAAAGGCATTTGACTTGATTGATCATGACTTGCTCGTTGCCAAGTTGTCTTATTTTGGTTGTGATGACTCCGTCTTATCGTTTTTTAAATCGTATTTATGGAGACAGTCGCAGCGAGTACGGGTACAAAATGAATATTCTGAATCAAATCAAATCAAATCAAATCAAATTTATTTACAATAATTTACAATAATTTTACAAAACTCACAAAAGTATAAATAGATGTACACCTAGATTAGAATCTGTGTGTGTACAAAACAAAAGTAATTAAGAAGATAATATATATAATTCACAATTCACTTGAAGTTATATACTATATACCAAATATACCAATATACTATATACTATATTATACTATATACTAACTATATTAAAACCAAAGAATAAACCAAAATAATGATTAAATGAACTAATGATTTAAATCGCCCTAGTCAGAATAACAGACCTTAACCACAAATATACTGATAAAGCTGCATATACCCTATATTTAATTTGCAAACAAATAATTATCTACGCAACACCGTAGCAAAAACTTCAAAGTTTTCATGAAGCAACCTATTTATTTCTCTACTAAACATATGAATATTTCGAACTTCTCTAATACTACTTGGAAGAAGGTTAAAAAATTTTGGGCCAAGGTATGTTAAAAACCTTTGAGTAGTCGCTCTTGTCAGAAAAGGCACACTAACAGAATGCACTGCTTGGCTTCTAGTATAGCAACCCAAGTTCTCTATCGGTCGCCGCAAATCAGGATATTTATAGACAAACATTAGCACTGACTTAGCATACATTTGCTGTATTGTAAAAACGCGCGCTTCTTGGTATAAACGGTTTGAGGAGTATCTGGGATGTTTTCTTAAAATTACTCGTAAAAGGTATTTTTGAGTAATGTTTAAAATATTTATGGTACTGGCAAATGATCCTCCCCATATTGATATTCCATATCTAATGACTGATTCAGCCAAGGATGTATATAACATTTTTAAAATGTGGAGAGGCATACAATTTCTAAGATGATAAAATTTAAAAATTAGTTTACGAATTTTTATATTAATACTTTCTATATGTTTTTCCCATTTAATATTTTGATCGATAAAAATACCCAAATACTTTATACATGGAGTCCTACTTAAGGTTTCCATGCAAGCACATGGCTTCTCCTTTAATATGCACTGATATGTGTGTATTTTTAGTACATCTGTATTAATTTGATGGTTATCGAGAATGCTAAAACTCATAAATTTTGTTTTTTCAATATTTACTGCTAAACGATTTTCTTCCAGCCACCGACGAACCATTGCAAAATCTGAAGTTGCTCTCTCCACAGCATTCGCCCAGTTATCACCCTTTACCAACAAAACAGTGTCGTCCGCGTATGATACAAGTTTTCCAGATGTACTAAGAAAAAGAAGTTCATTGATGTAGAGGGTGAATAGAAGAGGCCCCAGTACAGTACCTTGTGGAACACCACAATTTATTGTTTCAAAAACACTATACTCATCCTCCACCCTAACACATTGCTTTCTTTCAGTAAGATAATTTTTTATAAGAGTCCAGCTTAATCCCCTTATCCCGTAGTCGTCTAATTTATCAAGTAGAATATCGTGTGATACCGAGTCGAAGGCTTTAGCCAAATCTAAAAATATAGCTAACGGTTTTTGATTTTTTTCAATAGTTTTACAAATATGATTTGTTACCTCAAATAGTGCCTCTTCAGTTGACTTACCCTCTCTAAAACCATATTGATTGGGAGATAAAATGTTGTTTTTCTGTAAGTGTTTTGAAAACCTAATGCGTATACAAGCTTCAAGTATTTTTGCTATATTACTAATAAGTGATATTGGGCGATAGTTGCCTGGAGAACACACGTCATTTCCCTTATATATCGGAACAACCACTGACTTCTTCAATTCATTCGGAATTATTCCTGTTAAAATAATACAATTAAAAACATGGGTCAAGGGTTTTGCAATATTATTCCGTATTTGCTTAAGTAAGGTACTCTTTAATCCATCTAACCCCGGTGCAGAATAGTTTTTTAGAGCATTTATATTTTTTAGAACTTCATCCTCAGTAATAGGCGTTAAAAACATAGTGGTACAATTTAAGCGGGAAAACTTATTTTTTTTATTACAATTTAATTTACTTGACATTGTTTTTCCTACGTTTATAAAAAATGTATTAAAAATATTTGCTACATCTTTTTTATCAGATTGAATCGTGTTATTTTCACATCTAAGTGATATTTTGTTTTTATTCATATTTTGATTAGT
The DNA here is from genome assembly GCF_022605725.1 of Anthonomus grandis grandis. Classification (NCBI taxonomy): domain Eukaryota; kingdom Metazoa; phylum Arthropoda; class Insecta; order Coleoptera; family Curculionidae; genus Anthonomus; species Anthonomus grandis. The sequence continues at coordinate 44,800,997 of NC_065548.1, forward strand.
ATTCAGTTCCTCATTTATAATTTTCCACATTTTTTTAGGATTTTGTTTAGTTTCATTAAACTTTTTTTGAAAGTACGAGTTTTTTGTTTGTTTTATTAGCATATTTAAAATATTACGGTAACTCTTATACTCATTCAACAGAGTTATATTATTTTTATTTTTTAGATAAGATATTTTTAATTTGTCTCGGTGTCGGATGGAATTAATTAAACCAGATGTGATCCAGGGTTTTAGTTTTTTATTTTTTGATGTAAAATTTACCTTTGTACTTGCCAATTGTATAGCATTTTTTATTATATTTTGAAAAAGTTCATATGTCTCCTCGCTTTGGTCTTTATCGTAAACAACTTCCCAGTTTGCCTCTTCCAGAGTTTTATTTAATTTATTATAGTCTATAGATATAACAAAAGTTTTATCGCATGATTTTTTTGAATTGTTATCAATTTTTTGTAGTTTCAGTGCAATAGGAAAATGATCCGTTACATCACTCTTTAGTATAAATGGTAAAAAGGTCAATTTATTTTTTATTTTGTTGGGACAGTAGATAAAAAAGTGGTCAATACAGGATTCACAATCTGATGTTACTCTAGTAGGTCTATTTATATAACTAAGAAAACCATTTTCAGTTAAAATATTTTTATAGTTATTTATTGTTACATTTTCGCTAAGCAAATTTAAGTTTATATCTCCCCCAAAAATACAAATGGCTTCATTATTTTTGTATTGCAATAATAAATGGTTTAGGTCATTTAAAAAAGCAGTGGTATCCGATGCAGGTGATTTATATAGAGCAAATATTTGATATTTGTTTTCCTTAAATTTAAAATTAAGATGTGTAAAGGTTACTTCATTATATTTGATATTAACAACATTTTCCACCAATATACCCTTTCTGACATAGACAAGCACTCCATCGTTTTGATTAAACCTTCCTTCAGAATAAAATACCTCATAATTTAAAATTTTAAAAATATCCAAGCAGGTAATTTTCCAAGTTTCGGTTAATAAAATGATATCAAAGGTGCAACCCAGGCTTTCAACAAATACCAAAAACTCTTCAAAGTTTCTACCAGCGCTGCGAATGTTTATATGAATGAAGTTCAGTAGATCATTTTCATCAGAATAATACTCAATCGGACTAATATCTGAGGTTATAACATTGGCATAATTGCTCAAAAGTAATAGTTTCCGGGATACCGCAGGGATCTATATTGGGGCCACTTTTGTTCCTAATCTATACCTCTGACCTACCTAACGTAGCCTTAAACTCGGACGTCTACCTGTATGCGGACGATACTCAGGTTCTTCACCTATTTAATCCACATAATGTTCAGCTTGCAGCAGACTCCATTAATTTTGATTTGGAGCAGATAATGAATTTCTCCAGTGAACATAATTTGCAGATTAACCCTATTAAAACTAAAGTTCTATTGTTTACGGGTCGCAATCAACGGCATAACATAGAAAATACACTTAATAATACTACTCTCACTTTTTCAAATCACCTAAAAATTTTGGGTCTCATTGTTGACACATCTCTCAGATTTAGGGATCACTGCAATATGTTATTACAAAAATGTTATTTACGCTTGCGAATGCTTTATGCAAATAAAAGAAAAAAATTTAAATTACAAAACAAGAAAAAAGCTTTCTGAATCCTTGGTTATGTCTATCATTAATTATTGTATAATTGTGTATTACCCATGTCTAGATAGAATAACGCAAAATCGCTTGCAGCGTATTCAAAACACATGTTGTCGTTTTATTAATAATCTTAGGAAATACGACCATGTATCACAAGCTATACTACAACTTAAATGGCTAAAAATTGTGAATATATTTAAGTTGTATTTATTAGTATTTTTATATCGCCTATTTAAAACACGCACACCTGTGTCTTTGTGTGAAAAGATGATTTACAGAACTGAGGTTCATTGTCGTAATATAACGTATAATATACTTTCAATGCCACGTCATACTACATCAATGTTTGAACGTTCTTTCACCGATGAAGTTGTCATTCTATTTAATCATTTCAGGCCAAATTTTCATTTTACCATTTATTTTTATCGAAGATTCTATAAGGATCTATTCTTGGAACAGCAATGATTGGTTGTTCTTGGTTAATTTATTTAATTGTTACTTAGCTGATGGAACATATGTTTTACTTTAAAGTAGTATTAATTTTAGTTTATTTTTTTTTTAACTGGATAGGTTAAGAGATAAAGAGTAGCTTTTAGCTAATCTTCGTTTCTTCAGGCAAATACTGTAATTTGCAGGGTTTGTTAAATGTATTATTATTATAAGATGGAGTCTAAAAGAGGTCCCCACGTTCTCCAGTGGCTTTATATTGCAGACATACGACCGAGGATCTCATACGGATCCGTGGTATGGTGGCCAGTCGTATTGAAGGTATCAACGCCCAAAAGCTGACTAGATTGCAAAGACTGGTCTGCTTGGGAATTACTGGACCTATGAGAACAACACCTGCGGCACCACTAAATTATTCTTCTTGGGCTACCGGACCTCCAGAGAAGGGACTATTACCAACAAACCTCGATCAAGAGGATTAAATATTGTTATTACAAGCAAACGCAATAGACTTCTTACCGCCCCTGAAATCACAGCAAAAATCAACAAGGAGCGTAATTCGTCATAAAATATTGATGCAAATAATTATTACGAATAAATTAAATCTAACACATCTTTATCTTCTTAACAAATAATTTTTGATTACATTTTCATCATTATTGGTCATCTTCTTATATCACTTTTTAAATTTCTTTTATTTTCTGAATGTCTATGGGGAGCAATAATAAGGAGGAATAAAAATTTGCTCAAATTAGCTCCATCCTTTACATGCTCTCTCTCTCTCGCACTGCAATGGCATCGATGTCGTCGCGCGACGTTGGTCTATTCTATTATGTCAGTGTTTAAAATGCTTTAAATGTCAGAAATTTGGTCATAGATCAGAAAAGTTTATAATCAAAGAAATTTGTCCCAGATGCAGAAAAGAAATACATCCATGTAATCCCCCATCTATCTCTATAAACTGCGAAGAACAGAATTCTTCTAGATAGAAGGGCTGTAAAATTTACAAAAAAGAACAAGGCATACAAACAATTAGGGTAACGGAAAAAATCTCCTTTTTTGAAGCTAGGAAAAAATACGATGCACAAAATCCAACTTTTACAGGCTCCTTTTTTAAAATTGTTCAAAGCCAGAAAACAGAATAAAATCAACACTTTCGAAATGATCCCTCCCCCACTCTCTTATCTCCACCTCTCTTAACCGCATGCCACCATAAATTGCTCCATTCCTCTACTCTCTCAAACCACTAACTCTTCAAAAATACCTCCCCTCACATTAAACACTCCCCTTCCTTTAAACTCCAAAACTTTCACACAAGAACACTTACAACACCATTCAAATCAAACTACAAGAAAACAACAACAAAAATACCACATAACGAAAAAAAATCAACTAATCCCATCCCAAACAAAAAAAGGCAAAACTCCTCTTCCTCACTCTCTACAGAGAGTACTACCTCTTCAAAAACCAAAGAAAAACACCATCGTAAATCCAAATAACGTATCAATGCAAAATAGTATTATACATTGGAATATAAATAGTATTAACACTCATAAGGAAGAATTGAAACTTCTAATAAAAAGTCACCAGCCTCAAGTTTTATCCTTACAAGAAACGAATCTCCAAGAAACTCATAAATTTAGACTATTAGGCTACAATATAGAAAGATTAGACCGTATAGAATGCGATAGAGTATCTGGAGGAGTAGCTCTACTAATTAGAGAAAACTTTCCCCAAGTAAGAAGAAATATAGGCACTACCTTAGAAGCTATAGTTATATCAACATACATACATACTAAAACTACTATATGTAGTTTATACATCATCACAAAAAGTCTCACAAGCAGACATAAATAAGTTATTAGAACAACTTCCTACACCCTTTATTCTAGTAGGGGACCTTAATGCCCACAATTCTATCTGGGGATCAAATCACACCGATGCCCGTGGAAAAATGATTGAAAATATCTAAGAGAATGAACAACTATTTTTATACAATGATGGATCTCCAACCTTTATCTCTTCTAGCAATTCATCCTTTTCTAGCCTACATCAAACTATTTGTAGCTTTAATCTCTCCACAAAATATGAATGGAGAGTCCTGGATGACAACCATAATAGCGATTACTTTTCCACTTTACTCAGCATTTTAAATTGGAGTTATGCTCCTATCAATACTATTAAATACAACCATAAAAAACAAATTGGGCAAACTTCAGTCTTGAAAATATGCCACAAGGATGGGGTTAGGGGAATCTGAGAAAGGATGGATGACTTCAGATGTTTTTTTTGAATACATCGTGAATGATTTTTAGAAATGGACATTGGAAAACAATATTCCTAAACCACTAATTTTTTTTATTGATGGGCATAAATTGCACATGACTATGTCGCTAAGTAAATGGTGTGATGAAAACTAAGTTATTTTATATGCGCTACCCCCCAAGACAACCCATATATGTAAGTTTGTTCAAACCAATGAAAACCGATTGAAAAAAAACGGTTCACAACTGGCAAAGTAGACCAGAGAATATTAATTGTCCGGTAAGCAAAATAAATTTCTGCAGTATTTTCAATAAAGTATTCAATATTCAATTCAATATATTCAACTTCAATATAAAATATTACAATTCTAAGAATATAAAGCACCTAGATACCAGAGTATCTGTATGTGCTATGGTAGAGACAATTCAAAAATTCTAATATATCAATGTTGTTACCCTTAGCAGACTAGCCGTTATATAAATTAGTTCACTATATTTAACATTTTAAATAAGTTTACCCAAAACTACATAACAAAAATCAAAAACCAGACAATAAAAATGAGAAAAAGAGGAAAAAAAAAAAAAAAAGATTCATATACTATATACACATATACATTTTACCTACAAAGCTATTATATAGTATTTTACAGAATTTTCTAGTCTTTGGTACCTAAAACCTATAATATTTGAAACAAAATAAATAATTGAATAAATGTCCATACTGAGATTTTTTTTCTTTTTCCCTTATGTATTTATGTTGTGATTGCTATCGAGTAAGAAAATAAGTAAAATAAATGTTGAACAATGTAGAAGAATTCCAGTATCAAAAATGGGTTTCGGAAATGTGGGTTGTTTCCATTAGATGCTGATTCTGTTGATTATACAAAGAAAGAAAGAAAATGTGCTATATTACGTAAGACAACAAAATCTTGTGTACAAGCATCCTAAAAACTAAAAAATTCCAAATTCACTTTAAATTTCAAACATAACATCTAAAACACTTTACCATAAAATTTACACACATTACCAAAATTAATCATAACAAAACATATTGAGAAAAAAAAAGCATCTTTTTGATAAATTTCATTAAAAAATAAGTAAAGCTGTCAATAAAACAGAATTTAGAAGAAATAAATTAAATTATTTAACAGGAAACAAAACTAAAACACTAAAATGATGTCAGAGCGCAGGTTAAAAGGTATCATTAAAAAAATCGTCAAGGCTATAATATGCCCTGGATAATAAAAGTGATTTTAATTCCTTTTTGAATCTCTTAACTTCTAAAATTTGTCTGATACATAGAGGAACATGGTTGTAAATTTTTTTGCTAAGGTATATAAGTGAGTTCTTGGTGAGGGAGGATGTAGGGATTGGTAAGGGAAAATCGTTAACCTGGTGAGTCATATGACCAGTGTTATAGGGAGGTTTAGGACATTTATGAATAAGAGTAGCTGTTTCTAAGATAAAAATGTGTCAAGGATATAGCTGAAGTTCTTTCAACAACCAAATAACCCAGGCAAAGGTGATCAAGTGAGAGAAGGATCTCACAAAGAGACTTATCATCAGCAAAAAAAGTAATTCTAACAATTAAAGAAAATTTACAATCTTATGGAATTAACCCTGATGTAATTCTAAATGAAATACAACTTCTGCAAGAGAATATTGAAAAACAAAGTCCAAAAAACCGCAATAGTATTACGAAAAATCCTGTGATAGAAGCACCAAAAGCTCTAGATGATTCTCAACCCTCTAGTCAAGAAGCTACGCCTCATGAAGTAGAAATAAAACCTTCTTGCTCAAGTAAACCTGACTTGCAAATAATTGATAATGATTTATCAATTAATAATGATCTAAATCAGGTAAGCGTTGACTTGCTGCCATCAGATGTTACTTTAGGCAATACTTTTACATCATCTTTTATGAAGATCATTTTTCCAGTGATGCAAATGTCGATATCAATTACGAATTTACGCCACCAGATATTGAAAACCTCGACATAGATACAGCTATAAAAAAAAATAACCAATTTCATTCTAGAAACATACATTAAAAATACACCTCCCACTCATCCATTTACAAAAAAACCCTCAGTTCCATGGAGGAACTTAGAATGCAAAACAGCAGTCTCAGAAAGGAAAAAAGCACTCAATCTATTTAAACGTTACTCCACAACTAAAAATTTTATAAATTAAAAAAAACTAAGAGCAAAATCCAGAAAAATCATAAGCAAAGCCAAATTAGACTCATGGAATGAATTTACCTCTTCAATTAATTCTAATACTACAACCAAGGAGATATAGGATAAAATGCGTAGACTCAAAAGAATACCAACTCGAAATATTCCTGGCCTTATAGAAAATAACTCCTGGATTACAGACAAACAACAAATGTCACAGATCTATGTAGAACATTTTGCCAATTCAATCTTTTACCAAACAATTCCTTTACATACAACATCCCTATTACCATGAATGAACTTACACATGCCCTGAAACACAGAAATGACAAGTCCCTCGGACGCATTTTCATATTTAAGGTAGCGTATCGCAATTCGAGTTAAGCCGAATAAAATTTTATAAATAACGTCCGTGGTCGCAGTACATTTGCGATATCGCATGCCGAATATTTTGTAAATAAAAAGATCAAAATCCTGCATAATTTGTGTAGATAGGATTATTACAGTCAGGTTTTTTAAATTAAATATTAGGTAAAAAAAATATCAAATATGTTATTATTTAATCGACACCGTGTTTATTATTACTATTTAATAAAACTATGTTTTTATGTCTAACTTATGTTTTTTTCCACGCATTCTGATAATGAATACACAGCTTTTTGTTTTTTCTTAACTAAGCTTGTTGTATGTCGACCTGCTTGTACTTTTCTTCGTCCAGTTATGAGAGTTTTTTACCTTGCAATTGATGTTGGCTGAACTCCTATCTTTTTACCTTTCCTAATTGTGTTTGTAAAACTTCGTTTAGTGGTGCGACGTTCAGAATCATTTGATTTAAATAAGGTATAAAGGCTACTTATTAAACTGGAACTAGAATTTATGTTTTTTTGGAAGGACGTTATACAAGTCTGAATTGCTGGTGAAAACCCAAGCGGATCATCTCTTAATCCTGTAACCACTTTCTCATTAAGATTTCTCATAAAATCTTCCCATAAGGTTTCTGTTGCTGAGATGTCGTTAAAAATATCGGAAGCTCCGCGAATGGTGGTACAATCCAAAACTTCATCGTTAGTTTTTTTCGAAGTGGATGCTTGACTGTTACATAAATCCTTTGTAGGGTGAATTATAGACTTTCCGTGATTTACTGTTTCAATAACTGCCTTTAATGGCATTAAAAGTTCTTCTGGAGGTTCCAATCCAGTAGCGATTTTGAAAAATAAAGTTCTATTTTTGTTTGTTAAAGTGTTAAAACTGTTGTTGTGTTCCCCATTATTTAACATAATACATGATTGATGTTTGCAAACTTTTCCGGAGGTTCCTATAGGGCAACTACAAACACCAATACTTAAATCCACAAAATATTTATCTTCCATTTTACTATCAAGAACAGAAAACTCCATGTCTTTAATATGCTAAACGAAACATCTTTCGCATTTGTAGACAGTCGGTTAATAGTATTTTTTGTAACTTTATTAAAACATACATCCAAAATTCTTTGTTTGTAGTAACTTTCGAAGTTAGATGTAACAAAATCAGTTAGCTGGGATAGATTATATGCTTTTGTTCGTTCTAGAGGGATGTCCTTAAATAAACAAAACATTATTTCTACAGTATTGTTTGTATCGCAACCTCTGGTTAAAAGATTTTTTTTATAATACAAAGCCCATGACTGTATGTTCTTAATTTTTTTATCTAAATATTTCTTATAATTCTCGAATTTATTTTTGGACTGCAAAGCTTCAATATTTAAGTCAAGTTTTTCCTTAGTTTGAGCATATAGGACATTTTTGAATAGCTTATAATGATATGGTCTTTCGTCTTTTGGTATATTATTACGCGCAATGTTAAGCCACTTCCAAACGGCTTTTAAGACGTGAAAAGTACAGAGAAGCATTTTGGATTCGGGCCAGTGCTTTTGAAGAACCTTTCTCTCAGTCATGTCATCATCTGTAAGAATAATTTTCGGGGAGACATTCTCTAAATGAACATCTAATAAGTTCCTAACTGCCAAGTCGAACAATTCCTCCTTTTGACTTGTTGAAATTATACACCCCAATGGAATGCCACCAATAGCAGATTGTGTTGCGAAAAAATATATCTTGTGATTTTGAACATCACAATTGCTTGATGCATCTACAAAAAGAATTTCCGATGCTTGAATTAATAAAGTTGCAGCCCGTTTTATTATAGAAGTGCATAAAGATATATCAACATAATGATCGTCGATGTGACATATTTTGTATGACACTTTATTGTTTGTTAGATTTTCTTCTAATTTTTTAAACATATCAGAACCTGTTCTCTCACCGTAATTCTCTTTAAAATGCTTTACCCATAAGTTTTGAAAGTCTGTTTTATTTGGAAAATAATAACGATCGGCCGATAACGTATTGTATTCATCTTCCCATTCCTCCATTTTTTTTGAAACAAAAACTGTGGTATGCCGAAGATACTGAGTGGCCCCTTTCAAAATATTGCAATATTTCTTGTTTAGTGCTTTCACCTATACGACGTCGGATGAGTGCAGCAGCGCTAAGAATAGTGTGATTATGTTCTCCAGAAAATTGTATTATACAGGGCCAATCTTTTGCCAAAACATCTGGGGATTTGGATCTTGTTTTCTTTTTGGGTATGTAAGCCAAAATAATTGTCAATTTGGCAGGACAGGATGTATTTCTGGAAACATATTTTTTCTTTTGAGGATCAGCCGAAGAGCGATAGTTAGTATTAAAGTGACAGTGGTATAATCGTTTGAAAGTATGCTTTTTGGCTTTTTCATGTGGTGTTCTTATGGTTCTGGTTATTGACCATGTGACCTTGGATACCTCCATAAGGTCGGTAACCCATTTCTCAAATAAATTAAAACAAATTTTCTACAACCTAAGAATAATAAAATATACGATAATTTAAAACATTTACAACACCTAATGGAAGTAATTCAATTATTTAGTTTACAAAGTAAATTAAAATCTTTTTAAAGTATTTATTATGTTAAAAATGTATGCCATAAGATTGACGCATAAAAATTATGATGGGAAAAAATTACTATACTAACTTCGAATAGGTTGAACGCTACGCGCCACACACGTTCAAGTAAATTTGCACAAACGTAAATTTGAAGTCTTGGAATCGAAAATTGAAAGTTTCTGGAGTCTTGTACAAGTCTAGACACTTGCGCAAAAATCTTCCAACACACGTAAGTATATCCTTACGTGTATGGCTGGCAACGAAAGCGTAAAACTTAAAAAAGGAGTCACTCTTAGATATATGTAAGTAGGTATAAAATATACAGGTTGTCCTGTAAATAGTGGTCCAAGCGAAAACTGCAGATAGATTAGACAATACCCCAAGGGAATAACCCCATATAGGGTTAACAAAAGTGCAACGGTTTCCAAGATATTCGCATTTTTGGTAATTTTTGAAAGGTAAAAAAAAACAGAAAATATTAAATTATTTGGTTGATGTTATTTTTAGTTGGATTTTTCATGAGATGTATACCAGAATTTCTTCGTAAACCATTTATCCAAGAAAAAAATTCGCAAAATCTGACAGAATATTGTTTCTTGTAGAAGTGTGAAATCACTGTATAAAAAAACAAGAATACCGACCTTGTCGTACTTAAGCTTATAAACTTTTGCATTTAATGTAGACTTGGAAACATGATAAACCTATAAAAAAATGTATCTATCAAAAAATTAGGTTATGATAATTTTTGTTTGTCAGTAATTTACAAAAAACGTTAATATTTCGAGAACCGATTCACTTTCGTTAGGCCTATGTTGGGTTATTCTGATAGGATATAGTCTAATCTATCTACAGTTTTCGTTTGGACTACTATTTACTGGACACCCTGTATAGCGGTCGTAGGCTTATTTTGTAATATCATTGGTATTATAATACGTCTAGGCATATGTATTGTAATTTCAGGCATATTAAAAAAATTGTTTTATTTTGCTTTGGATTGGGTTGTCAAGGGCACGTAAGGGTGAATTAAGGCTACAGATCAATCCAAACCACTCCAACCCCCCTCTTACAAGGTACTATAAACTATAAGGCTTATACTAGGTTTGATTAGAATTGGCTTTATTACAGTAAGTGTTCAGATTACGCCACGTATTATGATATAATACGACTGATATTACAATGAGCCAATGACATAGTCATGAAATTACCTACATAACCTTGTTTAAGGTTATTTAGGTAAATATCCATGTTTTATGCAAACTTTGAGAAAGAACTCGCACAAACTTACCTCAACTTCACTTTCTGTCCTAAATTTCAGTCTTAGTTGCTTATCATTGATTTTTAAATATTCAGCACCAATTTTTTCCACAAAATCCATTTTTGTAAACAAATACTGAATGAACGTACTGAAACGATTCTTTTACTAGAAATTCTTAAATCACGTTTGATATTGCAGTACCAGTGGCGAAGCGTGAACTTTTTTTTCGGGTAGACAAACAATAAAAATCGTTAATTAGAAAAAAATATGTCTTCAATATTATTCACTTTAATGAAATACAGAATGAAAGCGCATGAAATATTAACTCAAAGAGAAAAATTATGTAGTGATATGAAAAAGAAATAAATAATTACTACTAGCATAAAAAGATAAATAGATAAAAATAAATACTACTTACAAAAAAACACAACTAAAATACAATTGCCAATATCGAACAGTCGTTCATAAATAACCACTAAAAAACCGTTTCTATACACCCAAAAATAAAAATACTAATTATTAAATTACTATAGCACGCGCCCCCACCAAATGCAGACAAAACTGAAGATGTATTGCGGCTGACCAGATCAAGCGTGTCCATAAATAATAACCCTCAACAGCATAATAAAATAGCTGGTCGACTTCGATAGACAAAAGCTCGAATGTCTTCCCCGCGAATAATTTTTGCATACGTAATAGGCTGAATGCGGCCGGACCTCTGTAGCCTGCTTGATGTGTATTTGGTTCGATATGCTCCAAATTTCGGAAGACAAATATCAATGTGTCTTTCTGGGGCTCGTATACATTAATTGGGTATCAGCACTGTATTTTTATCTTAATCGGTGCGGCAGGCGGGGTGCGCCTTCGGATTAATCATGTTTAGATACTATATAATAATAGTAAGGATAGCAACTACGTTCTGTGTTATTTTTTTTTAATTTTAATTCAACAATTACATGAAATAATTACGTGATAAATTAATGACAAATAACTGGATAATTTTGGGTAGACAGTGTCTACCTTGTCTACTCGTACGCTTCGCCACTGTGCAGTACGCGATGCGATTTCGCGCGTGATTTATTAGGCCGCGTCGTGCAAGTTCGGATTGCAATACGCGACGTTATATATGAAAATACCCCCCGGACTTGGCGGAATTAGAATATCAATGATCAAAAACTTACCTACAGCAGGATTAAAAACTATCCTACAACTATTTAATGAAATATGGATCTCAGGCCAACTACCAAAAAACTGGAAATACTCTATTTTAATTCCAGTCCATAAACAATCCAAATCAAGCTGCAAAAAAGAAAACTATAGGCCCATAGCTTTAACCAGCCATCTATGTAAAGTCCTACAAAAAATAGTTAACAATAGACTAACCTGGTATCTTGAAAGACAGAAACTAATAATTTTAGAGCAAGCGGGTTTTAGAAAAAATCGATCAACTCTAGATCACATCGCAGGACTAGAAATAGACATTCAAGACTCCATTAGACTAGGAAAACACATCAGCAGTCTTCCTAGACCTAAATAAAGCCTTCGACTCAATAAACAGGCATAGCATAATAAATTCCCTAGAAGAATATAAAATAAATGGACACATGATGTCATTTTTGTCGACTAAAACGGAAACTAATTACAATTATTATAAGACTTTAAGAAATCATACATAATCTTGTATTAGAAAAGAAAAAAGAAATCACATATCAAATATTTCTAAACTTAATAATCCTTCTAAGCTTTGGAAAACCCTACAAGACTTAAATATTACTTCACAAAATAACTCTTCCGCTAAATCTATCAAACGCTGAAAATATAAATAAATACTTTACTTCTTTTTTACAAACAGCAACTGAACAATGTAGGGATAAGATAGAATACTACAACAATAATGTTTATAATTTTAAGTCCAGATTTAACTTTTCACTAACAACTTCTCAGGAAATACATTCAATTTTGCTAACCCTTAAATCAAATGCTGTAGGTGTAGATTCAATCAATTTAAAAATGTGTAGCCTTTTTATAGAAGATATTATTATGCATATAACTCTATAATTAAAAGGAGCGATATACCGACTCTGGAGAACTGCAATTGGCATCCCTTTACCTAAAATAAATGATCCTCAAACCTTCTCCGACTTAAGAATTATAAGTATATTACCCACATTGTCTAAAATACCAAATAACCAATTTTTTTTTCATTTTAACAATAATAAAACTATTCCTGATTTTCAGTGCGGATTTAGAAAGGGGTTTAGTGCGGCTTCCGCTTTAGCATCGGTACTTGATCATGTCATTAAGAGTTTCGCTGAAGGTCTCGTTAGTGTTTTGGTTTTATTGGACTTCTCCTAATAAGGCCTTTGATACTTTAGACCATAGGCTTCTATTAGCTAGACTTAAATACTATGGCTTTGAGTCCGATGCACTTAATCTGGTTGGATAATTTCTTCGGGACAGATCGCAAAAAATCAGTTTAGGTGACTCGGTATCAAATAATATTTCGATTAAATCTGGTGTACCTCAGGGTACTATTTTATCCCCGCTCTTATTTATTATTTACACAATAGACGTTATCGCTGCTCCTTTGTTTTGTAGTACACATGCCTATGCTGATGATACTCAGATCTACTTTTCGTTCAAACCTCAAGATACTCAGGAAGCTGCCGGAAAAATAAACTCAGATCTTAATATAGTAAATCAATTAGCTTATGAACATAATCTTAATTTAAACCCCAACAAGACAAAGTTATTGTGTTTTGGTAGTAAAACCAAAAAAGACATGGTAAAAAAGTCGTTAAATCTACACATTGGCGCCACAAGTTTATCCTTTGTATCTTGTGCAAAAAATTTGGGCTTAATAGTGGATGAGGATCTAAGATTTCATGAACATGTACGGAAAATTATTAAAAAAGGATTTTATGCTCTTAAATTAATTTATAACAACCGACAACTGTTAAACTTTCCATTAAAAAAGATGTTGTGTGATAGCCTTGTTTTATCGCATTTTAAATTTTGTTCATAAAATTGCTTACTGAGGCGGAAGCATCTCAATTACTTAAATCCAAATTTTTACCATGCACAGCAATTCACAATGTTAACGTTAGATCACGCCATGCTTTTACTGTACCACAACATAAAACAGCCATGTTTCGGAGATCTTTTACTTTCAACGGCATCTGCATATACAATCTCATACCAGACAATTTTAAAATTCTTAATATAAATAAATTTAAATATCGACAGTTTCTAATGGACAGACAAGTGTGAACATGCAAGGAAGTGCTGGATTAAACCTGCGGTGGGCGCGGGGTGCCTTCGATGCTTTTGCTGTGACTGAGGGACGTCGATTGTCTGTTGCCAACATGGGTCAGTCATGAACCGACAGGGTATTATTTTTGTTTTGTTGAAAAATAGTTTTATAACACATGTCAAGAATACTCTTAAGTATCTTATTTTTTTGTAACTTATAAAGGTTAATAAAAGTCGTTTTTATTTATTTATTTATTTAATTATAAGTATTTTCCTTACTGACAGAACATTCCAAAAAAAAGTTAGATTGGAAAACACATTCTCGGACTACTATACACAAGACACAGGAGTCCCCCAAGGTGCGGTCCTTAGCCCAATTTTGTTTTTACTAGGCATTAATGGTATTACAAACCACCTTAGGATATCTGTTAAAGTCAGAATATCTGCAGATGACATAGTAATGCATCACTCTTCTATCAACCCGAATATAAGCAGTACTATTTTGCAAAACAACTTAAATAGATTAGTAGAGTGGGCCTCAAACAACAACCTGGATTTCTCACCGAATAAATCAATAGGAATACATTTTTGTAGAAAAAGGAATGCAGCAAACTGATTGATCTTCATATAAATAATCAACCAATCACCACTCAATCTCACCGTAAATTTCTGAGGGTTTACTTTGATTCACTACTAAATTTTAAATATCATATCACATACACAAAACAAAAATGCAAAAAAGAATTGCAAGTGTTGAATTTTATCGAAACAGTGGGCTGCCAAGGCAGTTGTGCTTAGAACATTGAAAGGCTAGAATTAGTAAACAACAACTTTGTTTGAGTCCAACATGTGCACAGGGGCAAGAGGGGTGTGTTGTTTACAAACATATTTGCCGATTCTCTGTTGTCCAGTCGACGCGAATTTCCAACGGAGGAAATTTTTTGCTATATTTTAACAACCATTATAACGTTAATTTAACTTACTTGTGTTGTATTTTATAGGAAAATTTAAATTAAAAAATATAAATATACAATTAACCTATTTTAAGAATAAATATAATATCCTTAAGCAAAAAAAAACAAAATTATTAACATTCTTATCCCTAAAACCGTTTCTAAAAAATTTGAAGCGACAACACCGGAACTTAAGCGCCTGAGCCATACGCATAGTGTCATCTGTCAAACGGCTTTTTGTTTATGTTCGGGATTCGTGTATTTTCTTTAATTTTTTGGTTTCAAAAGGAAAAAGGCCACATTTTAGTGTTTTTTTAAATTGCTAGGATGGCAAAAACTTGTGTCGTTTGTGCCGCATCATGATAAAAAGGTGATTCAAGCCGATCTTTTCACAAGTAAGTACCGATACTTTCATAACATCACATCATGGGGTAACCATCATCATAAACGTAGAATATGGGATCTTATAGATATAAACCTAATAAAAACTGGAATGTAAAAGTGTGGTTAAAATACCAAAATATTTACATTTTTAAATCTAAATATATTTTTGAACATATTCATCTATCAATAGGCTATAAAAAATATAAAACTAGAATTTTGTCCCTGGTTTTATTGCAGGATTTTATGTTTTTTTTGTTGTTTTGGTAGAAAGATGGCATAATACCCATATACCTATCTATATATAGTTATGTTTTTTAATATAGACATTAGGTAGATAGATGAAATTACTAATTTTTTATTGCCTTTAAAGAATTTTGAAATTTATTTAGATATTGATATCTATGTATAGTTAATTTTGTCTTTCCCTAAAATTTGGTCGATAATTTTTTTTTGTTTTACCATATTGCAACTTAATTTAGTAAATTATAATAATATATATATAGTAATTGGCACCACATATTAATTTATTACTGTAATTTTTTTTTCTTTTTGATTAAATATCAAATACTTATTATAAATTGCCTAATATATGCCCAAAGGGAACAATGGATTTCATTAATCGAAATCAACACAATTAAAAAGAATATATTTGTTCAGATCACATCCTTAGAAGTGATTTATTATATAAGGAAGATAATATTATCAGTAGCCAGACTTTAGAATTGGATTATCATAATACATTTTTTTAATTTTTTCTTTTTAATATTGGTATTACTATATTTTTATGTATATTACTACTATCAAACTATCTAATCTAATCTATTGTACATAGTCTTTATTCTTAGGTAAGCTTTGTTTTTTAGTATAAATTAATCTGATATAATAATTGGTATTAGGTATTATATAGGTCACTGTTAAATGTCTCAAAACCATTGTACAGGCCAAATACTCATAATAAAAATCTTATAACCTAAAAAAAACCTGCAACTCCTTCACAATTTGAACATCCTTGTAGTTTTAACTCTTTCCTCTGAAGCAAAAGCCCTTTGAAAAAGTCAGCACCATAGAAGTATATATTATGTGATTTAAAGTAAGTGATGTAAAACTGAGTTTTGTCCAATATAACAATAATAAAATTTTGCAAAATGTTAAAAATTTGTGTCTTAAAACATGATCTATTAAGAAATCTATAATATTATATTAATAAAATTATGACAAAAATGCTGCCTTTTATTAGGACCTTCCTCTAACGAAGTCCGTTAAAAAAACACATAAATAGCTCATAAATGGTAATATTACTTATACTTAAACTCTATAATAATTAATAAAAAATTATCAGGTAAATATTTGTTGACGACGTCCCTGGTAGAGAGTGCTTGTATCGGTGGCGTCAACAATGCGTTCGAGCGGCGTTGCGATGCCATTACCGTTTTCTCGTTTCTTCGTACTTTATTTTCATATTTCACGTATATTGGCTTCTATATAGAGTATCTTATCAAATTTATTTTTAAAAAATGCTTGATATTTTATTAAAGGGGAGCAGTAGTATTGTTTTAAGTTTTCGGAAAAAACTGAAAACTTTTATGATATTATAAAGTGATTTTTGCCATTTCTCTATAAGCATTTGGCATCATTGTATCAGAGATGTTGCAAGCAAACAAACCTGCCCATAGTTCCACGGCATGCTACTTCTAGCCTTTCAATGTTCTAAGCAGTTGTGCATAAAGGTCCCCTGATGGACCCGTCATGCCCCATCGGGGGTTACCAGAGCCCAACGGCCTTAGAGAAACCGATAAGGCTCTCTGGTCTGAAGGACTTAAAGTCACTCGGTACACTGAAAGTGCTACCCAAGTATTTGAACCTGGCGCGCGTGAGTGCTGGGCACCCCCAACTACATGGTCAACGGTTTCATCCTCCTCACAGCACCATCGGCATTCCGGGTTGTCCGCAATACCGATAGTATGGAGATGGCTTCTTAAGTGCCAGTGACCGGTTAAAAGACCTGTCACTAGACGAATTTCGCTATCCAGACGAGCTGGACCCTGCAACCAACCTGCACCAGTTTTTTCAGGACATTTATGCACTCTAGTACAAGCTTGGAGCTTACCTTTGCGGCCGTGATAGCCTTAATGGCAGCTCTGCTGTCCGAGAATATTGATAGAGTAAAGTCGGCATATATGGAATAGTCGGGTAATATAGAACTTTTCATAATTTTGTAGGTTTTGTAGTCACCAGACGAGAGATCCTATACTCTTAAACACCAAAATAATACACTCGTTAACGGGTAACAATACTTTATTGTACCAATCGTACAAGAAAACAGCTACATAGCTTAGACACGTGGAAGTCAACGACTTTTACAACCAGTCTCTGTCACGACTCAGGTGCAACCTAATCCGCCATAATGGATCGAATCCATCCTGACAATTGACAGCCTCCACTTCACTCTCGGAGTGAGTGAGAGGGCGATACAAGTCCCCACACACTCCCCTCCTAGTGTGAACGTTACAATTCAACAAAGTCACAAACATTATATAATATGCAAAGATTAATAAAATTATGCCTTAGCAACATTAGAATAACACAAAGTTACAAACACTATAATATGCAAAGATTAATAAAATTATATACTTGAAAATCTCACTTGCTTTTTACGAGCGTAAGTTTTTAAAACCTTTTCAACCATTGGTACTGGCAAATCGCCAGGACCGTCCAAGTCGTGGGTTCCAGCCAAACTGGATGAGGTGACTGGCGAATTGCCAGCATCATTCGAGTCCTGGGTTCCAGCTAGACTCGAAGGGGTGGTTAAAGGAGGGTCGCTATCAAGTGTATCAGCTAACAAGTCTTCAGACATGAGATATGCCGGCTTAAGTAGCTCAACCGAGACGCTTTTCGTTTTCCCGTTGATATCGATTTCAAACACCCTATCGGACAGTCTTTTAACAACCTTGTAAGGTCCGGAATAAGTTCGTTCGAGTGCCTTCGCAACAACATTGCGTAAGAAAATATGGGAGCATTCGTATAAATTTTTAAAAACAAACGCGCGCCTCTTGATGTGATGTGTGACTGGAACAGGCCTGACGAGTCGCATAAACTCACGAAACTCCTCAATGAATGTGCGAGGATCAGGAGTAAAATCCCCTTCAAGAAAGAATTCGCCAGGCATGCGAAGTGTCGTGCCAAACAAGAATTCGGCAGGCGATGCCTCAGTGTCAGCACGAACATGAGAGCGCAACCCTAAAAGAACCGTGGATAAGGTCCGCGTCCAATTCTTGTCATTGTGACACTTCAAAGCGGCTTTAAGGCAACGATGCCAACGCTCGATCATTCCGTTTGCCGCAGGGTGGTAAGCAGTTGTATGGATGTGTTGAGTGCCAATAAGGCTAAGTAAGGCTTTAAATAAGGTGGCTTCAAACTCAAGACCCTGGTCAGAGGTAATAACTTTGGGAGACCCATAACGAGAGACCCATGTATCATAAAAGGCCCGCGAAACAGTTTGGGCAGATTTATCCGGGATTGGAATGGCCTCTACCCAACGGGAGAACCGATCAATCATTGTCAAAATATAATGGAAGCCGTTGCTTGGAGGCAGAGGGCCCACCAGATCGATATGTACGTGGTCGAAACGACCATCAGGGGTTACAAAATGTTCAGGAATAAATTTGACATGCCTAGAAACCTTGGCATGCTGGCAATCTAAGCAGGTTTTGCACCATAGTGCAACATCACGGTGCAGACCGGGCCAAATGTACTTCATGCGAATTTGCCTGTCAGTTGATTTGGTTCCACAATGGGCAGCGTTATGTATACGATCAAAGATCACGCGCCGTAATGGTAAAGGGATAAAGGGGCGAATGGAGTCGCCAGAGATATCACAATATAAAGATGTCTTGTCAGGACCAAAGTCGAAGATTTTAAAACAGAAGTCTTTATGGGGGGTCTTAATAAGCTCTGCCAGTTCTTCATCTTTGCTCTGCAAATCAGAAATTTGTTTTAGAGAGATGTCTATGGGTAGAGAGAGAGACTCAATACGTGACAAACAGTCAGCCACCACATTATCTGAACCTTTAATGTATTCAATGCACGTAGTAAATTGGGAAATGTATGAAAGTTGGCGAGATTGCCGGGGAGAAGCTTTGTCTGGACGCTGAAGAAAAGCGTAGATCAAGGGCTTATGGTCGGTCACAACCTTGAACTCCTGACCTTCAAGATAATGCTCAAAGTATTTAATTGCCTCGTAAATGGCTAGCAATTCCCTATCGTAAGGACTGTATCGAGTCTGCCGAGGGGACAATTTCTGAGAAAAGAATGCTAAAGGCTCCCAAGACTGCTTCGTTCCATCAATCGGTTCAGACAGTTGTTCGAGGGAAGCACCAATCGCAATGTCAGAGGCGTCGGATACCACACGGAGTTCCGCACCAGCGCGGGGATGGACTAGTAAGACTGCACCAGCTCGCTCCTGTTTAACTTTTTCAAAAGCTCGTTCAGACTAATCCGTCCAGATGATAGGACTTTGATCATTTTTACGCCAGTCCTTGAAATATGCATTTAAAGGAGCTTGAGAGGAGGCCGCGGTAGGAATATTGCGATGGTAAAAATTTACCATGCCTAAGAAGCGGCGAAGCTGAGAGACCGTAGAAGGCTTGGGGAAACTTAAAATGGCTTCAACCTTAGTAGGAATAGGAGATATACCACGATGGTTAATGCGATAACCCAGAAAATCAATTTCATTAACGGCAAGAACACATTTGGCGGGATTTAAGCGAAGACCAAATTCGATGGGAAGTCTTTCGAAGACTACTCGTAAATGAGTGTGATGGTCTTCAATGGTTTTGGAGAATACCAAAATATCGTCCTGATAAGCAAAGGTAAAATCAAGATTGCTCAAGGCTTGGTTGAGATATCTCTGAAAGGTCTGGCTAGCATTACGCAAGCCGAAAGTCATGAACATGAATTCGAACAAACCGAAGGGAGTTATTACAGCAGTCTTTTCGATGTCCTCAGGATGAACTGGAATCTGCTGATAAGCACGAATAAGATCAAGCTTGCTGAAGATTTTTTTACCATGTAATTCACTGGAGCAGTCATATAAATGGGGAATGGGATATTTATCCGGTTTGGTAACAGCATTCAACGGTCTATAGTCACCACACACCCGCCACTCGGTGTCACCCTTTTTGACCATATGAATGGGACTTGCCCAAGAGCTAGAAGAGGGTCTACACCTACCAGTGTTTATCCAATGCTGGAACTCCATTTTTGCATACTTAAGCTTATCAGGCGGTAGCCGACGAGCCCGAGCTGACAAGGGAGGTCCTGAGGTAACTATATGATGGAAAACTCTAGGAATTTTTGGAGGAATATTGCAGGAGCTGCCTGTAATTTCTGGGAATTCTGAAAGAATTTTTTTGCACTCACTATCTATCAGCACACAATGTATGGAGTGTACAGGAGCCTCTTTGACAATTCCTTTAGAGCATAGCTCAGTTGAAGTGTCCAGTAAACATTTCCTGCGTAGATCAACCGCCAAATTATACTGAAAAAGTAAATCGGCGCCAATAATGGCATATGGAACCTCCGCGATACAAAAGTTCCAGGATATGTCGCGCCGCAGCCCCAAATTCAGAGTACCTGGTGACCAGGTGCAACCTAATCCGCCATAATGGATCGAATCCATCCTGACAATTGACAGCCTCCACTTCACTCTCGGAGTGAGTGAGAGGGCGATACAAGTCCCCACAATTTTTAAACTGGTGGCTCCATCTCTAGAGTGATGGCGACATTAGAATTCTTGTTGAAATTCTAGACTGTTGGCATGAAGTAAAATTTCCGCATACGCCATCAACGCCGAAAAAGTTGAGGTTATGATTTTTCACATGTTCAGAGTTTGTACACGGGGTCAGTTAAAATCGTTTTGCGACTACATTTTGTTGAAACAAAAGTGTTTAAGCGCATGGTAAGTTTGTTTAGGCATAATATGGTAGAAATCTTAAAGATTTGCTTTGATATTTTTCATGATACTATATAGAGTACTTGTTTTGTTTACATATTGTGTAGCGTGTAATATGGGATATTCCATATTACCCGCCCTATCCCATATTACCCGCTCAGTATAAAATAGAGTTTTTTTTTTAATTTTCAGACATAATGGCTGCTCCCTTCAAGCAAAAGCGAAAACAATGGAGTGAGGAAGATATGGAAAACGCCATTGAATCAGTAAGAAACAGAAATATGGGTTATTTGGCGGCAGCAAAAAGATTTAAAGTTCCACGCTCAACACTTTTTCGCCTCTGTCATACTGAAGGGCCTCCAGCAATTGTGAGTAAAACGAAGTTGGGTAAACGACCAGTTTTGTCAGAGGAGTTGGAAAAGGAACTAGTTCAATATTTACTTATAATGGATCAGAAGTTTTTTAGTCTGACAAGAAGGGATGTCCGATCTCTAGCATTCCAACTTGCTACACGTAACAATATACCAAATCCATTCTCTCTTTTACGTGAATCTGCGGGAAAAGATTGGTTTTCATCATTCATGCACAGGCATAAGGCTACACTAAGTTTACAAAAGCCCACTGGAACTTCCCTAGCAAGAGCCGTTGGTTTTAATAGGGAAAATGTCAATGAGTTTTTCGACTTATTAGAGAGGACTATGGCGGAGCGAAATTATGGACCTCATCAAATATATAATGTAGATGAGTCGGGGTTGTCCATTGTGCAATCAAGATGTCCAGAAGTGGTATCGCTTAGAGGCAAACGACATGTTGGTACTCTCACATCAGCCGAAAGAGGTTCACTTATAACCATCGTAATGTGTATGAGTGCGGCAGGTAATTTTGTGCCACCGATGATCATCTTTCCACGCAAAAAAGCCAGTGAGCAGTTGAAAAAGGGGGCACCTCCAGAATCGCTGTTTGCTTTTCACCCATCCGGGTGGATTCAAACAGATTTATTTACAATATGGTTTGACCACTTCCTAGAGCTAGCCAAACCTTCAGCAACAAAACCAATACTGTTGATATTAGACGGCCATCACACTCACACTAGAAATCTAGATGTACTTATCAAAGCTAAAGAAAATAATGTTACTATTTTATGCCTACCACCACATACAACGCACAAACTTCAGCCCCTTGATAAGACCGTCATGGGTGCATTAAAGACCTTCTATAACGAAGAAGTGAGAATCTTCATGAGAATGGAAAAACGTGCAGTAACACATTTTGATATTTGCCAGTTATTTGGTAGCGCCTATCTTAAAGTGCAATCTGGGGAAAGAGCTGTTAAAGGATTTAGTGCCACTGGGATCTACCCTTTAAGAAGAAATATTTTCACAGACGAAGAATTTGCGGCCGAAATGCAAAACGAAAATCAAAATTTGCCGAACGATAATACACGTCCTCATAATGAGCAAAATAACTTGCCTTATGTTTCTCCTAGTGACATAATTCCAGTTCCAGAACTAACAAAGAAGCCGGCAACTCGGGGAAGAAAATGTGGGCGTTCCAAAATAATCACGTCGACGCCGAATAAGGAGGAAGAATCAATTAATCTCTCAAAACAAAAAGTTACACGAAACGTTTTCGATGAACCTGGATCTAGTGGATTACAAACCAAGAAGCGTAAAGTCACGAAAAAATATGTACCATCTAGTTCCTCTGATTCAGAATCTGAAGCAGTAATTGATGATTCATCTGATGATGATCTGCCATTAAGCTGCTACAATAAAAAACCAACCGGTGAAGATGTCCCATGTATTTTTTGCCTAGAAACATTTTCCTCAAGCCGAAGTAGAGAAATATGGGTGCAATGCGCAATCTGCCATGAATGGGCTCACGAAGCTTGTACCAGTGCAGAAAAAGATGTATTTGTTTGCGATTTTTGCAATTCCTAGATATACTTTTATATTCATATTGATGTTCTGAAGTTAAATAATTTTAGTAAAGTTTTTTAGTTTTTTGCGTATAATAAGTCTATTCCATATTACCCTCCTTTTTTTTTGTCGGCCAAAAATGCATTTTTTTAAAATGTTTTTGTAAAATTACCGAATATGATTTAATTTTTAATTTAGCACCTGACACTCTTTGGAGATACTTAGAAGTATATATTAATGAAATCATGCAGCTCTAAACACTTATGTTTTGATGTTATCGCTATAAAAATGATTGGTATTCCATATATGCCGACTTTACTCTACGACTGTATTGCGGTGTCCGCAGCTTAGGATTTTCTGTCCGCATACAGCGAACCTACTTCGGCCTGGAAGACAGTGGCGTGCTCCCCCAGCGAGTATGCCCTACTGGTATGTGGGATCACACCACAAAGCCCTGATCCAGCTCTGTTATTCATTCTGGAGCCATCTGTGTACCAGACGGTCCCCCTATTTAGCAATGCAGGTCTGTTGGAATGCTGCCACTCCTCTCTACCTGTAATGTGCGTCACGAATCCCTCGCAGTCCACAGTCACTGGAGCCATGCAGTCACTGCCCATCAGAAGGAGAGGACATTCCTGTATGGCCCGTGACCAAATTTTTGCGTGACCGGTCTCGCCGTGTACGTAGTTCGCCGAGGACGTATAGCCTGTACGCAGTCCTCATTGCCTCGAATTGCACAACGAGGTCCAAAGGCGGAAGGCTCAGCGCAGAGTCTCAACCGCTCTAGAACCCGTTATGCTGAGAAATGCAAGACGTTGGACTCTGTCCAGTTGAGCACGAATTTTCGCTTTCACCGTACATGGCCACCAAACGATAGCCCCGTATGTGAGAAGAGGTCTCACAATGCGCAAGTAGATCCAGTGGAGGATCTTAGGAGACAGACCCCAAGTATTGCCGAAAGCCCGCCTGCAGGCCGATAGCGCGCAGGTGGCCTTCTTCTGGTGTCTGCATGATCGTACCAGGAGAGTCTGGGATCTAACTTGATCTAACTGAGAAATCGAACTGTCCTGGAGTAATGCAGCTGTACGCCACCTAGAGATATAACAGGGGGCATGCCCAAGTTACGTCTCCTCGTGAATAGTAGGAGCTCTGCTTTTTTGGGGTTAATCCTGAGACCCCCCGAGAGGCATCATATGTCCACCATATGCAGGGCTCGCATCATATGGCCCCGCATTGAGACGGCGTCCCCGGGCAAAGGATTACCAGATCATCATCGTAGGCCTGTGTGTATAGCCCAGCATTGTTTAAAAGATTTATCAGGCTGTCGACCACAAGGCACCACAAGGTAGGGGACAATACTCCTCTCTGCGAGCAGCGCCTAGCCGTTAACGTTTCGACAATCTCGTTGTTGAGCTGGGCAGATACATGACGTTTCGAGAGCATGGCCTCTATCCAGCTAACCAAACAGGGTTCTGAGCCGCGGCTCTCGAGTGCTTGACAGATTAATGTAAAAGGGGTGTTGTCGAACGCCCCTTCAATGTCTAGAAACGGACCCAGACAGGCCTTGCCACTACCCAGAGCACCCTCCACCTTCCTCATGAGGTGGTGTATGGACCAGGTCCGTGAATTTGCCCGCCTGATAGGCGTATTGGTGCACATGCATTGGTTTTTTGATCAGGATGCTTTCCTTAAGATACCGATCAATCAGCCTGTGTATCGCCTTCAGCATAAAGCTGGTCGGTACGATTTGGGATCTGTAAAATCGCTTTTTCCGGGTTTCGGAATGAAGACGACTTTCACTTGACGCCATAACTTTGGGACGTAGCCCCGAGCAAGGGACGTCCTGAATAGTCTGGCTATGTGTGGGGTTAGTACTTCTAACCCGTTTTGAAAAAGGCATGGATATAATCCATCCATGCCCGGAGATTTTTAGCAGTCTCGAACTCTAAGCAAATCGGAGCCCGAGAACAGCTAGGAGGCGAGATGTGTCTGGGAAGTGAGTGCGCAGCATGACCTCCAGTGACTCCCGCTCATTGGTGGTAAAGCCGC
Organism: Anthonomus grandis grandis; assembly: GCF_022605725.1. Taxonomy (NCBI): domain Eukaryota; kingdom Metazoa; phylum Arthropoda; class Insecta; order Coleoptera; family Curculionidae; genus Anthonomus; species Anthonomus grandis. The sequence continues at coordinate 44,826,254 of NC_065548.1, forward strand.
CATCTGAAAGTGACAGCGACCCCACTTTAGTTCCAGGTTCCTTGGACAGTACTTTGCACAGTCGTGCAAAGTCATTGCAAGTGTTGTGGAAAATTCCACAACAAAGAATTTAATTTTTTATTTAAAAGATTATTGTTAAGCAGGCGGAACTCATCAAACACTGAGAATAGAAGTATTTTTCTTCAGTTCAGAGAATTTGGCCCCGGTACCAAATGTCCCGCTGCATTAAGTAAGTCAGTAAGCATTCGGACGTTGTGATTGGCTAGTTCGGTGACAAAGCGGGAGAAAATAACGCGATATTTAATTTGAGTAGATATTGATCGATGATGAGTCAGAGAGAGCACAGGGTTCGCATTCTCCACTATTTTTTGGCCCAACAGCGGCGTACTAGTAATTTTAAACGGTTCTGAATTTGTGTTTGTTGAAATATTAATTTACTAAAATAAATACAGTCTCATACTCATACAATAAATTGTGTGCTTAATTAAACAATTGGCATAGCAAGTTATGCGCATGCTATCACATACAAAGTGGGGAGCTGAACCATCTTCACTACTCATCATCTACAAAGCTTTAATGAAATCTAAACCAGACTATGGATCTATCGCCTATTCATCTGTTCTACAAAGTTATATTCAATCACTTAGACCTATAGAGAATGCTGCACTCAAAATAGCTCTTGGAGCTTTTAACAAGTCTAATAAATAGCTTGTATTGTGAAGCAGAATGTATCTCCAACCTATAGAACTACTTACCTTAAAATATATAAGTTCAACAAACACAAGCATACAGCTACAACACATACACACACCCACCATGGACACTAACACCAGTCAAAATAATAAAGGTCCTAGCAAAACATTCAAAGAAAGATACCTCAGCCTCTACATTTAAACGACTATTCCTAGACAATACAACTAAATTCAAACATAATCATATCATATACACAGATGGGTCTAAAACGGAAAACAGGGTAGGATCATCTTACATTACAGTACTTATTTTGAAAAAACTTTCTCACTGACTAAATCGACAGACATTCTTACAGTAGAACTATTCGCAATACATAAAGCAATTGAACATCTATTTACTTTAAAAAACCGAAATTGGTTAATAGCCACTGATTTCATGGGTGCATTACAATGTATTGAATCATATCTCCCAAAACACCCACTTGCTCTTGAAATTAAGCACCAATTAGAAAACGCATAAGTATAATATAATGTTCATTTGGGTTCCCAGTCACATTGGAATAAAAGGAAATGAAAAAGCCGACTTACTCGCTAAAGAACAACTTAATGCAATTCCTGTACATAAACATCTTTATGCAAAAGATATAAATAACTTCTCCCTTAATATTATTAAAAATCCAATACAACTCGATTGGGACCTTCAAGACGAGAACAATAAACTATATAGAATCAAAGACAAATTTTTCTTGGGAAATTAAATATCAAACCTCACAAGAAAAGACAGAGTAGTAATAACCAGACTTGGAATAGGCCACACAAAAATCACCCACGAATATCTAGTACAAAATGGTAACCAGCCAATGTGTGAAACATGCAATCTACCTCTGTCAGTCCAGGATACACTAATTGATTATATTAAAGACTCTAGGCTACAATATAACTTATCTAACAACATCAAAACCTCACTCAGCCCTAAATACAATAAATTAATTATCTCCTTTCTAAAAGAGACAAAAATATACTCAAAGATTTGAAAACAAATTAATGAAGACACATTTTTTATTATTCAGATCATTGATATATACAATCATTGTACATAGACATTTTATAAATGTATTCATTTGCTTATTTATATAACTATTAAAAATTCTGATAGACGCCAAAAGGTCTAAGTTACCGGTGCGTCTATAATATATATCTCTCTCTCTCTCTATATTAGAACATTAAACGCTAATGGTTATAAAGATCTTACTAATAATTTTACTAGAGTTAATGAAAAGTCTAAAACCGGTTTATTCATTTTGCTACTAAAGTAAATTAGTAGAATATATATCAAAATAGAAAAATATATAAAAATGTACAACGAAGAAAAAAATTAAGTCTAAAACAAAATGTTTAAAACCATGGATAACTACGGGTCTGGTAACTTCAATTAGAAAAAGAGATAAATTAAAAAAGGAACTTACCATTATATATACACTGAAGTTATATACAGTGAATCCACCCAGTAAGTCACTAGCAAATAAATATAAAGGATAAAAAATGTTTGTTAAGTTTAACTAACGTGCAAAAACTCTGGAAAAAAAAAATGGAAAAATAGTTTTTCTCAACACTATAAAAATCCTAAAAAACTGGCAAATTGTGAAAAAGATTACCAATCAACTCATACCTAAAAAAAAATAAATTAAATAAATAATAAATGAAACTGCTGAAGAAATGTTAGATCTTATTATAGCAGATGACTTAATAAATTCTTTAGCTTAATAGATAGCAAATTGGCAAGCCAAATGAAGGTTCCAGAAGTAAAGTTGAAGAATAAAATAATAAGAGAAAGTTCCATGTTTCTTTGCTTTATTACAGACAGTGACTTCATTAAAATATTACTCGCTGAGGATCCATTGCTGAACTAACTTATTTCATAACAGAAAGTTTTAAATAAGGGTGCAAACCATTGGCACTATTCCTGGACATGTCAAAGGCATTCGACACTGAAACATGGCACTCTTCTTGAAAAACTTAAGAATTTGAGGTACTTTATTAAAACTTTTTAAAACATACTTACGAATCGAGTGCAAATAGTAAAAATGAACAATACGTAGAGCCAGCAAAACAGAAATAACGCGTGGTGTTCTTCAGGGTACGATTTCTTTTTTAATATATGTTAACTCGAATACAAATTTAACAACAAACAGTGACTCAAAGATCATTTGCTTTGCTAATGATACTGCACTTTTAATCAGGAATCGAACCTGAACTGGGGCGTTTGACAGGTCTGAGGAGGCAATGGCAAAAATTAAACATCCAACTGACTCCAATCTTTTGACACTTAACACAAATAAGAATAACTTTCTTACTTTTGGTATGTCTTTTAGAGGCCATGTCAGGAAAGGCTTATTCTCTATACATATTACATATGATGCAAAAGAGATAAGTTAGTGTAAATAAAAGAGATAATATGTATTTAGGCATATTTGTTGAGGTTCATTGTTCAAGTATTATGACTTGAGAAACGTGTTTTCAAGTACTTTGTCAACAAAAATTTCATCAAGCTTTAATTGAATCAGTGCTAACATAGGGTATTACAGCATTCGCAGCTGAATGCAAAAGTGTGTAAGCAGTCTTATTTGTAACTCAAAAATATGTAATAAAAACCATAATGTTGAAAAATAAAATGCACCCAACATTAACCTTATTTATAGAAGCCAAATTGCTTAACTTAAGGCAATTTTATATAAAAAATGTTTCGAAAGCATCTTCATGGTATATTCTGTTTCAATAGTATTGTTACTATCAATAGTATCGATCCTTTTTAGTAGCTAACTTTAATAGATTTTCCATCGCTGACAACGGTAAATTTTATACCAAGTAGGTAAGTGCAAAAGTGTAACAAATTGGAGAAAAAACTGTTTAAAGTACCCTGCCAAACCCCCGAATTAGCAAACTTCTTTGACATTCTTTGGAATTGCTGACGTCACTAGTGCTTCAACTTTCATTTTTTTTTTGTCTATATTCCAGTCAAACAAACTACGTCAGGCCCTTGGACATACAAGTGACATGAAAATGTGATATAAACTAAATTGCAGGGACGTCCCATTATATCCCATGAAGTCTATTTAGGGATGTGCTTTTGGAATTGCAGTACGGGTTATAAATGGGATCATCCCAAGTTGATCACGTTTGCCTTGTACTATACACTTATATCCATCTAGTGGATATTTACTGATGTTACACGGATTTTTATAAGATATAAAAGGGATTATCCAAAAACTATACAAAGTCATATAAATGCCAAGCCTATCACAAGGCTCCTGTAGTGTACAATCGTACAACATGTATGGACCACACCATTACTCCTTTAAACTTTTAGAGAATTTCCACATTTTAAAATGTCCATTTACTGCCTCACTTTTAAGCTTGCAAAATGGAGTTGCAGTTTGTCCAGGATGTCCAAGAGATGTCCCACGGTATCTTTATTTGGACCATCACACGCAGGACATTTGCGACCAATAGTTAGTACGTTACCAGGACAATAAATGTTTATTAGGTAATGTCTTTCTCTTAACTTATAATCAGGCTTACATTATTGACAGCTCTTACTTTATTTCCAGTTGGATTCATAGGGAAAAAATCCCAAAGATTTACTTGTAGTTCGACATCGACTTCAGATATCTCCGAACTTTAGAAATATTATTGCCTGATAACTCGCGGAGTATGATACGGGATCCTGTATGATCTGTTATGGAATAAGACTTTGATCTTCAAATATATTGCGTTCAATTAGAATATCGTTATTAAAGCATAACTTACTGAAAAATCTCAAATCACAAATAGCACTTGATAGGCTCGTTAAGATTATGCTGCATGGAATAACTTTACTTTTGAAGAAATGTTAAAATTTATCAGTGATCAGCGATAAATCAGCTCCAGTATCAATTGAAGCACCATAAATAAAAAATTTCGTTGACCCCGTAGGTTTCTGGACAATTGTACAGAGATTAAAATATAGCGCAGTTTCTTAATTGCAGGTAAAATAATTTGACACATCGTGGCCCTTATCGTAAATTTTATGATATACTCCGCACTCTATGTTTATTGGTAGAAAAACTTTAGTTGTCAGATGATGGTTTTGGATTTTTGGCACGACAATTTGCCTTCACATGCCCCCATTTTGGCTGATAGGTAATATTTTTAAACCCTTTAGCAGGTCCACTTGTTTGTCTGCCAGGAGGACAATTTCTATAGAATATTCTTAAAAAAAAAGTGTCGCTTCTAGCAACTTTTACTTGTCCTTCATTCCTAGGAGGAAGTTTTCCAAAGGAAGGCAAATATACTAAAAAATTAGAAATAATACGGTAGTTAGAATTTATAGGAGCATTACGTATTTACGGTTCAGATATTCCAGAAACAAGTAATTCTGCCAAGTCAGTCCGACACCACTTTGCGCGTACACTGTTTAACATTGCTGACTTTTCATGCACATAATATTCATAGGGGTTTGTATTTTCTAACCTATGACCAAGATTTCTTTTTGGTGAAAAAGCTAAAGAAAATCGATACAAAAAGTTGCCCAATCTCTATTATCAGGGTTCCAACGGTCAAACCACATTTTTGCCTCGTTCAGTAAAAATCGACCAATTCTTAATAATATTTGATTATTCTTCCAGTATGTCTCAATTTTAACCCTTTGCGGACGGCAGTGCAACTTTCAGATAAGAGCACAGATCGTTGTCATCTATACCATGACAACCATCCCGCTCGTTCGGTAATTACCGCCGATTCTCCGTACAGCTCGGAGGATAATTTGCAACGAATATATTTTATGGGACTTGATAGGTTTATTTATTGTTATTTGTTATTCTAATTGCCTTACAAAATTAAAATTTAGGGAAAGTATAAAAGATATATTGAGTAAAATAAAAAAATAAAGTTTTAGTAAATATTTGTAATATATCATGTAATAAATGGCAGCAAATTTCTTTTTTTATCGGAGAGCTTTTTAATATACTTTTAGAACATTTTTTTTTATTAAGAAAGTTAAAAATAAAACGCATTTTATAGTTTATAGGAAAGCATGATATTTATTCTAAAAAAAAACAAAAAAGAACACGTATTTATCTGTAATTTTCCTCGGTGTGATATTTATCAAAGCACTCCCCGGGATGCAAAGCAGGGTGGTCTTGACATGTTTTGCAATAATAGGTAGTAGTTTTTCGGCCACCTTTTTTTGATTGATCACTGCAAACTTTGCAATCGGAATTATTTTTTCTTGCATAAATGGCATGGAACCTATTATTTAGACGAGAAATATCCTCGGCACCATAAGCTGATCGACGTCTGGATGTATTTCTGTAGTTTCCAACTAATTGAATAACTAATTTTTTCCTGAAATTCCTCGATCGAAGTTGCTGATTATTTGTTGCTATTTTTTGTAATATAAAGGCATTATTTATCGACACATCTAATAACCAGAAAAATACTTTTCGCCACCATTTACTTGTTTTTCGCAAAAATTGGTAGCTTGCTGCATAATGATCAGCAACGTCAACCTCTCCCATAAATTTGTTATACTCATATATAACTGTAGGTTTTTCTATGACTTCTTCAATCCAACGCCCTTCAGCGGTCTTCGTTCGCCTGGTTATATTTTGTACTGAGTTGTCATATACACTAGATAACATAAGAACAACTCTTTTATCTTTCCATGCCAGTACTGATATAGAATTGTCATGTCTGGAAGATATCTCGCCTTTTTTAAATTTTCTTGTATATGCGGTAGTTAATTCTGTCGGAATTCCTTGTCGATTAGCCATTACAGTACCCGCTACATGTATGTTTATTTTATGTAACTCGCGTGCTAACAAAGGGCTTGAATAATATCTATCTATAAATATATGGTAACCTCCCGAACCAGTTCCAGAATTAAGAAGTTTTTGCACCAAATGAACTACTATGCGGGCGGTTGCTGGTAAATCTGGGCGTATCAATCCCTGGGTTGTTTGAATTCCCAAATATGGCTCCATCGTAAATATGTAACCATTTTTTGAATCTGCAAGCACATATACTTTTATTCCCCATTTTGTAGGTTTGGCTTTATTATAAACTTTAAAGGATACTTTGCCTTTAAAACCAATAGTACTTTCGTCTACAGAAATATTCTTATCTGAAGTATAAAACTTCTTGAATTGTGTTTCCAGATACCATAACACATTTTTCACTTTGGCGCTACGACTCTTCACTCCCATCTGCTCTTCTTCGGGTGGAGAAACGTGAAGATTCCAAAAAATTTGCATGAATCTGTCCCTCGAAAAAATATCTTTGAAAAAGGGTTGATGGTCGATCCAGTTATTAGAAAAATAGTCAGATAGTTCGGTCTTTGGATTTAAGGCCATATTAAGTAAAACAACCAAAAATGCATAAATTCTTCTAATGTGACTGGTTTCCAAGACTTCCAAACTGACCTTTTTGTGAGCGGCGTGTTTATTAAAATTTTTTCTGCAGCATATCTAAAAATATATTTACACATTTTTCTTTTGCTTGAAATATAATACAATTAAATACATACCTATTTGTTTCATCCACAATTGCTTGTATAAGTTCGTCCGTAAAAAATAACTGAAAAAAATCTAGTTCGGACACTGGCTGGTTATTTCGTGGTGGATGGTATCCAACATCTTCTAAGAAAGGGAATATTTTAAATCTTGGTTCATTTGCTGTCCATGGCCTCCATAAATTTAAGTTATAAACACGTTCCTCAGACTCTTCGTCAGAATCATTTTCACTGAGATTTTGATCTATATCCTCCCATTCGTCACTCTCTGAACTAAACTGATCCAAGTCAAACTCCTCCTCGTCTACGTATAATAGTTCCTCTAACTCCGTGTCCGTTAATGCTCTTTTCGCCATAATTATAACTATAAACAAACATCCGAATCTTACAAAATATTAAAAAAACACAAACAAAATCTGCATACCTAACTCTCAAATACTCAAATAAGACTAAATAAGAATGCACCTGTATTTGTCGCGACCGGCACTCAACAAAAAAATCGCAAGGTTGCCAAATAAGTCACGACTTGCATAAAAAAGCATGTGTATTCCTAAATAAAATTTCCCGCGGAATTTAAATTTGTTATCGGTTTTGTCATGGTATAAATGAATAACGAGTAAATCGACTTTGAAAATGTGTCATGAGAGACATGACAACGAGTAGAATCGGCTTTTTGCCTTGTCATGTAGGGCATGACAAACGATCTCAAAGCAAAGTTTTGTGTAAACGTGAACGACTACGCCTGGTGTCATGTCAGACATGACAACGACCGCAAAGGGTTAATAGTTTCAACATGCCTTACTCATTTGCTGGATTCATAATTTTCAGGCCTAAAATAGCCCAAATATACCTGGTTTACCAGATTGCTGTAACGTTAAAGCTATAAGTAGTTCAGCCGAAAGTGTTTGTATGTGAGTGAGTCGAATCTCCTTTCTTAGAAGCCATTTCCACAATGATGTGCGAAAAAAACAATCCCCTTATTTTTCAATGTTTAACCATACAAATAATTTATCCGTACCGATGTATGGTATTGAAGCCTAGACATTAAAGGTTAGCAAGGCTGGAAGGATTAGGAATGTGGATCTATCGAAGTCCCATGAATAGCAAGAAAAACCAACTAGGAAATTTTAAGGGCGATAGGAAGAGAACGCGAATTTCTGGGCCCGATAAAACGCAGGAAAATAGCGTACCTGGGATATGCGTTACGCAATGAAAAGTACCATTTGCAATTATATAATATAAGGGGTTTAGGCAGAAAGAGAATGTCGTTGCTACGAAATAATAAAAATTGGTCAGAAATAGGAACCACAGAAAAATTAATTCACACCACCAGAGATAGGGAAAAATGGTCAAAAGTACCTACTTGCAAACATCCATTAATGGATAGCAGCGAAAGAAGAAGAAAAACCAGAGCAATATATTCACCAGTTCACTGTGAGTGCTAGGTAGTTAGGCACAATCCCATATCTGATGTTAGAATTAGACACTGATATCTTTTTTAAATAATACTATTTGTTCCTTTGTAAAATACGCTTTAAAATGTGGTTTATTACCTGTCTAGAGTTGTTCATAGCCAATGGGTCTCTACAATGCAAATTCACTCAACAGTCATCCTTCTTATATTGTTAGACATAAACTCGAACATCACATAAAAATAATAAAAAAAAAAACAATATTTACTGTTCTGTCAACTTTTGGCAATAATAAAATATACTCACCGGGGAACTTCCATTCCCTTGCATCATCTCAGTCAACATCAATTTACACAATGTCACATTTCAATATATACATATGTCAAACATGTTATCTTCCTTTATTTGACGACTAGCTAGTGTCACCTAGAATAGTAAGGGCTTCCCCAGACGCTCCACTGCCGCTAAACAGTAAGCATCTCAACGAATTAGACAATGGATATATTTCTACTATATCCTTCTGTTTATTCGTGTCAATCGAGCCCCAGGTAAGGCCCCCAGTCTTACCAGACAGCACTCGAGGAATTGCGCATTCGTTCCTAATTGAACAGAGGCTTTCACACCTACTTGTGCGGGCATCTTCAAGATGCGCAAACAGATCTGTACAAACTTCTCATAATAGCCACATATCTACTCAAGATCAACTATTTCTCCCATATTCACCACTATTAAATTTAGCAGCCTGGTTTAACCAGTAAACACAACTCTTTTTCCAACACACCACCTTACACACATTTCTCTCAAACGTTGCTTTCTGATTGACTGGCCAATTAATATTTTTGGGTGTCCCCTTAACTCAATGAATATTAGAGATCTTTAGCAATCTACGTTATTTTAAATATATCAAGTTATTAATTGATTATGGAATTAATTAAATTGATATAGAATTATTATAGATCATTAAAAGAGTTTTGTTTTAAATGAGAATACATATATTAAAATATAAAATAAAAAAATATATAATATAATAAAATGATACAAATAAAATATGTTTTACACCTTATCACATATACTAGATCAAGTACAATTAATAAACATAAGCGATAACAACCTTTCGATATTGCTTGTAATGATGATTCCGCGTTTTTTTGCCTCTCATGACCAGCGGTGACTTATATATTTCTTATCGAGTGCTTAAACAAAAAACAACTTTCAAGACAGGAGTTAAAAGACATCTGCTGACTAATATTATATCTATTTATTAACCTTGGAGCGCAAAAACAAAATGATTTCTCAAAAATCGCGTACGGGTGCATCGAACTTTAAATCCGTGCGTTGCTCGAATATGAAGGTGGATGCCGTTTAAAGCTTATTATACAATCTGTAAAGCAGCGGATAAATTCAAAAATAAATAAAAATCAAATGGACCGTTTCTGAAAAAATGCCCGAACCGGTCGATTTTAATATTGGGTTTAGGGTTTTTCTACGTGAAAATTAAATATACAGGGTGACTTAAAGAAATATATGACGTCATCAAGTTTTTAAGTCAAACACTTTTTAAGTATCCCCATAAAAATTATTCGAGGGGAGTTAAATCTGGTGATCTGGCTGGTCTAAGAACCCTCGTCCACGTATCCAACGATTTGGAAAAAGTTCATCTAGATATTTGCGAACGGGTAAAGCATAGTGTGGCGAGGCTCCATGTTGCTGAAAAAAAAAGATCACGTTGGTGCATGTCGGGTTCTTCCAAATCTGGATACAAAGTTATCAAAGCGGGGATAAGATCATTTTGAAGAAACTCTCACCAGTGAGAGTATCATTAAAAATTTTAAAGTTGTGTAAAACTCTTCCTTCTATAGCGCATCAGACATTGACTTTTTGAGGGTGTTGTGTATGACGCATTCTGTGAACCAGTGAGGGTTTTCAGTCGCCCAGTATCGACAATTTTGTCTGTTCACATGGCCCTTTAAAGTAAACGTTGCTTCGTCAGAAAATATTATTCGTTTTACAAAATTATTGTTATCATTAGTCATTACATAATTACTGTATTTGCTCATAAAATTCATTTCGGCGAACAAAATAATTTTCTGATAGCTCTTGAAGTAAGAATATTTTATAAGGGTGGAACTTTTTTCAATACTTTATGCACTGCTTTTGCACAGTAGATCGGGATAAATTAACATTAGAAGCCGTACCTGTGATTGTAACTTTGGGATTGTCTTAAACCGTTAACAGAACGTTAAGCTCATCTTCTTCAGTTATTGAACCCCGACCAGCTTTTTGAGTATTCCGAACAGTCCCGAATTCACGAAACTTTGCTTCAACTCTGCTTACCACGCTTTGCCTAATAGGCGACCGATCAGGATGAATTGCATTAAAGAGCTGAACCACCTCCTTTTGAGTACGCGACATATCTCCGAAACCAATCATGCACGATTTCGATTCTTCCACGTTCGGTTAATTTTCTCATATTTCATATAATAACAGTAGGTAATAAAGTGTAGTTACTAATAAAACGCAGAATGCCACTGCTTTCGCCTCTTAAAAAGAATTAACACCACTTGCTAAATACTTTAAATAGTTGCACCAAAATACATTCACTTTTTGACACTGACAACAACAACGCACAAAACTAAAAAACCAAAATACCAACATTTAATTTAGATAAGTATTTCTTTAATTTTACATTTCATCATCATTTTTCGTTGAAAATTGCTTATGTAACCACTATTCATTTGTACCATATCCTTTGTAAAAAAATGCGTTTTTTCTGATTCTGCATTAAAAATTTGTGGTTTCTATTTAAAAGACATATTGATGACGTCATATCTTTTTCTAACCACCCTGTATATTTAATTTCCACGTAGAAAAATCCTAAACCCAATATTAAAATCGACCGGTTCGGGCATTTTTTCAGAAACGGTTCATTTCATTTTTATTGAATTTATCCGCTACTTTACGCATGCACTGTATAAGTAAGAGTTAGGCACAATCCCTGACAAGTGATATTAGAATTGGACATAATACTTTCAATAATAGTTTTTGTTGCTTTTCACATATACTAAATTAAATACAATTTTATCAATTGTATGTTATATGAGCGATAATAACATTTCAATATTGTTGGTAATGATGATTCAGTGTATTGGCTTCAGATGACTGGCGGTGACTTGACAATATTTTGTTATTGTGTGCTTAATTCTTACAATATATACAATGTATGTATAATAACTTTCATATTAACTACAGTATAGTTAAAGCAAGATTTTGTCGTTAGCATTAGAAAAAAATTGGAATTGTTTTTTGCTATTTTTTTTCACAAAAATTATAATTTCATAGATTATTGTTAAAGGAGTTAAAGGACATCCGCTGGCTAATATACAATTAAGAAATTGTACAAAACATGCAATAATTCGTGAAAAAACCACATTTTTTATGAAATAATTAACCCGTAATGTGAAAACTGAAACACAATTCGAAACATGGTCTATTGGACCAGGACATATAAAAATTGAAATAAAAAAAAGAAAAATGGCTATGTAAAATGTATTTTATTTCATTTCATTTATTTATAATCCAAAAATTTCGTTACATACATTTTTATAAAAGTACAAAATAAGCACCTAAGTAACTTAATACTTGTGTATGCCTATATAAAAATATATTATTAAAGAAATTTGTTTATCTTTACCATATTTAGATTCCAGCTCTTTCTTAAAGTTCTTTAAATGAATAATTATTTAAGTTGCCAAAAACTACACTACATATACATATATATTTATATATACAACTACAATCCGCTGTCAAAGCCATTTGATATAATAATAATAATAATAATAATAATAATAATAATAATAATAACTTTGAGAACAAATCTCAACAGCAAAAATATGTTTAAGGCACTTAACTCCTACGCATGTTCAGCTCTTAGTTATTCTTTTGGGGTAATTAATTGGAGTAGGACAGACATAGAAAGGCTACAAAGAAAAGTGAGGACCCTACTTACTAAAACGCACAACCACCACCCTCTGTGCTCTGATGCCACTGGTGCCACTGAAAGAACAATGCTTCCCCGCCACCTTGGAGGAAGAGGATTAATAGATCTGGGTAAACAACTTGAAAAACAAATTACTAACTTAAGATCCTATTTTTACAGGCAAGGAGAAAATTCCACGCTGCATCGCGCAATCAAATAGACGATTCCACTCCTCTACAACTTAAGAGCGAGGAAGCGCGCAGCTACCATCATACGGACCAGGAAAAACTCCGCATCTGGATAGAGAAGCCCCTTCATGGGCGGCATCCTAATGAGATCAGCCAAAATCATGTCGACACTGCTTCGTCGAACTATTGGTTGGTATCAGGCAAGATGTTTCCAGAAACCGAGGGCTTTCTACTTGCCATCCAAAATCAGGTTATACCAACAAGAAATTATCTCAAGCACATCGTCAGAGATCCGTCCGTACAAAACGACAAATGCCGGTATGGATGCCAAACATCAGAGACAATCCAACACATAACAGGAGGATGTCAGGCCTTTGCAGCGACAGAATACAAAGAACGGCACGACTCAGCTGGGAAAATTTTACATCAAGAGCTGGCAATGAAGTAGAAACTTATTACAACAGAGAAGGTTCCGTATTATCAATATACTCCAGAACCCGTAGTGGAAAATGACCGATATAAGTTATATTGGGACCGCAGTGTACTTACCGATCAACATGTAAGGCATAATAGACCAGATCTTATTTTAATAGATAAAATTTCCAGGAAAACAACTCTAATTGACGTAGCCATACCGAACAACAATAATCTGCAAGAGAAACACACTGAGAAAATCGCCAAATACAGAGATCTAGAAATTCAAATCGGAAGGCAATGGAGAATGGATAATGTTCAGACCATCCCAATTGTTATATCGACAACGGGTGTAATACCAAAGAGTCTACTGGAATACCTTACAACAACTAGGAACTGGCGAACATATATATAAGCACATGCAAAAGGCAGTACTACTGGCAACTGCTCGCAGCACCCGAAAATTCCTAGGAGATACTCTACATTTCAGGTCACTTAAGGGCACCGAAAAGGCCCCCCCACAGACCACAGAGCTTAATCCTTTTGATATCGGAGGTATCTGGGATAAATAAATGATCCCAGTTATATTCTTAATATCAGGGATTTAAGGAGGGGATTAAGTTATAAACTTTTGCTCCTAAATAATCTATAAAATGAAGGTTAATTTGCTTATGATTCTGTGGCAAAGTAAGATTGTTATGCATATTACACTTGGTACCTTGGGAATGCGTGATTTGTTTTTTTAAAATATCAGTACTATGTAGAAAAGAACATACTTTTTCTATATAAAGATGATTTATATCGCTAATATTAGAGTTGTACAGTAGCTCAGTTGAGTAAAGTCTATTTTTCTTATAAATTACTTTAAGAATGTAATTTTGGACAACTTTTAACGGTTGAAGAGTAGACTTGTAAGTACCATCCTATACTATTATGCAATAAGAAGAGACTCCACTAAAGATTTATACACAAGCAAACACAATTTGTTGCCCAGTATTTCTCGAAAAACGTTGTTTCGAAAATTTTTGTATAAGTTTTGGAATTTACCACAAAGATAATAAATATGATCACTCCATTTTAAGTACTGGTCAACTATAATTCCAAGATATTTTGTTTTGTTTGTTTCTGTGATTACTTCGTTTCTTGTAGTGTTGACAGTGATACTAGTAAAAAGTGGTCTGCTCTTATTACATAAGGAAAAAGTTATATAATTTGTTTTTTCCATGTTAATCGTGAGTTTCTGGGTACATAACTAATCTCTTACCTGCCCAAAACCCACACGCAAAGTATTTTTTACTTCTTCCCATGTATTGCCTCTAAATATTAACGTCATATCATCTGCAAAGCTGACTATTTGGCCAGATATTTTTAGTTTAAACAAAGAGTTTATATATATAACAAATAGAGTTGGTCCCAGTATTGTACCTTGTGGCTCACCTATGTTTATTATCTCTGGATCGCTGAGGGTACCATTTAGTTTGACGTATTGTTCTCTCTCTTCAAAGTAACTTTGGAGTTCCTTTTTTGCTGGACCTCTAACCCCATAATGCTCTAACGTATCTAGAAGGATATTGTGAGGAACAGTATCAAGGCCTTAGCAAGATCAATAAAAACAACTATACATTTTTTACCGTTGTTTAGGTTTTTAGTGACTTCTGATGTTACTTTATATATAGCATATGCTGTACTGATACCCTCTGAAAAGCCAAATTGATTATCTGATAAAACTCCAATTAAATTCAAAAACGATCTTTAATGCATTTTTCTGTTTATTAGGCTGATTGGGTGATAATTCTCAATTTTTGCTCTGGCGCCTTTCTTATATATTGGCGTGACAATCGACTGTTTAAATTATTTTGGTATTGAGCCGTTTGTGAAAATAAGGTTTACGATATGGCTCAAAGGCTTTGCTATACAGTTATTTGCTATTTTTATTGCTCGCATTGGAATTTAATCTATTCCTGATGTAGCACTACTTTTTAGTATCGAAACATGTTTAATTAATTCATTTGTGTTTACCGGTGTTAAATATATTGAATTATTCGATGGTTCTAGGATGTCGGTAATAATAATGTCTTGCCATTGGCGTTCACTATGCTTGCTTCCATCTTCCTGTCTGCTTTTGTCTTTGTCGCATCCTTTATGATTTGATAGATTTTTTAAATATTTTTACTATTTTGCGAAATTTGATTCTTATAATATTCAAATTTGGTTTTTTTTATTAGATCGTTCACGTAATTTCTAAACTGTTTATACTCATTATTCAGTTGTGCACTAAAGTCTTTAGCCAATTTCTTTTTTAGTTTGTCCCTCTTCCGAATAGCAATTATTAGCTCCGTGGATATCCATTCTTTTATCTTTCTTGCCTTATGTTTGTTAGATCTTTCAATTTTACACAAGTTTAGAATGTCTATAAACTTTGCTGTGAAGTCCACCCAAAATTCGTTTTTGATTAAATTAAGAAATTTGTCATAATCTATTATTTGATACGTATTTACGTGTTTTGAATTTGCTTCACTTGCGAGTCAATTTGTAGCTTGATCGGAAAGTGATCTGTTATGTCTGTATTTAGGATAAATGACTTAGCCGATAGGTCACTCTTAAATTTTGCAAAAAAATGGTCAATGCAAGTTTCGGTCTCATTTGTCACCCTAGTTGGAATACCAATAAATTGTTGTAACGCAAAAGAATTTGGTGATGATATATACCTATTTACGATTGCTTTTTCCCTATCGTTTGTATTAAATAAGTTTAAGTTAATATCCCCAGTAAAAATTTCACAATATTACCTTGCATTTATTGAAAAGAAGTTTTCTAAATCATCAATAAAAGAATTTATTGGAATTGGAGGCGGTTTATAAACCGCAGTGAGACCAAAAGTAATACGATCAATGGAAAAAACAAATCGGCTGAGGGTTGCTCCAGAAATTGGCAATTTATGTGTTAAAAAAGTAACGTCAATATTAGACCTTATGTATACTAAAACACCATCATTTTTATTATAATTACCTTTATTGTAAAATAGGTTGTAACCAGGAATATGATAGCAATTGGTATTCTCAATATTAAAAGTTTCTGTAAAAACCAAAATATCACAATATGAAAGGTCAACATTTTCTATAAGTTAAAGGATTTCATCAAAAATTATGTTTTAAACTTCTTATGTTGAGTTGTAAAATATTTAATAGTTTTCAGTTTACATTTATTTCCCTAGATAAATGACTAAAATCTAAAAACTGAGCTACATAATCACTTTGGTCGTTTAATTCATCCAATAATTCAGATTCACTTTGGAACAGGTCTGAAACATACCAAGGTCTTTGACTATGAAAGTGTTAAAGTGTCTATGCAATTTTAAATTCGCTGCAAATCTGTCTCTGATCTTACCCAAATGGGTCTATCAGTACTTTTTTTCTTGATATAGATCTTGCCGTTGTAAGTGTATGCTGAGTGGAGGTTTTTATTTTTCTTTAGTTCTCTAGCCCCTTTAAATAGCGTTTGTTTTTGTAATGTTAGGTCTTTATTAAACTAACTTTTGAATTGACCTTGAAGGTTGCAGCTGCTTGGACTGATTCTCCTTAGTTCTCTGCTTCTCTTTATGATTTTAATCTTAATATTCCGATCGTTTAGTCGCATCATAATAGGAGCGTTTACATTTTTTCCTAGACGATGACTTTCTATTACACTTTTGGCTGGCAGTTCCATATTAATAGAGCTCAGGATTTGTGTAACTATTTGTGGTATTTGTTTGCTCTTATTGTGAAACCCCAGTAATAATCACGTTGTTTTCCTTTTATCTCTCTTCCTGGAAATTCAATCTCGCTTCAAAAGACTCGACCTTCTGCTTTAAAGCCATGTTTTCCTGCTTCATACATTTGATATCATCAGTCATATTTTTTATTTGGACTTTCTGTTCATCGAAACTATCTCAGATATATTGTACTGATTTTTTAATTTAAGCCATCTCCATATATTAAGATTGTATATTAAGATTTCCAATCTTATATTTTAAGATTTATTACAAATAAACGACATCAAAAAACTTACAGTGTTGATTATTAACTTGATTATAGGGGGGTAATGTTTATATTATATATCAAGACAGGCAACCTTTGTACAAAAACTTTGCAAACCTTTTTACTATACTCTAAGCAAATTGCTTTTGTGCAGCGGATACATTTATAGCTTGTCTTTCTCACTTTTGATGAAGGGCACACGCGTTTTTGGAAGTTTGTCATCTGGAATATTGTTTCCTATATTGTGAGGAATATTAGACTTACTTTAATCTCTTCTCTTTAGATGAGGTTAAAGTTACTGATACTCCAAATCTTTGACATATTGACAACGAGATTAAAGTTTATTGTATATGTAGCAAAGATGAAGCTGTTGACTGAAATTATAAAGTCCATCTGCAAGAGGCACTTTTAAGTGATATATTTCTTTAAAAAAAACATTAAACAAAGCAAAAAAAACATTATCTAAAGATATTTCTTACAATTCTTTTTAATTTATGAGAGCTTGGTTTAAAAAGAGAATAATTTATTTACATTTATGTACAGAGGGCAAGAGCAGGCGAGGATTGAATCGGGAAAGCGTAGGACAGGAAACACATCTAATATATATAAATATAATATTATATGATACAGGTATATCTTATTAAATACAAAACGAAAATGTAAGTGTAGACTTAAACCAGTACAGCTATATGAATATGACACAACCTGAATCTAAAGAGACTGGAAAGAACCCACTTCACATGCAAGCCAATAGATATTTATTGATTAGGCATCATACTGTGACTGTATAAGCCTATTTTTAATATATTTCTTATACTTATAAAAAGAATAATCTTTAACAAAAAGAGGTAACTTGTTCTACCAATGTTTACAAAGTTTTAGCTTTCAAGTTATTTAATTCTAATGAAATGTAAAAAAATTTGCGGAGCAGTGCATTGTGTATTGCTGAAAATTAATAATATTTTACTCATTCTTTCTAAGACTTATTCAATTCGTACTCGTACTTTACAATAATAATCATATTGGTAATCGAACAATTTACATACAATTTACATATCAGACAATGTTTCTCACACTTGACATATGTAGGTACAACTGATAAATAACAGACACTTTGTGAAGATAACTTCTAATTATAGAATAATAAAGCTCTTAAAATGAGTGGCCATCAATATTTATTCAGTCGCCGTAGATTTGGTGGTAACCTTCAGTCGAATCCGACGCGCCGGCTGAACAACATCAACAATATGAGGCTTCAATTTATTTTAATAGGATTGTTTACAGTTTGTTTAGTGAAAACAACGGAATGTGCGAGAATTTTAGGTGCTTTTCCCATGCCTGGGCAGAGCCATTATATCCTGGCTTCAAAATTAATGAAAGGATTGGTGAAGGCAGGCCATGACGTTACTATGATTAGCCCTTATGAGATGAAAGATGTTCCTAAGGGAGGAAAATACACAGATATTGTACTGGATGGAGTTGCAGAACAATTTGCTAGTAAGTTGGTTCAATAGTATAAGATATACACTTAATGCCTGCCTTATAGCAAACTATAATTATATAGGAAAAACCTTTTCAAAAATCCCTTTTAAAATATCTTTATAATGAAATATGTATAATACTTTATAATGGCGTTATAATGAACGAATTTAAAAGTTTAATTATTAAAACTGTGTTTTTAAAGTCAATTATTCAAGTAAAAAAAATTAATTGCCATTTTATTTCATTCAAATAAATTATGACCACTTAAGGTCATCATTAAAAGAGTATTACACTACACTTGTTCATTATAATTGTCTCGTAGTTATTTTATTTAGTTAAATTCGATTTTGTATGAAGTAAACTCATAGACAGTGGCAAGTGCCTCTTGTTGCAAGTCTTCAATTTTTTGGGCATTAAAATTATGTTATCTCCATTAAACGTTCTGGATGGATCATTCAGGTTATCAAAATAGTCCTTTTCTTTTACATAATTCTCTTTTTCCCTGAACCATTTCTTTAAATCAGTAAGGGAAATATTTATAAGAGCTTTTGTAAAAAATTCAGCTATTCGCGAAATAAGTTCTGGATGTTTTTTCAGAAATGATTTGTACCATCCATGTGTCCTGGACATTTATCTTTAAATGGGTGAGCCCTAGCCTTCGTCCTAGTGAATCCCTTTTTGTGGTATTCAAAGATCCATTTCATGATTGTAGCTTACTCATTTTCGGTATATAAGAATTGGCGCAGGACTACGTCCAATTGACTATTTTCTCAAAATTTCAAAATTTAAATTACAAAAATATTTTTATTTCAGATAAAAAGAGAATAAGCAAAAAGATTCTTAGTGATGCAAATATCTACCTATTACTAAATTGAAGAAAATAATCATGAGAAATCTACCTATATTACTATAAAATAATAATTATTCATGCGCATTTTGATATTCATCTATCTTCATTTTACTTAAAATGTACCTCTTTCTGGATTCAGTCATTGGTCACCCACAATTTATTATATTTTTTAGTTTAGGCCATTGCAAAGGGTTAAATTTAAAATACTTAACCCGTAATATTGCATTAAATAATATTGCTTAGAAATTGCATTGATCAAATTAACAAATAATATTAAAACAAAATCTTTGGGTTGTAATCTAGAGAAAATTAAATAAATACACAATTTTTTTAACATAGCGGTCAGTAATAAAATATTTCAAGGTCGACTATGTTGCTACACCGTAGATTTTAAATAGATCTGCAAATTTGGTGCAAATTTGCCTAACTTTAATGAAATTTATAAAAGTCTAGAAACTGAGGGCTTAATATTAGTCTTTAATGTTCAAATGTATAACAACTGTATAAAGGCCATATACGATACAGATTACCCTAAAAGAAATATCTGTACTTGCGATGATTTGTGACATACATAGAGGAGGAGAGGCTACATACTGAACATTTTCGATTAATTGCTAAATATTATTTCGATTAGGAGTATTGAAATAAATTTCCTTAAAAGGCACGTCAACTTATTTAACTTGTACGCAACGACAAACCGTTTGAAAAATTTTGATTATTTTAAGAACCTTACCTTATGTACATTGTACCTCATTTTGGTTATAATTAATACTGGGTGAAAACGAAAAATATCGCTTTTTAGGTCACTGTCATAACTTACATCCTGTATGTGAAAAAAAGTAAAAACTACTTCACATGCAAGTACGCTTCTATGCAAAACGTACCACTTTCCATTTTTTTCTTCTTGATATATCGTTATTCCAGCTATTAATATTTTTTAATGTAGACCAATTTTCACGCAATTTTTGGTAGACACTTATGTACATACAAGTCATTTGGTGTCATGTAGTGCTTCTCCCTCAAAACTCATGACATGCCACTGTTAAATTATATAAAAAAATATTTTATTGCTGTAATTATTAGGTATTGTTTAGTAATAATAATAATAACATGTTTATTGGTATCTAAAAAACCAAAAAATAATACGTTATGAATTCTGTTGAGGCCATAAAAAATAATAACAATTTAATTTTTTTTAAATTTCAATTATTTTATTGAAAAGAAAGAACACATCCAATGGGAAACGAGAAAAGAATCACGGTATGAAACAAAATATAGGGAGAGAAGATAAGGGAAATTATATAATAATTTATGACAGCATTCAAAGCCTTTAACATTATTATTGTTTGGAGATTTTATTTTAATATTAATCATGTTTTTGAATATTTTAAACTCATGCTCAATTTGTATATTATTAGGATTTTTTATTTGTATTTTGTACATAGCATCATCGTGTCCTTTATGATTTGCAGTATTTATCCATTGATCCAATCACTACTACTTCGTACCTAAATTAATTTCTTAGATTGACATTGATTTTTACAATTTACTAGATTATTATTATTTATTAGATCTATAAGGTCCTGAATGATGCTGAAAAGTGCTGAACAGAAATATCAAAGTAATTCTAAACTGGTCTTGAATTAAAAACTTAGATATTTAATTAATTTATTGTGATTACTCAAAGATTCAATATAAAGTACTTATATTCTTAGATTAATCATTTAGTTAGGTTATTTAGATTATTATTTTATTTAAAGTAATAATGTATCTAAGAGCATATTGATTATTGTGCATTATCTAAAACTATAAATCTTTTATTGCAGTAGTTGGTAGGTTTTATATTTATAGATATTTAAGTAGTTGGTTTAGTAATGTCTTAACTAGCTGATGAAGTATTTTTAATACCTGGCGTACTAAAAAATATAAGACCTAAATAAGTGAAATAGAAACGTAAGATTAAAAACATTATGTCAATTGTTATATTTTATGAGATATTAGCAAAGAAGATAACAAAAATAAACCGAATAGGGCCTATTTTTCATTTTTCTTGCATTGAAAACTTTTCCTACAAACATTTTATTTTTTGAAAAATTAGTGGTTGTTCAATAAAAAATTGCAATGCACCATTGGTGTTCGTTTTTAAATAATTTACGCCTATTTTTAAATGCCCAACGTCCTTTTTTAGCCTTGCACTTGGTATATTTAACCACGTGGTTCAGTATAAGGAACCTATTATTATTATGAATTAACATAATTTTTAACTTAAAACTACACCGGACGCTCACAAACGCCGATGACAAGTTCAAGGTCACACGATTTCCAAGCAGGTGTATATATATACCCACCGCGCTATTGGGGCCGGCTGATCTAATATATAGGTTTAATAGATATACACAACGCAATTGCGTTAGCTAGTTAAATCTGTGGTTTTATAAATATCCTCAAGACTCAAGTTATGTAGGGAAGGATTATTAACTTCTTTTAACCACTGTTTAATTTTTTTCGCTTCTTTTGGAAATGGAAATCGGTTACCAAATTTGTTGTCGCACATAGGTACACAACATTTTTGCTTTGAAGGTTTTAAATTATCCATTATCTGATAAATACACAATAGATAAATCAACAAACGCAGAATATTCAATACAGAATACAGACTAGAAAGAATCTGGGGAAAAACCACAAAAGTATGGTAGGATATGTGGGAAAATCCCGAACACTCATATCGACCGACATCATGGCGCTATCTAACGTAAACAAGTAAAAATAATTGATTCATCGAAGTCATCTAGTGATTGGCCGCAAAACTAAAGCGATGGGACCACCGCCTTCCATAGGTGTTACCTTTCTATTCGGGGCTATTTTGTTGGTTTTTTGGGGCAAATGATGGAATGATACAACGCTTATTTGCTTGCTTGCTTGCTTGCTAGGTTATTGGCTCTGCTACTAGGCAATCTGCCAGCACGATTTGGAGATTCGAAAACCGTCGGGTATGTACCCTGTTTCCCGAATCGATAACTTTCACAAAATTTAATACTTAAATGCACGTTATAGAAAACGGCAAGGAGTAGGAAAGGGTTTAGGAAAGGAATCTAAAGGATAGGAAAGGAAAATGAACGACCACGTGTTGACTGGGTGAAGGATGACCAACGATTTGTTTAATAGCAAGGACTGACTACTTTATTTTTAAGGTTAAGAACGTACTCTACGTAATTGGCAACCCGCCATACATCAATATGTATTATCAGAGTTAATATAAAGATGGCGCTACATATATTAAAATCATCCCTTTTTTTGATACTTCACAACACCCCCGCAACAGAATTTTTTACACTTTTTAACCCTTTAGTAAGGATGTCGGCCAACATTTCATCTGTACTTAAAGTATTTACAGATGGAACTGTTGGAGCTGGTCTATCAGGCTCTGGTTGAATCCATTCTAAATTATGGTATAAGAATTTGGGGTAATGCCTATAGCACAATGTTATCAAACCTGGTTATCACTCAAAAATATATACTAAACATAATAAATAAAAAACCAAAAAGATACCCAACAGTTAATTTGTTTTTGGAAAGTGGTGCTCTCACTGTAAGAGAACTTTACCTGAAGAGCAGCCTTAACTTTATAAAGAATAAAAACATTTATAAGATTCTACCCCAACGCCTTAATATTACTAGATCTGTTACGAGAGAACATGTTTTTTTGACTAAGTTTAATTTTAAAATTTGTCAATGTCATATTTCTTATGAGGAGCCAAGAATCTTTAATTTTATATCACACGATTTTTAGGCTATAAGAAAAAAACTGTTAAATATACGCATAAACGAATTGATCAGGTGTAACTATAAAAATGTTTTGTTAAAGCTACCTTTTCTAACGTAAACAAATGTTATAATTACTGGTATATTTGCAAATATTATTTATTGAATAGAAGACTGAATTAATTTTACAAATTTAATCTAAGTTAATTTAATTTGGTTTTTATAACAAGCTCTCAAATTTATTGTTAAATTATAATTGTATTCTGAAATTCTGTGTCCCGACAAGTCACTTGTGACTTAGGGCACAAACACTAACTTTGTAATAATACTGTACAATTTTAAGTAAAATATATTTAAATTTGAATAACATTATTCTGAACAGCCTCTCTGATGAAATGGTGACGGATATCAATAGTTTTTTCATTGAATACTGGATTTATATATAATTTATGAGCCCCTTGATTGTCATTAAATAAAACAACAGAATCCAGTCTTCGTTAAATTTCTGACAACAGATTTCGTAAGTAGAGAGTAAGATTCCTTATTGGCCTCCCCTACAGCTACATACTTTGCTTTAGTGCTAGAAAGTGCCACTGATTTTTGTTTAAAATTTTTCCAAGAAATCGCATCCCCCGAAAAATTAAAAATAAATCCCGTGTAAGATATCCTATTTAACTTGTTTGAGGCCCAATCATCATTACCGTTAAATCCAGATCATCCCTTTTATAAGTCAAACAAATATCTTTAGTCCCCTTGAAGTACCTTAATATCTTTTAAGCACACTTCCAGTGATAATCATTATGACCCTTGTTGAATTGGCTTAAAAACTTACACTGTATGCAATCTTGTTAAAACCGCTAAAAACATTAGACTAAAATTAATTTTTGGTACTAAACTAAACTAAAAATAATTAATTTTTGTACCAAAACTAAATTAATTTTTGGTACAAAGGATTTTCATCTTCTTCTAAACAATTACTTTCTGCAAAATCAAAATTATCTATTGGCGTGCTGACAACATTGCTCTCCTCCATATTAAAGTTTTTTAGTAACTGGTTAATATACGCACTCTGATCTAATCTGATACTATCTTTATCCCTATGAATCGTCATACCGAGACACAACTTTAACTGGATACCGCTTATCTAAAGAGCACCAAGCGACATTTCCTCGTTTGGAGAAAATTCAATTTAATATTTTCAAGCTGTCCCGGAAATTGTATTGTAAAAATTTTGTAATGATGTTTAAAAAAAATATTCTATATAAGAGGTAAAATAAAGAGGATTATTGAATTTTATAAAAATTTCATAGGATCAAGGTCAAAAATGTTATTTTTGACAGTCTTTGGTTCCTTTTTGAAAAACTGGAAATTCAATAATCTGTTATAGTTGTCTGTTGGTTCCATATTGTATGATACAAATTATGATTATAAGGTAAAATAAAAAGCAATTATAGACAAAAATTTTAATTAGAGCTTTAGCAGAACTTTTGTTTTAAAACTTTTTTTATTTATATTAAAAAGAATTTAATTTTCTTCAAATTCAAAGTCAATTTCAGGTCCAAATCCTTCCAAGTCTTCTTTAAAATTTGCTGTTTGCAGTTTGGTGTTATAAAAGTTCTTACACGCTTCGGGAACTAAAATCATGAAGCTTTGGATATCCGCTGCCTTTTTTTCGGAAATCGGTTTTCCCTCTGGATATAATGTTTTTAGTTTTGCTCTAAAATCTCCATTTAAAGTTTTGAGTTTAATACCTTTAGATCTTTTGTCCATTTTTAGCTCCCTGTAATCGACTTCGACGTGCGAGTGTTGACGTAAAAAAGATGCTATAAGGATTTTCTTTTTCGATTTAGATTATTCTAGCATTTAGCCAATCAACCTTTTCACCTGTTTAAAATACCTTTCTGTTTGAAATGGCCTTCTCAACATCCTCAATAGGGAAAAAGTGGTGGGTGTCCATTTCAGTTACAATAAACTTATTATTTTTCTTGCTTGATAAAATAATTGATTTAAAATCATCTAAGGCATAGACACGTAATTGGTGCTTCATAGCTCGTTCGATTTCTCCAAAATCAGGATCATTTGCTAAAAAGCTGTATTCAGTGATTAGGTATTTAAAATATATATTTTTTAAGACTCTTATGTCTACTAAGGACAGCCTTTAAAAGAAGAATTATTTTAATATTACGATTCTGCCCACCGCATGAAGCGGACCACATAATGAGTTCTTCAATATTTGGATCTAGATAATTTTCAATAAAGTATTTTATGCATGATCAAACCTCTTGTGCTCCTCGACCAGCGATTCCTTCTTTCCAGATAAAACAGTAAGGCAAATTTGTTGACGCACTATGTATTCCTTCATTGTACAGAGAGAGCTGTCGTTTGTAGTATGTTATATTTGTCGGCAGCTTCGGTAAGCTAAGTACTTTTTGCATGTCGTAACTAATAACGTCATGGGTCGCATTTGCTGTAGCGAAATCTACCTTCATTGCCTCACGTGCTTCTTTAGCTTTATTTAAATGAGCAATGTGTTCGAGATTTAATTCTTGTTTCAAAGTCTCACTTTTTTGGTTTTGTAGTTTTACTTGCTGGCTATCACATACATTGCAAGTATCTTTTATTGGAGGCTTTCTTCTTAAATTGAAATTTTCATAAAATATTTTTTTGTAGGTACTTAAACTAACAAAATGGTTATTTTCAGACAAGTATAGTGAATGCATTTTTAGAACTGAAAGATCAGGGTTTAAGTAATTTGCATCTGATTTTTCCCTAGTGTAATGCGATATGTAGGTTGGGAACATAACTATGTGACCAAGAACAGCATCCTTAGTAATTTCGGATATTTTATTTAAACCTCCTGATTTCTTGCCCCTTTTATCTTTAATGCAATCATTATTTAATTTTTCTTACTGCAGTATGAATTTTTTTTATTGAGATTTGATATGTTTTAATGAACATTTCTCGACATACATTCTCATTTCCTAATTTATAAACTCTTGTGTAACCTCTTTTCAGACTGTTAGGAACTCGTTTTCTTTTTATTTCATTAACTTGAACTGTTGCTGCTAAAAATGCTGTTTGAACATCATAAGATCCTAAATCCCAAAAAATTTTAAAAAGTTCAGTTATCCAAAGAATTAGAACAAATAACTATTAATATGATATAAAGACTTCAAAATAATGTGGCAAGTTAGAGTCCTTTAATTTTTTTCGTAGTTTAAAAGTTTGCTCTGGATAAACCTCTTTCTTCCTTTCTTTGCCCTCCTTTCAACATTTTCCTTAACACTTCGTAGCTTTTCCTTTTTGCGTATTACCGCTAAAGGGTAATCCTCTTATGAATCTGAAGAGGTAGTAATAATCTGTCTTTCAGGCCGTGGAATCTCTTCATCAGTTTGATCAGATGCTTCATTAATGTTTTCAGATTCCTGCAAGAGAACATTAAAATCGAAACAAGTTTTTACGCTTTTAATTACTTATCTTACTTTATCTTACTACTTAAAATGTAAAACTTCAAAACTTACATCTATGTAATTTTCAGTATCTTGAAGAATAGCCACGTTAGAAGATACCACCATAATTTTCATAGGAGGTATCCAAGTTATTTGCATTAATAAGATAACTTGATAGCTCATAATTCTTGTCTGGCACACCATCTTGGTTTATCAGGAGTGTATTATTGCAAATAGTATCATTATTGGTAGCAACATTAAATTTGTTGGCAGACAAATCACTAGTTTACTACAAGAAAACATTAATTTGTATTATGTAGCGACCTTAAGAACTAAATTATTTTTTTACTTACATTTTTCTCTGCAATTTGACTTATCTCAGTTTGGTTAGGTGAAATATTTCCTTTCAAACTCCTGCTATTGCTAATGTCATTGTAGTCCAAAATGTCAATACTATTGACTGGTAAAACTTCAACTTTCTATAAAAAAGTTACAAATAACTATGTACTATATTAAATTTAAATACTACTTAATTAAACTTTTAAATTTACTTACTTGAAAACTACTGCGGGCTTATTCCACCAACTTTTCACACCTGGTAAGATTTCTTTTCAACATTTTGTTAAAAAAAATCTAAAACCATCAACCACCAACAAAAAAAACTGCAGCACTTACACTGAACAAAATAATATATAAACCACACAACAGAATAATAACTTTGAGGTTAGAAATACGGGAAGAACCAAACGCCGCATATCGATGTCTATACATAGATTATCTAAACAGAACCAGTCGCTTGGATCAGTTTAGATAAACAAGGAAACTGTGTTTAGTTGAATGGTTCATCTGCTCATTGATGGCGCCACGGGTATTATTTTTATATGGGTATTTAGCAAAATACGGGTAACAGATAAACAGGTCGCTTGGTGCCATTTGCTCAATTTAGTCGTTTTGGTGCTTGGTTCCCTTTAGATAAGCGGTATCCAACTGACCTAAGTCTTTAATTTTAAATTTTGAACATAGTTCTGCCTTTAATAAATCAGTTTGAGCCTTGTTATTGCTAAAAACTACAACATCATCCACGTACAGAGCTACTATAACTAAACTGTTATCAACTTTCTTAATATAGACACAATCAAAATTTAATTCACGTTTTGGTATCAGACTCGAGAAGACTGCTTTAATCCATAAATAGCCTTTTTTAAATGGCAAATTTATTTTCGTTTCCTTTAAGGACATAACCTTCTGGTTTACGCTGTAGTAAATTATGATTTAAGACATAGGGTTAAAATGAAACAACCTTCCTAGGGTTAAGTAGGATCTATATTAAAATATCAAAAAGCTAGATCCAAGGATCGTTGAACTTCCCGTTGACCTGGTTTATGATAATGCTTACTAGACATTATAATGTTTTGCTATATAGAATTAATTAATGTATTATTACAATATAGTAGTTTCCTATTTACACAATATTTGTTATACTGGGTGATACTTCCATACTACATCTCCCCGGGAAATTTAAGGAATTTACATATTTCTTTTAAATTGAATTCCGGATATATATACTATAAAAGTAACAACTCTTCTTAACACATTCCTTAAATTATATACATACATTCAATTAATATCCAGTAATTTTGAAAATTTCAACTTTTTACCTAAATAACCCCTCTTTTCCATTTTTTTTTTTTTTTTTTTTTTTTTTTTTTTACAAAACCTTAACTAATAATACATCAAACTAGTAAATTAATTAATTATTACCTAACTATGCGCAGGGCCCTTTATGCACTAATTACTTACTTATGGTATAATTTAGTTCTATTTTTATGGATTAGAATCTCTTTACTTTCTTTTACAATTTTTACATTAGGAGATTCATCCTGAACGACTACATACGGCCCCAGGACACAAGGACTGGCAATTTTATTACCATTATATTCATTTTTAACGAGAATTAAATCTCCTTTCTTATATTCAATGGGATTTATATTTTTATCATAAGATATTTTTCTTTTTTCTTTTGAAAGTAAAATATTATTTCTTGCGTCATCATGAGCTTTCTGTAACCTGTATTTCAATTCAATTGGATAACCATCAAAATTGTAAATAGGTTCCACGATATTTTTTAAATTACTTGGTATCTGACATTTTTTCCCAAAAACAAGCTCAAAAGGAGTATATTTAGTTTCAGTGTGAACTGCCGTATTATACGCAAAACACCAGTACGGAATCCATGAACTCCAAGCTGCGACATGGTTTTCTGACTGAATTCTTAAATATGCTCCTAAAGCCTTGTGTGAATTTTCCAATAACCCTATGTCTTAAATCATAATTTACTACTTTATTTGAATAGACTGTTTATAAATATTTGTAACACCTAACTTATCCCCGGGCATATGAAACACATCTGGAAATTTCGCACATAATTGTTCAATAGAATCTTTTTCCTCTTTATTTAAATACCCAAGTTTAAGCAAATTAAACAAATCTTTTACTCGACTGCTTGATACAGCCTGCGAAGTAAATTGACAACAATTATAGTGGCTCAACTTTTCAATTTTTGGTAAGCAATTTCTCAAACGTACTTCAGTTTCACGCGTATTTAAAATTTTAACTGGAATTTTCCCATCTTTCGGTTGCGCAATCACACCTGCTACAAACACTCCCTGACACAATTCACTAGGCAACACTACACATTCTTCAACCAACCCTGTCTCGATGTATTGAATACTTTCACATCTTGGAAGTAAGGTCATACTTTTATTGCTACTAGCATTTAGGTCTAATGCAATTTTATTTTCATCATTAAACAGTGATAATGTATTTTCCTCATAATTTAAAATAGCTTTATACTTTTTTAAAAAATTTCTACCAATTATTCCATTGGTTTCACATTCCAATGATTCAAAAACATAAAATTTTTCCCTAAATCTTATATTTCCAATAATAAGATTCAAATATACATATCCTAATGAAACTAAATTACCCCCTATGCCTTTAATTTCAAGACATTCTTTGTGCAACGGAATTCTAGAGTCTAAATATTTTAATTTTAGCGCACACAATGATGCTCCTGTATCTATTAAAAATCCTAATTTCTTACTATTTATATGAAAGAAAACTAAATTTGAGTAATTGGTTGAATAAGTAAAAATATTATTATCGTTAGGGACGAAAAAAATCATCCTGATTATTCATCATATCTGATGAATAATCAGGATGATGACCTGTCTTCACCTGACTCCCTGACCTGTTTCAATCTCATTATCAACATCGACATAATTTATTTGTCTTCGCGAATTTCCACGAAACCCTCGAGCAAACGAACGTCCTTGGTAACCTCTCTGAAAACGCTGACCAGGTAGACTCGTATTACCTCGGCCACGATTATTATAATGAATATTCGGATTAGCATTATTATCAAAATTTCTAGAATTACAATTGGTATGTGTGTGTCTATTAAAATTATTGCTTCTAAAAAATCTTCCTGTAGGTGGTAATCTATTACCGCCTCTGGCAAAACCTCTATTATGCCTTTGAGATAAATTGAAAATTTGTTGATTTTGATTTTGAAAAGAAATTTCTTCATCTTGTGCCGCTCTTATGGCATCTTTTAAAAACGTAAAATTTCTGGCTGATATGATTGTGCTAAGCTTTTGATTTCTGAGCCCGTTTGTAAACTGTTTTACAGCTGTTTTTTCATTTAAAGGTCTCAAAACGTCAAAAGCATTAGAATCACCCTCTGCCTGAGAAATTGTCAAATTTACAAAAATATCTTCGAGCTCTTTGCCAAAGTCAGAGATAGATTTATCTTCTTGTTTAGTGGCAAATAATTTAACCTGAAGGGCAGTATCGGATTTTTTAGTTAAAAGGTGTGTTCTTATGTCCCTGATTAGAGCCTCAACAGAACTATAACTAGTGTTTAAACGTAATTTTGCGCTACAAGAAATTCTTGTTTTCAAAATAAAACTAATTAACAAAGTCTTTCCCTCATCATTAAGCATAGAACTGTAAAATTCCGCAGTTTCACATAATTTATTGGTAATGGCCTCTGAATCATCCATTACGGGCAAAAGGCTTGTGGCAACTTTAAGATCAAAAGAAGACATTTTCGATTCAAGATTCGCGCTTTGTCCTGGAATTTCTTGGTACACCGATTTAATTTTTTCTATAATTTCCCTAGCAATGACAACATCCGAATTATCTATTTCCGAATTTTTAATTTTTTGATTAATATCTGATATCTCTTTGCTTAATCGAGAATAAATAGTTTTTGCTTCGCTTATTTTTGTTAAAGCTATTGGTGTTTTTCTCCTATCATAATTTAACTTTACTAAATAGGCTCTGATATCTTTTAAAGAATTTAGAATATCCTTTAAATTATCTCCCATTAAAATAATACCTCGCTATTTGTAATAAAAATTAAAATAATAATCCTTGTTAACTGGGTCCGTATTTAGACTAACAATCAAAATAATAATGGGTACTATAAACAATTTAAAAACTTACATGTAGGTATACAACTAAATTAATATTAGCACTTTTTAACAGGTACAATACATCTTTGCTCAATTTGTAGTTATAATATTCTTTTTCCCATTCCATTTTCCATTCAATTCTCCATTCCATTTTTCCATAGTTATATTTTTATTATTTTTTTAATGTCCATAAAACCTAAAAGAGAACCTAAAATTTTAAACTTGTTCCTCTTCGTCTAGCTCAGCTCTGGATCGTCCTAACTCATTTTTATGGATTTCTCTGCGAATAGTTTGCTTCAGTCCTCTTCTACAGCGTTTAACCAAAACGTATATGGCAACAAGGGCTACGGCTGCTACTAGAATTTCCTCCTTAGACTTGGCGTTTCCCAGTTTTTAAGATTATTGGCACTATTTTCTTCTTTTGTCCACCAACATCGTTTTTCTTCTTTTATTCTTTAGGTATATAGGAGGCAGGGTCGCCATGTAGTAAATTATGATTTAAGACATAGGGTTAAAATGAAACAACCTTCCTAGGGTTAAGTAGGATCTATATTAAAATATTAAAAAGCTACATCCAAGGATCGTTGAACTTCCCGTTGACCTGGTTTATGATAATGCTTACTAGACATTATAATGTTTTGCTATATAGAATTAATTAATGTATTATTACAATATAGTAGTTTCCTATTTACACAATATTTGTTATACTGGGTGATACTTCCATACTACAACGCATAAATACTGTTTCTTGCAAGTCACCGTTTAAAAAAGCCGTCTTCACGTCCAAGTAAATAACTAATCTATCCAAGTAAATATCTAAATTTAATTTTACAGATAAGGCTAATAACAAACGTAAACTTAAACACCTTATTACAAGAAAAAATGTCTCATCATAGTCCACACCTTTTCGTTGGGTGTACCCTTTCGCCACTCAACGAGCCCGATAACACACCTGATCATCATAATTAACTTTGGTTTTAAGAACCCACTTGCATTCCACCAAAGTTCCACTTCTTGAAGTATCAACCAAGTCACTTGCCTCATTTTCTGCAAAAGACAGCATCTCTTCATCCATGGCCCTCTTCCATCTTGCTGAGTCTGGCTGAATAAAGCTTCTGACACACTAGATGGAATATCTTTCAGATTCACTTCTTGCTGCTTATGACATGTAAATGTCACA
Organism: Anthonomus grandis grandis; assembly: GCF_022605725.1. NCBI lineage: Eukaryota > Metazoa > Arthropoda > Insecta > Coleoptera > Curculionidae > Anthonomus > Anthonomus grandis. Next base: position 44,858,700 of record NC_065548.1, read on the forward strand.
TGATCTTTGTAAACCTTGGAGTTCTTGATTCTGTTGAAACGTCTTGATGTGCTAGGTAGTTCTAGTGTCCACCTCTGGTGTCGTAACCTCAGGATTTGGTGATTCTAGAAAATCAAAATTTTTAAATAACTTTGGCTTTTCTTTAATGACCACATCTCTACTGGTAATTACAGCTCTTTTGTTGGGATCATAGAGCCTATGGTCCTTGTAATTTTGACCATACCCCACCAAAAACATCTTCTCTGCCTTCTCGTCAAACTTTATTATCTTTTCTTTGGGTATGTGAACCATTGCCTTACTACCACAGACTCAAACATGACTAACATCAGGCTTTTTACCATAGAAGACTTCAAATGGTGTTCTACCCTTATGCACACTGTACTTCTTCTGACTTTTTAGTGACTTCTGAAGCCTTTAAGTAATTCTCAAACCTGTAGGCGGATTCCGTGTTCTGTCGCTTTCAACACGTCGAATTCTAGTGTTGAATTCCACTTCTAAAGTCAACACGTCGCCAAATATGTATTCCGTGTACCCATCGTTACCGGTTCGGTAAAAGTCGGGATTTATCAACATGTCGCATTTTGGATACTATTCATTCTGAAAATGTTTGAGCAAATTCTAGGTATTTTTTCTTTGTTACTAAATATCTAGGGATATTTTTTTAATTGTGTTGTCTTGTCTTGTTTTGTTGATGGCTTTGCTGCAAGGCAATTGCCAGCCCGATTTGGGGGAGACTAAGAAGGCAGACAAAGAAGGTGTCTGGCTCTGGACCATGCAGGAATCTCCGAAATATCTTCTTATATTACAACTTTGCTCGTTCTGTTTAGCTTGTGACTATAGCTTTGTCTTGTGTCGGCTTTATGGTTTGTGGCTATAATACGGGAGGATAACGTTAGTATTACAACAAAAGGAATGAGGGACCACACCAAGCACTAAAACAAGCGGGATTGTAGGATACAAGAGGGGTATTGGATAGTTGAGCTTCAAAGTTTAATCTTATTGATATTTATAAATCGCATGATTATTTCTATTGATTCGTCGTCGGGGGCAGACAGAATTTGAGTTATGGATATGGTGATATTTTCTTTTTTAATACAAAGATTCAAAACAAGTCTAGATCGGGTATATTATTAATAGGGCATTCAAAAAATATGTGGTTTGAGTCATCAAACATACCGCAGTCGCAATAAGGGCTATCTTTAATTTTAATCTTATATAGATGGGCGTTAGTCAGGCAATGACATGAGCGCATTCTAATTATTGTTGTAACGTGATTTCTATCCAAAAGATGATCTTTAAATTATTTACTCCTGACATTAATGTGAAGGGAAAATTGATTTTAGTTAAATGAATCTGACTGAGAGCCGGGATCAATATCCATATCAAAATTTTGATTGAATAAAAAGGTTTTTATTGTTCTTTTATTGTTTTCTGACATGTTTAAAAATGCATCGATGATGCTTTTAACTTCATCTGGGTACCAAGAAGATTCATGAGAATTAAAACTATGAACTGCACTTGTAGAAGGCATTTGTGTTTTGAGACTGTTTTCTTTTCTTAATGAAAAAAATGGAGAGCTAGTTTCTTTTTGGGGTTTAGAGTTAGGGGAAATTAAATTATCATTATGTGCCTTTACATCATAACCTTTATGAATTATTCTTTTCTTTGTATTATTTTCAGAGACTACTTGTTGGTATGATCTTTTAATAGGGTCAGTTTTTGCATGTTGGGTTCGTCTTTGTGATGGTTGGATTACATTCTCTTTTAGATTGTTCTTTTCAGGACTATTTAGGTTTTTAATATTGGGGTATAAGTTTTTAACATAATAAGTCAGAAGGATGATATACAAATTCATTACGTGTCAAATAGGTCTTTTTAACAATTTCGCTTGCATCAAAAAAGGGAATATTTTCGAATGCCATTAACTCTTTTATGTTTTTTTGCCTAGTATATTCGGGGCAGCTTTTGTCTGTAGATTTATGGGGACCTTTACAATAAAAACATCTAGTTTCGCAAGGGGGGTGCTCCTCTAAATCAGATTTTTTTTCCTCACCACATGTGAAGCACCTTTCTTTGCCTTTACAGTTAGTGCGAGTATAACCATACCGTAAACATCTAAAGCACTGTGTTACAGGGGAGATGTATATAGAAATGGGTCTTTCCAGTCTATAGATATTTAGGGATTTGGGAAGACAAACACCTTTAAATGTAATAAGAACCGAGCCAGTGGGTTCATATGTTATATCTTTGTCTTTAATTATTTTTCGGTTTAATCTTTTAACCTCTAGAATTTCTATGCCGGTATCAGATTTAGAACATTCTAATATTTCTTTTTCGCCTATTTCTATGTCAATTTGCCTGACTAACCCTTTACAAGTCACAAAGTTAAATGGAATATAGATTTTATAGCCCTTATTTAACAGGGTTTTGTTTTTAACAAAATTATTTGCAGACAGGAAATTAATGAATTCTACAGAGATTCTGTTTAAGCCTTTATTTTTTATTTTTTTAACGTCTGTCAGATTTAGGTTAAAAATGTCTCTAGCAATTTTAATATTATTAAATTTGCCTACATTAAAACCCACTTTTTCAGTGGATTCTAAATAGACAAGAAATGGGCCAGTATCATTTTTAGAATAAAAAACTGGTTCTTTTTCAAGGTTGTTTTTTTTAATGTTTGAAGCCTCTATTGAAATACTACAAACATCAACATTGCCATTATCTATACCGTCACATTCTTTTAGCATTATTGCCATGGGCTGGGGGGGACCGCCCCCCCCCCCCCTGCTTCACTCATAATACTTTAACTTTAAGCAATGTAATTGGAAATAAGCATGCACAAAATGGAGATTTTTTAGCCAAATAGCAAATAAAAGCAAGCTAGTATATAGAAAGCTTTAACCACTTAGAATAAGCTCAACTTACCTTTTACACGCGCAGAAACAGAAAATAAATTAGTAGGACAAGATCGAAACACAGCCTCCAAAAATTTACTGTAGCCTGTCTCGAATTAACACTATTTAGATGTTTTAATTGTGTTTGTATTGGTCAATAGTTTGTAGGTTATGTGATCTGTGATGGTTTGCTTTTTTCCATAATTACTCGGTTAAATAAAATAGGTACCACAAAATAATGAGGGTGACTTCCCAGCACTAAGAAACTTTTTTGCAAATATGTGAAAGGCACCCAAATTTGGTTACCAATAATATTTATATTGACAGAAAACATCTAAAATATAAATAGGTATTTTAACAAGGAAACACGCTATGTATATGTTACATGCCAAATTCTTGAGATGAAATTTATAGAAAGTAACCATGAAACTAATTAGAAGTAATTAAGGTAAGCAACACAACAAAGCATTATAGGTTCAGACAAAAATATAACCTTACTAAGCTAAATTTGGGGCTCTATTGGGGCCCTCCTAACCTAACAAATGACAAAAACAAACAGAAATAACAACGTAAAACGTAACTACAACATTTTTAGAACCTAAAATCAAACTACAATAACCAAAATAAATGTAACACAAATAAAAACAACACAAACCTATCAAAAATGAAGCTCGTAACAATATCAAGACAAAATTTAGGAAGCTCAAAAAGTTGCTACCAAATACCTACAATTTAAAAATTATTAGTTTTACCTTGTATGGGTATTTAGAAAAATACCCAAAGTACCATCAACAAAAAAAAAAACAATTAACAATTTTTACAAAACCGTCCAACGTCAAAATATAAAAAAAACAAAGAAAGTCGTATAGAAAAGATGAAATCAACACGTCAAGAGGTGTCGTCTTCGTAGCGACCGAGAACAGGCGAAAGTCGTGTAGCAAACGGTGCACGGAATTCAAAATTTTATAGGCGACATGTCGCTATGGAATTCAACAGTACACGGAATCCGCATCCTGCTTCGCCATATTCTCCAGTTTTCCGTAACATTTCCTTGCATCCGCACTGGAGAAATACCCCGGCTGTCACCCATATTAGCTTATTTTATTACGAACTTGAGGCCAACTGGGGTACGGCCATGCGGTTTCCCTAACCTCTAAACTTAATTTTGCTTTTTACCGGACTGCGCCATGTTAATTTATGTTTATTTTTCTTTATATAATTTGAGAGCATTTGATTGGGTACACTTTATAATGAGATAGAATAATAATACATGTCGGAGAGTCATTTTCATTGTTTTCGGCGGACATGTTCGTTATAAGTAAGTAAAACTCGTAATTCGTGAAAATACACACTTAGTTACTATATTGACCAATAAACACGAATTACACACAATTACACTAAATAAATAAATAAACTAACGTCTATAACTAAGTAAAATAATAAAAGTACTGTCGCGAATAAATAAGAACTAGTGATCCGAAGCCGGTCTATCTATCAACTGTTCTCTCAAAAGACTGCCTTTTCTTTTCCTTTATGCTTCTCCAAGCATTCATTCCCGGCTTCGTTCCACTCTCTCGACATGTCTTAAAAAATATTGAGTCCTGTCCTTTATTTTATTTCTAAATAAACTTCACTAAAAATCAACATGAACCCAGACTCATAAAAATAATTAATGGACGGCCGTACCGCCGATCGTTGACAGTAACTTAACACCAAAACAAATCCTTATCTTAATATTCTTAGAAAAATACGTATAGCCGACATACATTATAATTATTTTATTACTTATTTTATTCTCCATAAGTCCAAGTCATACACCAATAACCCAACCTACAACTCACAAACCTCTGTTGTCTTTTGTCTTGTCTTTGTGACATCAATAGGCAATTTCAAAGTATACCCTGGTTATATACCTGACATACGTAACTGCGATATTTTCCTTCTCATCCCTTATCACAAGACTGCTACTTTAAAAATATATTATGCCTCAAGTAAAATATTGTATTTAAGATTTATTGGATCTAGATCGGATTAAATGTAACAATCTATTATTAAGGAGTCCAGAGACTTCCTAAATTTAAAAACATATCTTTATTCAAAGGATTACTTACTAATGGTTTATTTTGCTAGAGTTAAGAGAATTATTACACGCCACTCTCCATGCTGATATACGATAAGAGGCTGACGAAGGCAATACTCGTATTGCATCGTATATTCCTAAGTAATTTAATGTTTGTCTTCCTATTTCTTAAATGTTCATATCATGTTGAAGGCTAAAAAGTTAGTCGTAAAACCGTTATCTGGGGCAGCGACCCTATCTTAGCACCAAGGTCCTTGGGTAGTAGACGTCTCGTAGTATCGAGTCTCTCTAACTACGAGCTACGGATCTAAACAAGTTCACCATGTTTGGTAACCTCGATTAATAAAATCCTTCATTATTAGAACCTTATCCAGTGGATTTTGGGGTGCCACAGGGTACAATGTAAAATGTACTAAAGGACCCACTTTATTCCTTATATGTGTTAATAGACAACCTATTAACAGATATACAGGGAGAGGTGGTTTGTTTTCCAAATAATACCGCAATACTTAAGAAAACGGATGGAAATAGATAAAGAACGTAACCGTAAAGCAGAAATTGTATTAAAGGAAGTTAAAGAATATCTTGATTATAAATGTTTAACCATAAATGGAAGCAAAACTATTTTTGTGTGCTTCTTGGTGTGCAAATTTAAAGCTTTTTCTCTAAATACCTTGATTTTACATAAATGTAATTGTCTGGATCATACTTAATGTCAATGTGTGCTCAAAAAACAGCTGAAATTAAGTAACACCTTGACATAATGATTGACTCTAATTTCAATTAATTTTCACATACAAATTTTATTTTTAAGTGAGTGAGTGATCTTTTATGCCTTTTTTTATTTCAGAATCTATGAAGCAATATGACTTATTTAGCATGCTCAACATGAATCCACTTCAACTGTTAACAACTATGACAAATATGTTTGCGGAATCAACTAATGCGGCTTTGCACAATGACAAAATTAAGAAGATGTTCAATGCTAACCAGAAATTTGATGCCGTAATTCTTGAGCAATTCAGTAACGATGCTCTAAAAGTTTTCGGCCATATTTTTGACTGCCCTGTTATAGTATTAAGCAGTATGGGAGCAAATGCGTTTGTTAATCCACTAGTTGGCAATCCACAACCGGTTGCCTATGCTGGTCATTATTTACTGGGAGATATTTCAAATGATTTATCTATCAAAAATAGAGCCTTAAATCTGCTTTTTCACGTGCAAGATTTTCTTGTGACAAACTACTATGTTTTGCCCAAGCATGATGAAATCATTAGGAAAATATTTCCGAACGCACCTTCCATTTACGACCTGAATACTAATGTATCTTTAGTGCTACTTAATTGCCACACCAGCCTTTATCCAGCTTTACCTTTGGTCCCTAACATGGTTGAAATCGGAGGTTATTTTATTGATCCACCCAAGAAGCTCCCAGAAGACCTGCAGCAGATACTTGACAGCGCTAAAGAAGGACTTGTATATTTTAGTATGGGCTCTAACTTAAAAAGCAAAGATTTACCTAAAGAAAAGAGACAAGCTCTGTTAAAGGCTTTTGGAAAACTGAAGCAAAAAGTGTTGTGGAAGTTTGAAGAAGACTTGCCTGATAAACCTCCAAATGTCGTTATTAGGAGTTGGTTGCCCCAACAAGATGTTTTAGGTAAGCAGCAAATCTTATAATAGTTAGTAGTTAGTTTAATGACATTACGCTTCATACATACCTGTAGTAAATACGATTAATTATAGCGGTAACCAGGCGAACCAGATAGCCGAAAAAGGCATCAAACTCCTCATTATCAGCATTTTCTGGTGACCAGGCACCTATACAACTTGAACCCTGCAGCCCTGCTTTACCAGTTCCTCTGGGACGTTATACTTTAGTACAAACGTGGAGCTCACCTTTCCAAACGTAATAACCCTAATGTCGACTTTGCTATCCGAGCAAATTCCAACTGTGTTGCGTATTTTAAAATGTTTTGTCCGCATTTTAATACAGCAAATACTTCAGATTGGAAGATAGATATTCGTGGGATGGGATACTCGATTCCGTATTGAGACAGATCCCCCAACGGTAAAGAAGAGCGTTCTGTACCCTTCAGAGAAATGGAAGAAGAAGAAATGGCGTGCTCTGAAGTTTCAGACCGCCTGGCAGTAGAGGAGGATTGAGGGAGAAGAGGCCTATTAATTTTGTTTAGTTTTTCAGTTTGGATAATATTGGTCGTACACGTGAATCGGTAGTAGCAATCCAACCAAGCAGAGCTTAGATACTTTGTAAGTTCGCCCAGTATTCTACAGTTCCTGACCATGTTATTAGACCCATGCTAAAAAATCACCTTTTTACCATTTTAATTACACAACACGTTCATTATTAGATAATTTAGTTAAAATATGAGAAAGTATATATTATACAATCAGTTTTATTCAAGAAGTAATAATTAACGTTGGATTAAAGCATTTATGTTTATGAAATACGATTTTTCGCCGAAATAAGTATTTTGTATGGCCACCTTTAGCAGCCAACACGGCTGCTATACGACGAGGCATGCTGTCAATGCGATTCTCAATTTTTTTCCTGAACTCTACGTCATTTTGGTTGGTAAGACAGGTGTCAATGAGTACATCAATCAGATCCTGCTTGGTTGTATGAGCATGCTTAGAAACTTCACGTTTTATAAAGTCCCAAATATTCTCTATAGGATTCATGTCTGGACAATTTCCAGGCCAGTCAGGCATATGTTTTATAGGAATATGTAATATGTTTTTTCTCTAAGTACTTTGATGTACTTTGATATACGTTCAGAACGGTGGCACAGTGTACCATCGTGCATAAAAATAAATCTGAATTCATTGTACCTTTGACGATGCCCTGGACCTTTCATACTTATTACAGACCATACAATAACCGGAGGAGGATGTTTCATTTGTGAAACAATACAATCTTTCTTGAATTTCTCATTCGATCGACGCCCAACAAACTGAGTCTTTTTAACCAATACTTGAAAAGTGGATTCATCTGAGAAATTTACCTGTAAAATATTAAAAAAACTAAAGATTTTTACAAATTGAATATGACATTAAATATTGAATTTATAATTTATAGAAATATATTTTAAAGTCATCCTTTGTGAATTTCTTATACTTCTGTCCATCTGTAACGTTTTGTCATCATAGTTGGTATGAGCCTAGGTTTGCGTGCCGGTCTTCAGGAAACCAGACCTTCTTCAGCTAATCTTCATCGTATTGTTCTTATAGAAACTTATATACCTGATTTAATAATCTGTTTTTCCAAAATATTCAAAGGCATTTTTCGATTTTGGATGTATATGTCACGAATTTGCTGGTTGTCCTCTCGGAAGTTATTATGTTACGCACCTTTGCGCGCCAAGGTCAGCTCGCCAAGATTAATATTTTTTTTATATGCTTCACTGAACTTCGTGAGAAATTTAAAATTTCAGCTATATTATACTGGCTCAGGTTTTTAGCCTTCAACATACCGGCAATTTGGCCAATTTTAATAGGGGACAAATCACGTCGTTGATCTATTCTAAAAATAACATAATTATTACAAATCGCTAGAGTTTTACAATATTTTCATAAAAATGTGTTAAGGCAGCAATAAAAACCTACTTCAGCAATGTTTGTGTATTTCACACAATAGAGCCTCTTGCAATGTATTTGACGTTTATTTATTTATTTAAAGTTTTTATTACTGCCATCTGGCAGCAGTTCACACATAGATATGTGTGAACGTGGTGACTGTATGAGCAATTACATAAAATATTACCATATACAGGGTGTTTCAGAACTATAGGATCAAACTTCTGAGGATTGTTCAGTGCAACAGAAGAATCCATTTGAGTATAGGAACCCATGTCCGGAAATGCGTCACTACGCCACTACGGCCCTAAGACGCGTTAAAATTTATAAAAAACATTAATTACCTAAATAGGATCTGCATTTATTTTTACCTTTTGTAAATGATACCATAACAACAATTGTTTAAAATCAACGCTTATCAATGTCAATTCTCAATGTCATGTTTAAACATTTTATAGCTTACGATTTTTAAACATTTATTGCTAATGGAAAACTTTACCAATCAAGAATTGGCGGATATGCCATACGGAGCAACAAACTTCAATGCACGAGCAGCATCGCTGTTGTATCATGAACGTTATCCCGAACGACAGCATCCGGGATACAAAGAGTTTATTGCGGTTCATCGGCGGCTCGCTGAGACAGGCATGTTTAAGACCAAGATGCATGATACTGGTGTTGCTCGAACCATAAGAACGGTCGAATTTGAAGAAGAGGTGCTTCAGCGAGTTGCCGATGAACCATCAAATAGCACACGTGACGTCGCTAAGAATATGAATACGAGTAACGCTTCTGTCTGGCGGGTACTACACGAGCAACAACTCCATCCTTACCACTTCCAGAAAGTTTAAGGTATGACTGCAGCCGATTATCATCCTAGAGTTCAATTTTGTCGATGGCTTCTGGATCACATCATTGCACAACCAAATTTTTTACGATATGTTTTGTGGACCGATGAAGCCTCTTTCACAATAGACGGTATTTTTAATAGTAGGAATAGCCATGTTTGGGACGAAGAAAATCCTTATGCAATTTTTCCAAGAAAACATCAGAATCGTTGGTCTGTTAACGTATGGGCAGGCATTGTTGATGATTATTTAATTGGGCCATACCTTCTACCGGAACGGTTAACAGGACCTATTTATCTGCGTTTCTTGGAGGAAGTTCTCCCAGAACTCCTTGAAAATGTTCCACTAAACGGTAGACAGCAAATGTGGTTTCAGCATGATGGAGCGCCGACTCGCTTTGCTGTACAAGTACACGAGCATTTGGCTCAGCGGTTTGGGCACTGTTGGATTGCCAGAGGTGGAGCAGTTTCTTGGCCTCCTAGGTCACCCGATTTAACGTCGCTCGATTTTTCTTGTGGGGATATGTAAAGTCTTTAGTCTACGAAACTCCAGTAGAATCAGAGCTAGACTTAATTGGACGAATAACAGCAGCATTTGAAATCATTTAAAACGAGGATCAAATTTTTAGTGTAGTCCGCCGAAATCATGTGCGGCGTTTAAATTGATGTATTGCGGTTGGAGGAAGACATTTTGAACAATTGTTGTGATGGTATCATATACAAAAGGTAAAAATAAATGCATAAGATCCTATTTAGGTAATTAATATTTTTTCTAAATTTAAACGCGTCTTAGGGCCGTAGTGGCGTAGTGACACATTTCCGGACATGGGTTCCTATACTCAAATGGATTCTACTGTTGCACTGAACAACCCCTAGAAGTTTAATCCCATAGTTCTGAAACACCCTGTATAATAAACTAAAAGTTTTACCAACAAACGTCAACAGACTTGCAATAAAACAACATAAAATGGGGTGAAATATTTATTTTTCAGCATGTGTATTATGGCTCATGGCCAATCATTCCTAAGCACGTTGCCTACATACTTTGGATTGAGCTGAAGGAGAGCAGAGAAAAAATGAGGCGAACACGGACATTCAGAAGGAAAAACAGCAGGACAAGTGCGGCAGATACAAGGCTGAAGAAAGAGAAAGCAGAAGCGCGCGTAAGAATGGCAGAAGAAAGCCTTGATTCTAGACCGACAATCGATTATTGACGAGAGTATCCCGCGGCCTTAATAGTTTGATGATTCTAGAGATTCAGAGCCCGAAAACCTCTTTGCTCAAAAGAGATATTGAGTAAAGGCCTTAAGGACTGAAATAAATACCTTCTATTTCGCTTAAGCGTCAACTCAAAAAGGCGATAGAGCATCTCAAAAAATACTCATGTCCAGAAATTTTAATTTTGTCAGCCAAAAGTTCATCAAATAGTATAGTACTGCCAACTATTTTTTAAAGGTGGCGCGCTGCCAGAAGCACCTTTGGTGATAACAGCAACCGGAAAATAGATTATTGGTAGAGGGTATTTTACTAAGGCTTATATTACAAGCTGCCAGTACTATACTTATTTATTACTTTTAGATGGAAATAAAATTCCTGGACGTGTATTTATAGAATTTTTTCTGAGATGTTCCATTGCTTTTTTAGTTTGGCGCTTTAGAGCTGAAATAGAGGTTATTTGTCTTAGTCTTTGAGATCTTTTTCAAGAGAGCTTTTTCGAACCTTTATAGTCAAGCTATACTCTTGGTAATAATCGATGGTCGGATTTTGCTTTTTCTTTTTGCTGTTTTCCTTCTAAGTGTCTGTACAATTTTTCCTCTGCTCTCTTTCAGCATGATCCAAGGTGTGTAAGCATTGCGCTTAGACATGAATAGCTATAGGATGTAATACACAGGGGCAAACGTTCCGTATAAAATACCGAGCGACATTTTAGAATATTTAGCCTTACCCAGGGTTTTAAGTTTTGCTCGGGTGGACCGCTACTTCCGATTTACTCATGGAACCAATATGAATCAAACTGAAAAACTAAACTAAATTAATAAACGTCTTTCCCTACGATCTGCCTTCACTCTGTCATCTGTCAATCTGTTTCAGCAAGAAATCCAGTATCCCATCCCACAAAAGATAGTTACTTCCAGACTGCATTAAAATGCGGACACAACATTTTCAAATCCGCAATATAGTTAGAATTTGCTCGAATAGCAGAGCCGCCATTAAAGTGTAACGTCCTAGAGAAACTGCTAAAGAGGAATTGTAGGGTTCAACTTCTATAGGTGCCTGGTCACCAACCGGAGATGAACGAAAGCTTGAAAAAGACACGGAATTCTGTTAGTGACGGGTCTTTTAACCACTTCCTCGCCCTAGGTATTGCAAATAAGGCGGAGTGCATTTAATGTTAAGATGACAAACTGCTCACATATATGTTCATATTTTAGTTTAATTACTGGTTACTTGTTATTACTTCCCAAATAGCGGATATTTTTTCAATAGCTAATGTACTCCTTTATGTTCAATAACTTGTTGTATTTTTAACAGCGGATTAATGTCACGTGCGCTATTGGCTGTTTCGCAAAAGTCACCAGCTGAAGGCGTAATTGGTTGCACCCTCTGGTGTAATGATGTAATACTTTCTGCTTCGAAAAATAGGAGTCAAGTTCAAAAATAAGTCTAAAGGGTATCCTTACTTCTTTTTTTTATTAGCGATGAATTTAATGAAAAACATTTTCCAAATTTAAAGGAGATATCTCAGAAAATGCCGCATATGAAAGAATGAAATTTCACTATTGTACAAATTTTAATATAAACAGGGTGATCGATGAAGAAATGTCAATACTTCAGGTATCTAGTTAAGATCCAAAAATAAACATAAAAGTCTATACAAAGATGGGTCCGCAAGGCCTTGTAGCATTTTTTTGTTCCCTTAGCATCATCTTAAAAAAATACTACATACTTTCTTTTTATTTAGTTTACTTTAATTTGGAAAGAATATTGTTTATTAATTATTCTAATTTATTTATGTTAATCTCGGCAACATCGCTTTCGGAGGTATCCGTAATTTAAACAAAGTATGTACTGTGTGTTTCCTAAAAGCTCAAGGGACTTTTAAATAATTAAATGGACTCTTGAAGTACTTTTAATTTATTTCGACATCATTAAACCTGTTTTTTATATTGTGTTACATATTTTATTATTAACAACACAGTTTACGTTTGTATTTAAGTATTTTATTATCAAAAAATGCATAAACAAAATCCAGTCTAACTTGACCTTGCTTTAAACAATCAGTGCATATCGATCTTCGGGTTAAGGTTCAGAGTTGCCATATTGTGCTGGAACGGAAAAGCGGCTGATCTTATTATTTTCAATATTCAAAATGAATTAAAATCATTATCATTATTGATTGAGAATCATATCATTATTGAAGGATTTTGATAGGTCCTGGTTTATGTTCTTCAGTCGTACATAATTTTTTATGTAGATTTCCTAGCAGCTCTATTCCTTTTCCTGGTAAAAGGTACGTTGGCAACAACGGCAATGGTTCGGTGGTGGGAGGTCACCAAGCACCAAGGTGAACCTTGATGCCCATCCATCTTTCTTTTTGGCGTGCGACCGAAGATCTGACAAGTCGTTCTAATTTTGCCTAGAAAAAAGGGCGAATCAAGTAAAGTTTTCCATTTCGGGATGTGTTAATATTTTAAACTTACTTATTTTTCGCACTGCATCTACCGATGTAGTTTTCCTTTTGCTGACGGGCGTGGTTTATCTGATTTTGTGATTTTTGAGCTTTCCCATGACATCACGTAAGTAGCACGTGGTTCCTTTGTAAGTGTCTTTAAATCAGGTATTCCTTCCTTTATTTAGAGATTCCTTCGTTCTGCGTTGCTGCCCAATCAACTTTAACGAAGGTTGATAATTCTACGCCACAAAATATCTTTGATTGATATTTTTGCGGGGTCCTTCTTACTTATTGCTTAGTCCTTAGTCCTTATGTCATTTTGTCTACTTTTACCTGCCCCAACCACGTGATTGCTGCCATACTGCCTGACGCCAATTTCGACGCCGAGCCCTGCCTTCAATCTTTGCTGATAGCTGTCATACAGTTGACGGTGTCATACATCACGCTCAAGGCCGAGTCAACGCCTTGACGCAATTTTCAACGCCGAGCCCTGCCTTCAACCCTTGCTGCTTCCAGACTGCTGACCTTCATCCTCATCCACCTAAGGCCATGCCTTCAGACCTGTCAATCGCTGGATAAAGCTTCCCTAGCATTCCTACGCAGTAACGCTGAGTAGGAAGTGTTTAAGCTGCGTGGCGGAGTTGGTAAAATTTCATCATACTTATATGAACTTGGTTTAATGATTTATTTATTCTATTTTGATTGATTGTGGTATTTATTTTTGTTGGTACACATATTTTGATTTATAAGTAGCCCTGTGCGTACTGTCTATTTAATCCTTTTTTCCTGCGCAGAGAATTCATGAATTTTCCCCAGGTTTAACGTAATATAATTAATGTCATATTCCCATTTTAATTTAATATAAACCCATAGAGCTACACGTTCTCTTTGTGATATTTGAGTGTTAGTATCACTATTTTCAGTATCTTTTTTATCCATTTTTTTTATCACTATCACACCACCATTTGTAAATAGTTGTAAGTATTTTATTGACCGCACGGAATGCTATGTTTCAGTTGACATCTAGGGTATAAAATAAATTTTGTTAAAAAATTAAAATAAACCGTTTCACTTGAAGTTGATACCAGTCCAGACTATTGCTTAAAAAAAAAAAAAACATAATTAAGTTTCTTGATTTACTTAATTATAAACAACATCTTTAATTATAAAATTTAAATAAACTTTAATTAAATTAAGTGGCGTCCAAAGATGAAATCAGTAAGTATAAAAAGGGAGGGATGATCTGCCCACCACCACGCTCACCAGACTAAAAGCTGCCGTGCATTTATGAGGCAAAAAAAAAAAATATCCATAGGGTAGAAAAATTGCCACAGCCTTCTTTTCCGAAACACAGGGTATTAAGGTTTTTATTTTTTCAATAAAATCTATGGTAATGTAAATACTGGAGTAAAAATTCGTATCCATGGCTTTTGAAATTACTTAATTTTAAATTACTATGCAGATGATTTCTTAAAAATGATTTCTTTTATCAAAAAGTCTGGGACCACTTCGGGTCGTCTAATTGGCCACCTAGATCGCCAGACCTAATCCTTTGGATTATTGCCCTTGGAGGAGGTTTCAATTACTGGTATATTCCACTAAAGTAAATACAAGAGAAGCATTACTGGATCGGATAACAAATGCAGCACAAACTCTTAGAAATTCGCCCACAGAACTATCCACAGAACAATCCGAGCTATTTACCACAGATCTCAGATATGCTTAGATATAAATGGTAGAATTCTTAAAAATTTTAAAACCTAAATTAATATTTTGTTGAACATACATATTATTTAGGTATACACTTTGTTAGATTTATTTTTAATTTTGCTATAATAAATCAGATGCGTCATAA